>NC_092867.1:17654285-17710562 GCF_032062135.1 Pyxicephalus adspersus | reverse complement strand
ATATATATATATATATATATATATATATACGAGGCCTTTGACACCTTGGCTGTATAGCAAGCAGTGCAGCACTAAATAAAATGTACCCTGACAAATCCAGAGTGACATATGTCAGTAAGCCAGTTCCCAGATGTTGTAGACAATGACATACTAAAAGGTCTGCAGCTTCCGAATATTGCCTTTTCGGTGTTGTTTTTCTTTTTATCTCTTTATAACAATTAAGGATCATCTTCTATTAGTAGAATAAACCCATTAATTCTGTCTTGTGTGTGCCAGTGACATGCCTAAGAAGGTCACCACTCTTTTCTCATGCATATTTTGTCTCTTTTTAATGAAGATTTCTGAAGACCTGCTACACTGCCACGGAGTGCAAAGCTCCCCCAAGCTCTTGATGCAACATACAGCAAGGACAGTGCTTAATCCCTTAATCCCCTCTTTCTCCTGGGCTTCACCCACAGGGGCCTAGAGACCCAGGACAAGTAATCCAATCAACAACAACAATGGGCTGTGGCTCCTCCTCCTGCCGCAGCCACAACAACCTGGCTGACTTTTGAAAAGATGGGGAGGGGAGAAGAAAGGTACTTGAAATTGGAAAGTCATTCTTGAAAATCCTTTACGTGACAACCGTGTTTGAACAAAAAGGGAGGGTGGCAGTGGGGGGAATGGGTCTTTGGCCTTTAATCACACGCATGGGAACAAGATTCTCAGTGGGGTCCGGTTTGGTGCGCATTCTTTAAAATCAGGCTCTGTGGCTGAGTGACAGCGTCGCAATGACCGATGCTTCCACGGTGATGGGGGTATGCAGGTGTAACATAAAGCAGCTCGTTCCAACCCACCCCGAGGGATCCTGTCACTCAACAGCAACTTTTCCAACTCCGCCGCTTTTCATTTTCTCAAACAGACTGTCTTTGAAATAGTGTGTCCTGATGATCATTACAAAGAGCTGTGCTCTTACAGAAGCTTGTGGGAGAGAGAACCCTTTCTTAACAGAATATATTAATGTTGTGCCCCGAATAATAGAAGAAAAAGAAATTTGCAGAGGCAAAAGGCACAAATACCCTGAAAACAAAAGCAGAGTTTATCTGCACAGCTTGATCATGTCTTCCAGCTCCATTCCCAGCAGCCAAGGATCTCACATGTTGCTTAACCTTACTTTAATCAACTTTAGCTCTGGCAAAAAGAAGGAGCCCAGGAATGTGTTCAGGGATTGCCAGCTATTTATTAACAAAGTGACAATCTGTTATGTTCCAGCTGCATTCTGTGCTTTGTAGTAGCTGTCCTTTGGTTGTATTGTGTGGTATATGTGATCACTACATGGCAAACATGCACACAATACTCTTTCTGAACTACAAAGTTCAGCAAGTCCAGTGCTACCTATCCATTAATTCTACAACCTATTTTCACAGACATTCTAGTTTTAAGCCATCTGACTTGAGTTCAGAAAAGATAAATATAAAATATGATAAAAAAAATCACAGATTACGGGTTTGAGACCTGCAGGTTACAAGAGCAATGCCCAGATGAGGACAGCACAAAAAGGTGGTTAAGGTTGTCATCAGATTTCTATCTAGCCTTATAGAAGTGGATGTAAATTTGAATGAGGAAAATACATGTAACAAATTTTGTCAAATTATAGCCAAAGTTTCTTTATTAGGCCAACTATCAATCCATTTATGATTATTAATAAAAGTCAGTTATTGCTTAGGCACACAAAATGCACTGAATATTCACAAGGAAATAGGTGCGGTGACAAGAAATTTGCGGACAAAACAGTAAAATACAAAGGCCTTACAATTTCTTCAATCTTTCCAGCTTCTTCCCTGGGCATGCGGTCTAGGAAGTCTTCATAATGTTTCAAGCCAATGGCCTGCTGGGTGGTCAGGTTTGCCTTGAGGCGGATGTCGTCTAGACTTCGAAATCCCTGAGAAAGGCATTTTAAAATAACTAGTGAACTCCATATATGTTCATATGAGACTTTACCTATACAAAATCATATAATGACAAAATGTATAGAAATAGTGTGCTGTTGTTAGCAACCAAAAGTTTATATTTTTTCATATTTTAAAATGCACTTGCAGCAACATGTTTCTTCTTCAAGTGAAAATTTCTAATACCGTGTTTCCCCGATGATAAGGCAGGGCCATCAAATAAGACAGCCCCCCCTTTTTAGAGAAAAATGTAAAAACAATAACTGTGTACTGTAGTCTTCTTCATGGGTAAATAAGGCATCCCCCTGAAAATAAGCCCTAGAGCATATTTTGGCCTTCCAAAAAAAATAAGACAGTGTCTTATCATCGGGGAAACAGGGTATGATCTGCACAGGTCTAACATGGCAACCTGGCACCCATGATCCACAATACCTACAAATTAGGACCCAAAACAAGGAAAAGGGAAACACAGAATGCTTACTAGAATTCCAATCTACAAGTTGAGAATTCCAATACAATCTTGTAAATTTTATGTCTGCTATATTCCAATGTCACAGAGACAGAGTATTTTGTGACTACACAATCCCATGCAACCTTTGGCAAATAAAACGTTAAAAGGTAAAAAGTAAAAAACGTAAAAAGTTAATAAAAACAAAAACTAACAATCAACCTGAAACCACTTTATATGTTATTACATACCTGTTGGTACCAGCTCTGGGCTGTCTTCACACCAGCTCCCCAGATGTTAGAGAAGACCTCTAGAACAGCAACACTGTCGCTGATGTGATCTATCTTGCGCAAGTGTCCACTGTCCAGTATTTCATCAATTTTCTCAGCCATCTTTTTACCAATACCAGGAATTTTTGCAGCTTCCTTAAAGTAACACAAACATAAACCGCATGTACCCAGCTCTTTAAATTACATCCCCACTTCCTTCCTTTTAACATGAATTGTTCTTAACAAATCATTAAACAACAATACAAGAGCTTAATAAACTATGAATGTTATCATACTCAAAATGTTTAAGGTATTTTTAAAGCAGGTGAGTGGAAAACTGCCTAACCCTTTGGGTGATCTTTTCTTCACCTGTTATATGTAAAAGTGAGCAATGAGCTTTGACAGAGTGTTCAACGTATCACCAGCACGCACCGTTCCAGGATTACTGGACTACAGACAATAGGGAATTGAGTAGACTGCTCCACTACAGCAACGTCTGGTTAGAACATTATACTACTACATTAAGTTATTACTGAGAATGCAATGGCATTGCTATGCACAAAAAGGAAGTGTTGAAAACAATAAGTTTTAATTTGCTTGTAATTTGCACTAGAAAATATCTGAAAGATTTGATAATCAGTGAGATAAATACATTTGCATTTAAAATATTCCATTCTTCAAAGGACAGAATAATGAACATGGGTAGGAAAGCCTGAATAATACAAAAATACTAAAAGACACGCAGCTTTAAAAATGTTTTTAACTGGTGATACTAATACTGTGAATACATTCACAACGGTATATGGGAACGATGTGCATGGCTATGGATTCAAAGAGAAGACATTTACATATTAGACTTTCTGTCTTAGACAGGATAAGCTTCTCACTTTCCTATAACAAATAGTTATAGGTGGGAATATTTTTTGTTTTAGTTTACCTGAGATGATGTGACTGGCTTATGGTAACTTTTTAACGCATTTATAGCCTTTGAATATCCAAGGGATCTCCAGCGGTCTCCTTGAATGGAGTAGGCCTTTGCGAGCACCTCCAGCTTGTCGGTGATAAACTGATTGTGATTTTTTTTCTTGGTTTCAGATGACTGGGCACAAACCCACTTTCCAGGCACTGTTGGTGCTTCCTTACTGCTCTTCTCACTCTCTGTAACTTGATGACCAAACAACAACGCATCCAGGTCACCTTGCGTTACACCAAAATCTTCTCCATCACTGCCCTCATCGGATTCCTTCACAGAAAAAAAAAAAAGATAACTAAGTTAGGAATAACTTTAAACATAAATACAAGAGCAAGAGAAAAATATATGCAAGTGGGGTTATGCGCATAAATATGCGCACTATGTGCATAAATTATGTGATAATAGATGTGATGGACAACCTCACTAAACAACGGCAAAGTTAATGAACCAGGAAGAGACTAGTCAAAGCCCTGGATTCTGGGAAATTATGGCTGAACTCAACATCTATAATGCAGACGGCTAGACGTTTATTTGGCAGTCACAAAATATATTGATAGCCAAGCAGAAAGGTATATTTATTAACAACAATCGTGAAAATGGCTTGTATAGCAATCATATACATTACAAAGACCACAATGGCATTAGACAGAAAAATATAGATCTGTCATGCTGCACACAATACTATGAATCCTAGCACATATATGAAGTGGTGATGAAACTGCCATTACTCACTTTTCCACAGAGTGCAAGCACTGCAGGGGACATGACGGGAACTAAATGATGACACAGGGCAGAGAAGACTGACCCATAGGCACAGCTTGAACTACAAAACTGCCAAGTCTGATTATTACACATATGGTAAGAATTAAAGATGCTTGTGTGGTCTTCTTAAATTTCCTAATATTCATGCCAGTTGGCAAACAAGATATAATGTAAAACCTGCTTTTAAAGTTATACCGGTTGGTTTCAGTATAAAACATCTGCAAATATAGGTAGAAGATATACGTAGCTATCAACGTGCCTCTGCAAATCTGGATACTGCTCTAATAAGTGGGAGCACCAAAACAGGCACCCCTTAAATTCTAAAATTGATAGGAGATTTCAATATGAAATGACCCCAACCTGAAATGTCCAACAAGCATTCCATACTCATTACAGCAAGCAAAAGGCTGCCCCACCCACCAGCTTCCATTAGAGGACCAGGCTTGACTAAATGCACAACCATGCAATGCAATAAATGATAACGTGTGGCATGGCACTTTTGGATGCAGTCACTTGGCAAGTAGTTTGAAAATCAATGTGATTTTATCATTTTCAAACCAAAACTGTTGCCCTTAAGGCAATCACAAACCTGTATAATAACAATATTTTTAGTAATGTGTTAAGAAAAATAACTTCTGTATAATAAGCCTATGTTATAAACAATCATCAATGCTTAGCTCCTAATCAAAAACTTTGTCAAGCATGATCCCTGAATTCAGTTATTCTCCTATTTTAAACTGTGTTGGTGCTTTCTATGTAATCCAGCAACAGAAAGGGTTGATAAAGATGGAGATGAGGGCTTAGTGATGACCTTTGACACAAAGCTGAAATTTGCATACCGGTATCAGGATTGTTTAGTCTGCAGACTTTGTAAAAAAAAAAGGAGTGAATTTACAACAGCTAAAAGAGTTTGTTAGGAAGATGCCATGATTGGAAAATGAAAAGGTTCTCTGAAATTGATTCCATTAAAAATTATTCTCAAAGTCTAAATGCATGTACAGTCATGAGCAAAAGTATGTACACCCCATGGAACTTATTTTCTTTTCCAGCACGGAAATATTGGAACTTCATTTAAAGAATACCCACTAAGAAATGTGATATATTTGGAGGGGGAGGCCTTCTGGCATTTTTAAATAAAATTTACTAAAACCACATACCCAGGGAATAGGCTTTGGAGCTTTTTTATCTGCAATGTAATCATCCACCTTGTCTCCTGCATTGTCAGTTGATTCAGATTTTACAATAAGTGACCAAATACAGGTCATTCTCTGAAAATCACATGGTCCCTGGCCTAGATACCCTTCCAACACAGTCATACAAACATTTAGCAACATCCTAGCAAAAGCTTATACCCTCTGGTTTAATGATGTTATCTGTTATCCTACATCTAACAAACCCAGATTGGACCAGCTTTGTCAATCTAGTTATCTGCAGAGACTTATAGATGTACGTTCTCATTTTACTAACACTCGGACACCAGGATATTGATGGCATTGTATGCCAATAAAACATTTGACTTCATACTTTTTGTAAGATCCCATGTGGTTCACAGTTTATAGGTAAAGCGGATATAACACAGAAGACAAAAAGTCACCAGGAGGTAGTACTAACTGACAAAAGAGACATGCAATATCTCTTTTGTCAAAAGAGTGTTTTTTTTTTGGTTAAGTTCTGTAATCGCAAATGCACTTTTTAGTGTAGAGTTGGGCTCTATGTGCAATGACACTGCATACACATACACATGAAGGTTACATCATCAGTTGCTATCCAATGGCCAAGGAGGATTGCTTGTATTCATTGAAGTCCGACATGAAGCTGGAGGCAAAGATGGCACTTTGTGAGGATGCAGTAATGACAAATCTAAGACCAGTCATTGCTGCATGGCAGTTGCAGACGGGTAAGTATGTGCCATAATCGCCAAGTATGTTGTGCATACTTGCTGATTATGGCAGAAGTTCACCAAGTTTAGTTCTACATAACCTACATTTACTGCATAACCTTTCCCTGATTAGAATTACATCAGAATTGTATTAGAGAACCTTCAGCTATAAAGTGGAGCTTTTCAATCTATATTACCATTATCATTGGACAGGTCTATCATGGAATCACAAGAAGAACCAATAATAAAGTCCTGCAGGATTTGAGAGTTCCAATTCTAAACCCAGAATACTTTTTATATATAGACAAAATGGATCAGCGAACTTGAGAAAATCCACTTACTAATTCTACAGCTTTATATTCATACTGGTTGCCTTTTGCTTGATCCTACCCCCAGATATCAGTATTAGGACACATTTCCTTATTTTATAAATTCTTATTATTATGGCCAAGAGGCCAACAGAGAGCACATTTTGTAAATCTAGTTTTGTAATATCAGTTATGCCTCTAAAATATAATCTAATTTAATCTGTAAATGAACAAAAAGCAATGCATAATAATGACAGCTCTATGTGCAGTAGGCTTTCGTACACTGAGCTCTATGTGCACTGTGCTTTTTTGTACACTAGTGAGTGAGTACCAACTAAATGTATCACATGATAGATAAAAGAATAACAATTAAAGAAGGCAATACAATATTTAGAGATCGCATTAATAAAATCTTAAATTGTTTATTAATTAGGTACTTTTGCTCTAATGAGTTAGAACTAAGCAGCTGAGAAAATTGTCCACCTCACCTGCACATTAGGCACTTTACAGTCACTGAGGTTAGAGACATCACAAGCCTCTTCCTTGTGGGTGCAGCCAGCTGAGACTTGTGGCACTTCATCATGCTCTTTCTTGTCATCCACAATGCCCGTGTGCCTTTGTTCAGACGTTGCTTGGTCCTTCACATCCAGGTACCTGTCGTACGATTATAGTTATTTTCAGATTCATCTTTACATGTGGTTTTATTGAAGTTTTCAGACATACAGTACTTGCATGCCCATGGGGCAAATACTTGAGTTTAAGGGGAAGCAGGAACATAGCTATTAAGTAATAACAGGAGATTTCAGGAGCAAATTCTAGGAAACTGGTAAGCAGAAGAAAGAGGCTTTCAGGAAATAATTGATAAACAGTTACAGCTGTCAGAATAAAGGTAATAAGTGACAATACAACTGAATTATTTACTGTGCAGGACTTTTAAAACTACTCCCAACTTTTTTCTTCTTAAAGGCCAAGTAAACCCTAAATTACACACTGATCTGGATAAAAGCGCTATTAGGTTGGGCCGACACTTAAATGTTAACAGTTTTGCTTGAAAGAATATAAGATGGTAAAAGAAGCCCTAAAAGCAAAACATGCTGCTTCCAGTTTTATGCAGCCATAGCTACATGCTATATATAATAATGCTATATAAACTAATGGTCTATACATACTTTTTCTCACCCAAAAAGATTATTGATGATAAAATTGTGTGGACATCTAGTGTTAGTGAAAAGTGATCTGCTGTTTTGTATTAGTAACGACAGCCAACCAATGGGTGCTGTTTTACAATTGTACATATCAATGCATTGGGGTGCCTCACACTTGTCGTCCTATCTTCTTTATAGAACAGAATATCATGCTTGGCAGTCATTCAACCTTTCTGTACAGTCATCAATACTAAACTGACAAGCTAAATTTTGTTTACATATTCAAGGTAAGACCTCGTTTTCAGCCTCATGGTAAAACAGTGATGCTATAACAGCATACTACAGCTAAAAATCCCAATTTTTGGTTTAGCACAGATATTAGTATGCATTTTACAAGGCTTCCATAAATAAAAAAAGATGCACGGGCACTTTTCTCATATGTTAAAGGAGGCTCCTTTCTAGAAATGAACCCACTTTTTACCAGGTACATTTAATTGCTTGGCACCCCTATGCCACTTCTGTATACTTCCCTTGCCATCATGTCTGCCCACTGGAGCAAAGTCCAAAAAAAAAATATCCTGTGTATGCTCCAACTAAGGATATCACCTAATATTGTAGCGCAGACACCCAGGGCTGCCTTTGGAAAACAAGAAGAGGTACTTGAACATGCTCGGTGTATTATGTTGCTTTGTGGCCTAGACATAGCAGCAAGAGAGCAAGCAGAAGATGAGTAAAAGAAGCACAGGAGTCATAGTGAAAGCATAGGTTAACTTTAATGTGAAATATGCACATGAATGTACCCAACAAGTCCCTAGTGGAACATTTTCCTTCTATTTCTGATCTGGATAAAACTCAACACAAGGGGAGGGGTGACCTGACAGAGCATCTATCCCAACAATAAATTTAAAAAAATGTTTTGCCTCTAGTTATACCCTAAGTAATGTTTTACAAGACACTTACCTGTCTGGGATAAATATGCTGTACCCCGCTGTATTTACTACCTTCTTTTCTTTTATACACAGGCTTAACCAGCTGGACTTCACTAGCTGTACACCTATGGGTAGCTTCGTCAATTTTAAAAGCCGGAATGCACGGTCACAATCCATCCCCTCATCCACTATAGTGTGTGTCACCTCTGGACTGAACTTGGGAGAGACCTGGCCACCATTCTGAACGATCTGTTTCTGAAAGATGCCAGATCTGGCTTGGCCAATTCCGGCCTGAAGGATATAAGCACAGACTCCAGCAAAGCATTCTCCTAAAGGAAAGTTAATAGAAAAGTTTATCAACAATCTTACTTTCATTGTCCATCTGTCATTATTCAATCTGATTACATAATTCATTTGGAGTTGAACTTGCAAGCTCAATAACTCAAATAATGTTTTCGGTCCAACCAGTGTTCTTCTCGGTTACAGGACCCCTTCCCCTATGTAATGGAGCTTAAATAGGTGTTTTATAGACCCAAATAATTTTTTTTTCCTTTTAAATTGTAATTTCACAAACTTTTTCCAAAAATATAACAACAAATATGACAATAAACAATAACAAAACAATGTATAGGTAACACAAGTGAGTAGAAATAAATATTATCCATCTTGCATTACCAGGCCATTTCTCACAACAGATTAATAGATGTTTGTGAACATAAAATTACTAAACAAGGGGGGTAGGATAGACATGGGGGCCAGGGACCAAAGCATTTTTTTTGAATAAGTTGACTGAGCTGTCAGCCTAGAACAGAAATGTGTTACTGCAAAATTACCAAGTTAAAATACGCAAACAACGACTAGCTAACGATGGCGATAAGCGAGGAATGTCGCTGGAAACGAATGACTGTCCCCGCGGATTGGGCGACAATCGTCTGCTATCTATTGTGTGTACGGTCCTTCAGTGATCGCGGATTGTTCTGCTATACACTTTCCCCTGTACATGTCACTTCCTGCATCATTGAAACGATTGTATCTCGTGTAAGTAAATTATTGGTGGATTAAATTTTAACGATCGAATTGTTTCAGCATGTACAGAATTGTGCACAATAATATCGTTTAAAAAAATTGTTGATCGGTCGTTAATCGTTCATTTTCTAATGACAATTATTGCACGTGTGTACCTAGCCTAAGACTTTTCACACTGTTCAGGCTGAACCACTGGAGGTTAAGGGTTTCCTTTCTTTGTGCATTCAGCCAACACAGAAATAACATTTTTTTTGTTTCTTCATGCAGCCAACCAGAACATCTATTTTAATTCTGCACCACCAGTATGAAAATCTGATTGGTGTACATGCACCTGTGCACATGACTGCTCTTCATGCTATATTAATAAATACAAACCTGGATCAGAGCATAGCAGAGATGAGCCTGCAGCTTGGCTGAGTTTTAGATGTTTTCTTACCTTGCACATCAACATCTTCCTTTATCTTTTTTGCTTCTTGTGTTGAGTTGTTACCTTCTCTCAGCCGTTTTACTTTGGGAAATGCTTTAACGATTCCTTTTGGTTCCATGCAAACTACCTTAAAAACAGGAAACTATTATCAGTCGACTCTTCACACTTACAATAAACATGTATGTTGGTCATTGCTTGCTGCACCTTCACATCTCGTGTATATTCTGTATTGTTAGCTGTGCCTACTTTATAAAAAGAAATTACGAGAATGTGTGATCAGACCTCACATAGCCTGGCTGGGGTAACTGGGTGCACACTTTCCATAATAAGTAATAGTGAAACAGCTCTGTACAGGTTCCACTCGCTTTGTACTGCACAGATACCATGCGGTCGCTTTACAAAAAAAGTGAAGTGAATTCTGACTTTGTAAGTTTGCTTAGTGCGTAAAAGGGAAGCTGTGCTGATGTCGATCATCCAATCACATACCAGCAAAGATCCTGCTTTGATAGTAATTCTTCTTGAATTATTATTATTTATATAGCGCCAACATACTACACAGCACTGTACATTAAATAGGGGTAGCAAATTACGGACAGATACAGACAGTGACACAGGAGGAGGAAAGAACTCTGACCAGAAGAGCTTGCAATCTAAGAAGTGGGGGAATTAGCACACAATATGTGACTGGGTATTCTCTGCAAAGTAAATTTTCATCACTTTCCCTAAGGCAGGGGTAGGCAAACTCCAGCCTTTAGGCCAGATACGGCCTAGCAAGTAGTCCGTTCTGGCCTAACGACTCCCTGGTCTATTCGGTCTAATCCCGTCCGGCAGGGGTCGGCAACCCGCGGCTCTTGAGCCTCCTTGTTATACCTCCCTTCCCTATTTACTGCGGCTGGCGTTAACACCTCCACCACCGGGGTAAGAGGACATTCCCTCTCCTCTGTATGCATTGTGGAGGAGAGGGATTTCCTTTTAGGGGTGTTCCTGGGGGGCAAAGCCATCAGCGCAGGACTGGAGAGAGAGAGTCCGGCCTAGTGTGCCTTCTTAATCTCCTAAAATGGCCTAGTAGCCAAAAAAGTTTGCTGACCCCTGCTCTAAGGCTACACCTCCCCTGGGTAATTTCTGATCAAGATGAATGAGTGTGATTGTCTAGTGTGAGTACATCAATCCACTGACATTGTTTGGAGCAGTGGTCCCCAATTCCTGGGGGACCACTGGTGGGTTGGGGGCGGCAGGTGATTGGTGGCGCCGGCGGCCCTCCTTGCACTGCTTTGGAGCTGGTGGCAGTGGGGGAGAAGGTGTCTCTCTCTGCTTGCATATTAGCTGCTGGGAGTGGTGAAGCAATGTATGTGGGGCTTGCACTTCTCACCCCAGCTTTCTTACCCTGCTCTGCTGTTCTCAGCTAGTGTGCTGACAGGAGGTGGAGCTGTTGGTGGTGGAAGAGTAGTGTAGGCTGTAGATGTACCAGGCTGCAGCAAAATTTTGTGTTGTGGCCAAGCCGTGCCGTCGGAAAGATTGGGGACCACTGGCTTTGAGCAGTGGTCGCCAACCTTTTCGGACCTACAGACCACTAAATGCATTGATTCTGGACCGCACATGCGCGAGGAGCCGTGTTCATTTAAAAGGGGAAGAAACTTTCCCCAGAGTGACGTCATGATGCCAGATCCTGCCCACTTTCCCATCGCAGGTCTTAGCCTGCAATGGGAGAGTGGGTGGGTTGTGTCCAATGACACAACCCATCCACCGCCCTGAGCCTGTGATCCGTATGGGTTACATGGTCCGCGGCTGTGGCAGGTGTGCCAGGATGAAGGATCAGAAGAAGGACCCCACTGGGGGGGGGGTGCACTGGCAAGAGCCCCAGACCACCGGTTGGAGGCCGCTGGGTTAGAGGATCTGCCACAGCCCATTGCTATCATTTACAAAGTGGGATATAAGCAGCAGGGTGTCTTTTGGTCTTTGGAGCATACAGCATGGCTCAGTGGTTAGCACTCCAGCCTTTGCAGCTCTGGGTCCCAGGTTCGTATCTTAGCCAGGACAATATTTGCATGAAGTTTGCGGGTTCTCCCTGTGTTTGTGTTGGTTTCCTCTGGGTACTCCGGTTTCCTCCCACATTCCAAAAACATGCAGTTAGAATAATTGGCTTCCCCCAAATTGGCCTTAGAATGGATTATTGACATATAGCTGTGGAAGGGACAGCTAGTGACATGACTATGGACTTTGTAATATAAACACTGTGTAATAATAATAATAATAATAATAATAGTAATAATAATATTCCCATTAGAAGATTTCCTTTATATTTCTGTTCTGGTAACAACTCCGAGCTTTGCTCACTTTCAGTCCCAGAGACAGAAGTTCCCAGCACTAAAAGACATGGAATCTTTCTAGCGGGGACACAGATATAACACTTTCCAATGCTATACAAAATCTTTGTCATACACAAATGTGTCTAAATCACAAGATGTAAAACACAAAGTGCAGCTTATATTTCATGGCTGAATTAGTTTTAAGGCCAACAATATTCTCAGCAAGTGCAGAAAATACCTAATGATCCTGCCAGAAATATTATGTACTTCCTGTAACCTGAACATAAAAAGGTTATTAGCTTTTCCAGCTATTTTCTATTAATACAAAACACCAACAATGTAAGAAAACTATGTAATGGGCAGCTTAGGGTGACAACACTTCATAAATACAATACAATATGGAGGTGTTGTCACCCTAAACCAGGACTTGTTTGTAATGGGTAAAAATAAAATGTTAAAGTGTACCTAAATTTCACTTTACTTAAAAGGATAGACAACCCTTTTATGTTTCGTAAAAAAAAAAAAAAAAAAAAAAAAAAAGGCTATTTCAGAATGGTCAAGAAGGCACACAAGGCCAGAAGAAACAAGGTGTCCAAGGAAAGGTTTTTTTATTTAAAAATACAGTACGATCAATGGGAATCATGATGTTGCATGTTCTTAGAAACAGATACAATATGAGGTTCTAATGATGAATTCTAACAACAGAATGTCATTAAAGTGATTGTCAGTGAGCTGGGAGCGCAGCTTGTTCTTACAAAACTTCATCTTGGAGAACAGCTGCTCACACAAATAAGTGCTGCCAAACATTGCAATCATACGCTTGGCACAGGCTAACAACATTGGAAACTGAGCATGTGGCAGCTGACGGTAGAAGTCAGTGAAAGTCTCTGTACAAGTGTGCGTGCTTGGCATCGAAATGCCCCTTAAGATTGGACTTGATAGTGCTGTGGGTGTCGTTGCACACTAAACATGGGGCTTTGTTGCCGCATTGGACAAAGAATAATTAGTTGGCCCATTTGGGTTCGAAGACACAAAGTTCAAGGTCAACTTTCAGGTAACCTGGTAGCTGGGCATTGCTTCTGCTTTTTAGGACTAGTAATTGGGGTTACTGTGCAGGAACTCGATGATAACGCCACAATTCAATTAGGCCAGACCCAATAATAAATAGTTAGGGGGGAGTTAGGCCGGACTGGAATACTGGCTAGGCCGTATCTGGTCTACCTCTGGCCTAGGTGATCAAGAATGAATGGGAGTGCTATACCTACATCAGACATCTCAGAAGGTACCTGGCTGCTCCTTCTGCGCATGCATCTTGGGTATGCACAGAAGGAGCCTTTTCGTGGAGAAATAAAAATTTGCCAATCTCACGCATGCACAGTGAAATTGGCAAGTTTTTCTTTCCAACCTACATCACCTGATCTTGCGCCTGGTCAGGTGACGGAGGAAGAAGATGCGAAGATGGCGGCATCCCAGCTCACAGATGGATACCGTGATGACGCAGGACCCAATGGAAGACAACTCCCGATGGATCAGACTGCCCTGGGGGATCGAAGGTGTATTTTGTTTTGTTTTAGGCACTTTTGGGTTTAGTTCCTCCTAAAAACGAAACATGCTAACACCTCCTGTAAAGACTGGTGCTTTATTATAGGATTTGGGGACTGCTCTGTGCATTACAGAGCACAGCTTATTTATCAGACCAGACCTGGTGATGCTAACACGCCATGTTTTTTTTGTGTATAGACAGGTTCGCTTTAATAGAAACCACCAGTCATGGCCGAGCACCGTATTTTCACCTGCTGCCCTAATGGAGGTTACGGTGTCTGCGGGTCACACAAGCTGCAATAATAATAACAATAGTCCAATAACACTTACTGCCCCTCAGGCCGGATTTGTCTGGTCACTACCGCTTCCGGTTTACCCGGATGTTGTTATGGCGCACGCTGTGTAATCAGCCAGTCCGCGAGCTCAGGCAGCGTGGGTAATGGGGGCAGCCCGGCCAGGGTTGCCATAGGAACAGAGGCCGGAGCGGATTGTGACGCTGACGCGCTGGTCGCTATAGTAACAGAAAGGCCTGGGAAACATGGCGGTGCAGCAATGGTTTGAGAGTCTGAAAGCGGCTAAGAAGACATGTATCCTGCAGGACGGTAATATATATTTATATAATTATGTGTCTGCATGCCACCATTGCCATCTGTGCCTATAGAGCTGTGACCGGAGTCACGTGGTCTTTGCCAGCATGGAGGATGCCACCTGACTGTCCCTAGAGATGCCCATACAGCACTCCATGCTTTCACATCATTGTGGCTTGCATGCAGTTCTGCCATTCATACAATTATTTATATGTCATGTGCATGGAGGGAATGGAAGTCAGAACACAATTCTACAAGTCACTGACCCCACATGGCAGCGGAGTAGATTGTGAGCTCTCCAGAAGCAGACTATGTAATAAAAAACAATAATGTGTGATAAGGTGACCCATTCCTGTGTAAGGGACTGGCATTGCACCTAAAGCTACGTACACACTTCCAATGGTTCTTGCCTGATAACCATCTCAGGGCCGATATCGGATGAGCATGTGAAGTGTGTACAGCGCGCGTCTTTCATTGTCTGAACGGCCGTCCTGGCAGATCTACTGCACTATAAACAACGAAAAATCATAATGCAAGGTAAGTGGGAGAGTGCTCAGCGGGGTGCCGCTCCATCGCTCTGCCCCCTTCCCCTCTACATAGAGCAAAACGGTGCTGTATGTACAACACTCGTTCATGCATCGTGCAGTGCTTAGTCGTTGGAAAGGATTGTGAAAGATCCTATCCAACAACTATAATTGCACGTGTGTATGCAGCTTAGCACAGAGCTCAGATCATTTACCACTAACAAGCACACTGATATGCACTAGAGAGTGTTAGGGAGCCACTGGAGATGAAAGCTGCCCCCCTGCGCACATACATGACACACATCAGTGTGATGAACACGATGCTATACGTAAAGAACCATGAGTGTGAATGGATAGGACATGCTGGTAAAATGCCATGGACATTGTACCAAAACACAGTGCACCCCCCTAATTAGGTGGAATGGTGGCTCAGTGGTTAGCACTCTTTGCAGCGCTGGGTCTTAGGTTTGAATCTTGACCAGGATACTATCTGCATGGAGTTTGCAGGTTCTCCCAGTGCTTGCCTTGTTTTTTTCCGACTACTCTGTTTTCCTCCCACATTCCAAAAAACATGCAATTAGGAGAACTGCCTTTCCCCAGATCGATCCTAGATGACCTTAAAGCTAAACTAAACTGAAAACAAAAAAAAAGCACCTACCTTTAATCCTGCAGGTGTCTCAATGGTGCTGGTGCTTCCCGCCATCAGGTCCCGTGTCCTCCTGAGATTCCTCTTTGTCCTGATGCTGGGAAAGCGTCAGGCACCACCATTTTCAATCTCCTTTTCTGGTCTTCTTGGCATGTCACCCGATATCGCACTGCGCAGGTGTGAGATCGGGTGACGTAGCCCGCAGTAAAAGGGAAAAAAAAAGAGAGCACTTGCGTGAGATCAGCATCTCTTTCCCTTAATTGACAAAAATGCCCCTTCTGCACATGTCCGAGATTCTCCAAATGTCCTTTTGGGTGTTGCACTTAAAAAAAAATTATCATTTTTTTCTTTACATATAAGGGCTGTCTAACCTTTTATTTAAAGTGGACAAGTTGAGTTTAGGTACGCTTTAATAGTGTTAATGACATATGGCTATGGTAGGGACATTAGATTGTGAGCTCGATTGAGGGACAGCTAGTTATGAAGAACGTAACATATCAGAGCTATATACATACTGGATAATAATGTGCATTTTACTTCATGGTGTCACTGTGAAAAGACTTCAAAATGTATGTAAAGCCAAAGCTTACGATATTGTAGTGCACTGGCAAGGTGCATTGGGAAACAATTCTAAATGAATGCCACTGTAGTGCACCACTTAGTGTGAGATAAACATGAACTCTGGGGAAATATCAAAACTACTCTTTCATTGGGGTTCCTCTTGCACTGCAAGGGGTAAAATTCTCATTTTTATATTGGGTGCAGTTTTACTTATCTTTATGGCAGCCAACACATCTTTATGGCTGTCTTCTTTCCTCCAGCTCTCTGGTCCTACATTGTAGAGAATGGGACTGATTTATTAAAGCTGTTCAAGACTGGATTATCATGGGAGGACCTGGGTGATCCACCAACCTGGAATGAGTTTAGTTCAAGACATTTGCCTTCCAAAAGCAAATGATTTTTAAGAAAACCATTCTACGAAAAAGCCAGGCGGACATTGTCTGTTACCATTCCAGGGCCCTTGGTGGTTGCTAGTAAACCCCACTAATGTGAACTTAGCCTAAGACATTGATGTCCCCTCCAGGACACCACCCAGCACTTTTCAGTAACCACTCAGCGGTTTTTGGGTGGTTACTGAAGAATTGGGTCACAATACAGGGGCTGCCACCCGTCTACAATTTCTTCCCATCCAACTTAAAAAAAGTGGGCTAAACACTGAAGAAAAATAATGCAGCCACCATATGTGACTAGTTTTATACCAAATATCTCTTTATTCTCCTGTTCAGAACTGCTAAATATATTACAGATCATGGTTGTCATTAAACACAGCTTTCTGTTTTTTTTTTCTAGGCAGAAGAAAGGTGCATTATTTATTTTTAGAGGGCAAGGAGATGGTGGAAGAGTATGACCACAAGACACATGAGTTATTGGGTAAGGTTGTGCTTAGGATTCCTCAGGATAGCAATGTAATGTCGATAAAGAGAAATTCCTGCAGCTTCACTAAGGTGGGCAGGGAGGTCCATTTACTAAAGGCAATGTCAAAGCAGAAGAAGCAGAAAAGACTCTAATGTGTGATGTGAATACAATATAAATATGAGATACAAACAACATGTTGCCCTCACAACATGTTGCAGTACCCAGCCCACCCATGGCCAGCAGCAGGATTGTGAAGACAGACAGAACCCCGCCTTGGATCTCCTGATGATGGTGTTGTAAGGACAGCGGCTTCCTTGCAGCTGGTGTCCTGCCCTGCTCCTGGGTTCACAGGGTTGCAGGTAAATGTGTTTCAGGGACTTCTCCCCTTTGTCAAACCTAAGGGTGGAAGAGGGATAGGGGGTGAATTATTTTGGCTGTTTACCATAGTAAATCATTCCCATGCATTGGACAATTCACCTTGCTCAGTGGGTGTGATAAAAATTCCCTTTGTAAAAAATCCAATCACATGCAAGTAAATCTGAAAAAATGATTTTTCCTGCATGTGATTTGATGGTTGAAGTCAGCGGAACTTCATTCCATTCACTAAGTCACGTGAAATATCCCCTGTAAAGGGGAGAATTTACTGTGATATGTAAACAACTTACATTTCTCTAGTAAATTAATCCTATAATGTGTGGTCGGTGGGTGATGACATGCAACGATTAGTAGTTTTTATAATTTGAATGCTATTGTAATCCAAAGCACCAACAACATTATGGGTATAACTATCCCTTGTCAGTCTCCTCCCCTTGGATATAATTTGTCACTGCCCCCTGACTAAGAAGAGCACTTTGCTTGACAAAACCTTGCAATCCCTATGACCCCCAGAAGTAAGGCCAGACACCAGCTGCAAGGACGCCACTGACTTTAGAAAGAAAATCCAGTCTGCAGTTCTGTTCTTTCTTACAGCCCTGTCAATGTCATTGGGTTGGCTGGGTACTGTGTCCTTGCCATCTGGTGCTCCTAGTACTTTACTATCCTGATTGCAATGTTTTTATTTTATTTTGAGTATTTTGCCATGCATCAGTTTTTTTGTGCTCTTTCTGCTACTGCTCATATTTTGCCTTTAGGGAAAGTACTTATTAATATTATTATTATTATTATTATTATTAATAATAATAAGCCAAAAAGATCATTGCTGTCAGTTAGACTGACCTGAGAGGCACAAACTGCTTATTGCTCAAGGTACCCCCTAGAAATCTCTGGAGGAACCCCAGGGTTCCATCAAATCCTGGTTGAGAAACCCTAATCTAGAATATCACTAAATGAAGGGACCTAATAGAATATCTGCTTCTATACAATTTGTATCCCAAATGAATTCATTATTATTGGGCTTTGAATGTTTTATGTATGAATCTGATATATTGTCTTACTTTTACTGCTTCAATAAACCTGTTTTTTCTTGCTGTTTGCTAGCAGTAGGCATTTATATTTTATTTACAGCATACAAGTTCCTTCTATGCTGCTTAAAATGTATTCTTCCATGTATTCTCTTGTATAAAAAACATTATTAGTTCTATATGATTTCCTTTCTAATATTTATGTGTTTGCAGTTAGGAAATGGAGAGAGAAATCAGCCCTGGGTGCCTATAGTCAATGGCAAATTGAAGTTGGAGAAATGCCACCACCAGTTGTCGGAGTGCTACAAAATGATTTCCTAAAAGAAAACAGTTCCAATGTATGTATTTAGCATTATTGCTAACCTCATAACTATTTTATATATCTTACTTGAATTTGTCACTTGTCATTTAGGACTCACTTTTGTATATTGTTATTACAATGTAATTAAACATAAAGCCAAAACTCTCCAACCCCAACACTTACTATCTCTCCAATATGCTCTTCTTTTTTCCACCTCCCATTCATTAGATACAGGTTTTAAAATAGTTATGATTCCTCCTCTGGTTTCAGGTGGCTACATTGACCTGGGAATGTCCTATAAAGCCCCTTCTTTCTTTGTATGCCCCTGGCTCTCTCAAACACAGCAAACTGAATGCGCAGTCCTTTACTTTTCTATATCCAGTGGGCTCAGTATCAGTATGGTAATAGAAAAGCTGTAGTGCCTGTATGTCTTTAGTGTTAGTTTTACAAAAAAGAAAAAGGATGGGATAGCTAAAAAAGCTCTGCAGATTTTTGGCAAAAGCAGAGAGCCAATCACACAAGCAAGAAATTGGGTTTCTAGACAAATGGGGAAAGCTGGACACTTGCATACAGAACACACTTAGGAATGTACAAAATGGGCTTGATTTATTAAAGCTTTCCAAGGCTGGAGAGGATACACTTTCAGCAGTGAAGCTGGGTGATCCAGCAAACCTGGAATTATTAGTCATTTGCTAGCAAATGTTTTGAATCCTCGACCAGATCCATTTCAGGTTTGCTGGATAACACAGCTTCACTGATGAGCCATGGGGAGCTTTAATAAATCGGGCCCAATGGCTCCAGGCTGCCAGTTACATTTGAATGTTATAACAATTTTTAAGAACTACAGTAAATTCAAATTGAAATGGGTCATGCGTCATTTATTGCAGTCCAAAAAGCTTTGATATGGTATAACAGTTTGTTAATAAAGGTTGAGTTACCCCTTTAAATTTTGTATATTTTTATAGTTTTTTTGTGGAGGGATGAAGTTGTCTTCCTTCGAATACTTCTTATTGTCTCTCTATATCACATATGTGTCCTTTTGATTTTCCAGCCTGTTTTTATGAGAAAGGACACCAAAACAAGCTTTCAGTGGAGAATCCGCAATCTGCCTTACCCTAAGGATGTGTACAGTGTAACGGTAGACAAGACTGAGCGCTGCTGTATTGTACGGACAACCAACAAGAAGTAAGCTAATTTACCGTTTACTGTGCCATTGATGTATTACATTGTCAGATTCTATCCCATAGCCAGCAATCAGACCCAGACTTTTATGGCTGGTTTAAATCTGATTGGTGGTTCCAGTTCATAGCACTGACTCTCCTATACATACAGGCCTTAAGTCACTCTCCTCTTTTTTTCATGTCACTCTCCTCTTTTTTTCATGTCAATATGATATAGCTTCCAATGGAGCCAGAACTATGCTGGATAATTAAAAATCCACATGACTCATGGTTTGGTGATTTTATGCTAAAATATTGATGGACATTTTTGATTTTTTCCTGGAAACCTAGTCGGTCTTTTTACTCATACTCAGGTTGGTCACATACCTGACGTTCTTGTGGATACATAGAGTTCTCTTTCTTTCTTTCTTTACTTAGCAGTTAAAAAGAAACCTAAAAGAGCAAAGTGTATTTACTATATACTCGTCCTGAGTGCATTACACTAATAAATACAGGAGGTTCACTTAGGTTTTCAGCAGGCCATTAAAGCACTGCTAGGAAATAAGTGTGTCCTTTATTCATTCCTGAGTGGATACACTGTATTATCAACTGTGTTATCAGTATTTTTTTAAAGTGCAGAATTCAGTGTGTCTTTTTTTATCTGTTAATTTATTAAATTTGATTTTTCAATATTGATAAACTGCTGCCCATAAAATCTGAGGGAAAGTGGTTTGTACTTTTGACTCACCTTGAAGATTCTAGAAGGATCATTGTCAGAAGGATCCAGTGGCTTCAATATATAGGTCACTGAGCTGGAACAAGTGTGCCACACTGACTTGCTGCATACTTGTCTGTGTGAGGGACTGTTAGGTTAGGTACGCACGTTCTTTCCTGATAATTGGCTCAGGGCTGATAACGGACGAGAATCTTGCGTGTGTAAAGCGCTTGTCATTCATTGTCCAAACGACTGTCCTGGTGGATACACGGACTAAGATCAATCGTAATGCATTAAGGGGAGAGGGTGCAGCGGGGTGCCGCTCCGTTGTTCTCCCCCTCCCCTCTCCATAGAACAGAACAGAGCTGTATGTACAGCACTCGTTCATGTATTGTGCAGTCGTTTATTGTTGGAAAGGATCGTTAAAGATCCTTTCCAACGACAATTATTGCACGTGTGTACCCAGCCTAGGGGCCTATTGAAACTTTTGCAATTTAGTAACACATGTAACTTAGTTGTAGTCCTGTTCATTATAAATGACAGCCTACCACAGTAAGGCTATGTACACACGTTCGACTTTTGTTGTTGGAAACGATCCTTCACCATCCTTTCCCTGATGCAAATCAATTACTGGTATTCAAACACATGGACCTGGAGGATTTCGATTAGCCAATGTTTGAAGGAATGTCCAATTCCCTGTTTTATAAATAGAGCCCGATGTGTGTTATGCATATATGCAACAAAGTAAACAGGCCTAAAATAGACAGGCATTTATTATTTTCAGAAAAAGGTCAGCAATGACAGCCCCAATATAAGTTGGTCTTACTGTTTCTGGATGGCAGTACTGGATGTTTCTGGATGTTGGCCAAAATGCAGGAAAAAGACGAACTTCTAAAAACAAAAAAATAACATTAAATTGTTTGCTTTATTTGCACTGTTGACCAATAGAAGAATAAAGATTTCTTTGTTAGTTTTCCTGTCCTATATACACATGATTACAATGTGTATTTGCAAAGGGTTTATTTAAAATGTTATTCAGCTGGGTTGTGTATTCTGCAACTGGTGTCAACAGAGGGCGCTCTTGTAGTGGATCCCACATGGCCAGCATTGAACTATCTCATTATTGCAGTTCATGAATCCTGACTTAGATAAGTCACATTAACACATTGTCATTGCACAGACATCCTGATAAACACATACAACACCAGCAGAGAATTCTGTTCTATGTTAATTCAGGTTATTACTCCAGGGAGATAGAGGGGGAAAAAAAAGCAGTCGCTCAGTATTCTTTTTCTATAGATAGTGGATTTGTTTTATAGAGCTTACCTGTGTATAGATCTTTTCCTGAATAGGTAGAGCACAAAAAAGAAGTTTTATTACATTGGATCATTCATCTGGCAGCGTAACACTTACCTGTCAGTATTCTGGGTTGGTGGACATATATAAGACCAGCACACACTACCAGCCGGACACCTTCTGTGGTTTGTGTATTCAATGTGTGGTCTCTTTATGAAGCACCTGTAGACACTGCTGGCTATCAGCTGTTATGGGGGTCTTGCCTGATCACTGTAATTCCTTCACATGAATTAGGAAGCGTCTGCCTGAACTGTACTAAACTAAATCTAAACCGAACCAAATCTGCCTGGGCCTGTTTTCTGTAACTTTCTGTGTATGGGACATTTGTGTTCTATAGAGGCTAAAATGCAAATCTGCCCATTAAAACGCACAGCCATGTGCATGAAGCTTCAATTGTTCTTCTATAAAGCACATATAAAGCACTGCTATAGACAAATATAGCAGTTTGGACATGGTTAGTTCAGGTTTTTGCATTTGCCTACAGAATGTATGAGGTGTTTAATATTTACCCACCATAGGTTAAATACACTGAGACTGATATAAACTTAAAACAAAACTATATAGGTAATTGGGATTTTCTAAGCTTCACTGTTTAGCTTTGTCATGTTGAAGATATATATATATATATATATATATATATATATATATTTATGCATATATATATATATATATATATATATGCCACCCTTCCTGCTCAGGACCCTTTGCCATTCAGCTTCTTGGCTACCAACTCTTGGGTTTCTACAGACATCACAGCTCACCTTCTGAAACTCATTGAGGGCTTTGTTGTGCACATATAGTCTGGCTTTAGGACTATAATCTTTAAAACCCAATAAAACCAATGACAGCTGAATGACTGCGAGCTTTGGTTAATATTATTATTTAAATTATTAAACAGGTTTTATTTAGCGCCAACATATTACACAGTGCTGTTCATTAAATAGAGGTTGCAAATGACAAACAAATACAGACAGTGACACAGGAGGAGAAGACCCTGCACCAAAGAGCTTACAATCTAGTAAGATGGCCCTTAAGCTGCAAGGCTGACGTGTTCAAATGTATGACACTTTAGTGTTTGTGGAAACCATTTCTTTAGAATAAGTCTAGTTAGTGTGTATGTGTGTTTCTAAGGCGGTGGAGGAAGCAGGTATAGGAGTTTTCACTTTCTCTATCAACATTTAAAACTTTTTCAAAGTTTTCCACTTTATTGGGAAAATCAGACACCAATTCAGCCCAGTCCTTTGATTAATATAAGGTGGGCTATCTTGTAAGTATGAAGTTCCCATCAAAGGCAAAAGAATCATTGTGTATGTTTGGTCATCACTGAGAAAAAACACAAAGATCCATTTTCTTTAAGGACCAACTCCCTAACTAATACATTGTGCTTGCTGTTTATTTAGTTTTTGGTGTTAGCAAGATCTCCCTGATTCCCATTGAATAAGCCAGTACAAAACCAGATGATGGTGTCATGCTATCCTGATGGAATTACACCTTAATTATGGGCTCATGGGAAAGGCTGGTGATGTGAAACGCTGCAAAGAAATAAAACTATACACAGATGTTTCAGCAGTTTCATGTTGACTTCAACTAAAATACCAGTTTGAGGTGCCATTGGCCAGGATCATACGTCTCTAACAGTGTCTACAAGCTTCCATTACAACATTCTACTGTCTTGTTCTCCAAGTATTACCTATTGCAAACAATATTAATTGTGGTATGCTTTCATATATACAAGCCTGGCATTTAATACTCCCTCTACATCACAACTTGCTAGACTTCACACTTGGCTATGTAAACTGCCAGCCACATCCCTTTCTTCTTAATTCTTTGCCATTATCCGGTTTTGTCTTTTACACGCCTGCTAGAACAGGTTTTCAAAGGAAACTAAACCTGGTCTAATACAGGATGGTTCAAGATGAGGATATGAGCATGTCTCGGCACCTCTGCTGTGCTGTGAGTTATCAGCTTGAACAATATATGGGATATATTCTTTCGTAAGAAACACTCATTCATTGGATTACTTGCTCAGTTCCTCCCTGTCCCAAGCAGAGTTCCCTGCTTTGTATAGTCTTTTTTATCTATCATTGAGGAGTTAACACTTCTTTAACATGTCTTTGTGTTCATCTAATCTCTGCTGTTTAACCTTTGACATCTCCCTTATTATCCACGTCTGCCACCTTTGCCAAATACCAAAAGCAACTACATCACAGAAGACTTTAATCTCTGTCAGAGCACATTCTGCACCCAGCCTCCTGTCTTTAATGCTTAAGTCACTAAAACTATATTTGGTAACTGTGTACCTACATTTATATCAAGGAGGAGGCTGAGGCTATGTCAGTTCATTTACATTCCACCCAGTGTCCTAATTTTATGGCGAGTATGCTTTCTGGAATTCATGCTTACCTGAAATATCTGCAAATTATATTACCATTATCTTTATAAGTAGTTTGCAGTTTTACAAGAAATATCTGTAAAATATTCTCTTTATTTCCCCTTGAATGAAATGTGGTACAAATCTGTCTCATTAAAGTGAGAACCCTGTGATGGATGCTTGAAACTTTGCAAGATTCTAAAAAAAGTAGAAAAGGCAGAAATAGAGCTCACATACCCTTTCTAGCCAAAAAAATGCCAGGCCTGTGGGGCAGAGTTATAGTCTGGGTTGCTTTAGTGTTCAGAAATGTTATGTACCCAAAGATTGGTCAGCTGAATATACTAAATGACCAGGTTTACCGATCAGTGGATTTTTTTCTTCCCTGATGTCACAGACATATTATATTCCAAGATGACAATGCCAGCATTCATCAGCCTTAAATTGTGAATGAGTGGTTCAGGAACCATGAGACATCATTTTCACACATTGATTGTCCACCACAGAGTCCAGACCCCATTGAGGATCTTTAGGATGTGCTATGGAAGACTTTATGCAGTGGTCAAACTCTCCTATCAGCACAAGATATTGGGGAAATATGAATGCAACTCTGGACAGAAATAAACGTGATATTACATAAGTTTATCAAAAAGATACAATGTCAAATGTGTGCCATAATCAAAACAAAAGTGTGATTTTTTTTATTTTTTATTTTGACCAGGTATTCATTTTTGCTGAAAGGTCCTTTTTTTTGACTATTTATGGTTAATGACTTGTAAGACCTGTTCAAATGATGGAATTTTCTTCCTGGAGTAATTTCTACGCACTTTCTGCTATTTCTGGGACAGTAACTAAAAAAAAAAACCTCCCTGATGAAAACAGAGGTAGCAGTAATGAGAAACTGACATACGTTGTAACCTTTCCCTACTTTGAAATTTTATCGGATCTGTCACCCTTACCTTGCAGCATAACTATGTAAATGCCTGGGCATGATCCTCCTATAGGGGGCGCACACTATGGTAGCCTCGGTTCTGGACCAGAAGAGTAAATAAATGCAAACCACCGCTGCAATATTTGCAGATATAGGTAGGGTGGATATATGACCACAAGTGAAAATGTAATGAAAGTAATATTTATAAAACAGTGTGACACTTGTTTAGGTGTCTGCTGTGTGTATTCAGGCTGTGCACTTATTTATCAGCTTTAATGGCTGAGGTGTATTTTATTTTACATGTATGCAGTGCTCTTGGTAAGTTTAAACATTGTGAATGGATAAGTGTATTATATGCATTATTATGATCTGTGTTTTCCTCAATACTAGACTATATTCACTGACTGTCATTATATATATTATTTGTCATTGTATACAATTCTTTTTGCATATATCTTTTGAAGGATCAGAAACTCTAAATATGGTGGCAGGCATTAGAGTTGGCTGTAGCTATTTGAAGAACCATAAGTTCCAGTACTAGTGTTTCCCAATCAGTCCGAAGTCTGCGTTATATTCCCCACTGTGCTGGGTTTCTTTTTTCTGTAGAACGCTGTATCAGTGAGCAAAAATTCCTGCCACACGACCACTCTCCCCCTTCTTCTCTCCGTTTGAGAAATCACAGACTTCTCCGCTGTCTAAAATATCTTCCTCCACGTCTGATACCACAAATGAGGGAGCAGCCAGGCAGCTATACAGATTACTGTTTAGTCTTGTAATAAAGCTGGGGGTGTTACATGTATCTGCCGCTAACTACTAAGCCGCCTTTTCACCTCTCGGTATCCTCACTGAATCTCACCTCCTACCTTTTTTGTCATTACAGGTATTATAAAAAGTTTTCCATTCCAGACCTGGATCGATGTCGCCTAGAGTTGAATGAGAGCGCTCTAAGTTTTGCTCATGCAAACAATACTTTAATTATAACAGTAAGTACTGTATTATTATCAATAAACAGGATTTTATATAGTGCCAACATATTACACTGGGCTTTACATTAAATAGGGGTTGCAAATGACAGACAGACAGTGACACAGGAGGAGGAGAGGCCCTGAAGAAATCAAACATGAAATATGCAGATTCATAGCAGTTTTATATATTTGTATTGTGTTTTTATGTATTTATTAGATATAGTTGCAGTTTGTTCTGCTTTATGTCACCTTCCCTTGCTCCTCATTTCTCTCTTTCATCAACATGCCAATGAAATGTTTGGGTAAAACCTTTTCATTACATACCATTTTTGATACCCAGTGATGTTATCACTGGGTATTTCTACTTCTCCCAGCATTTCAGGGAGATCATGGCTTGTGCAAGGGCCAGAAGGTTTGGACAAACCTTCCTGTAAACTCCACAGCACCTCGTCTTAGAATTACACTCAAGAGACCTTCACTCTGATGTAAGCAGTGAGCTGGCTAAGGAGTTATGCAAATATCAAAATGCCTTAGTTCTTCCTCTTCTATTATTACTATATCCACTGCTCTCAGTATAATAGTACAGTGATTAGGGGGATGAATGTCACCCTTACAGATAGCCAAAAAAATCATTGGCGTCAGTTCAACTGGCCTGAGAGGTCCAAATTGTTAATTGCTAAAGGAACCTCTGAAGGAACTGTAGGGATCCATGGAACCCTGGTTGAGAAACACTGCCTTAATAGATGGATGTCACTGTCAATGGGGACATAACTTGCATGCTGATTTTCCCTAAATGGTTCTGAGCCTTTATAACTGAAAGCAATGAAATCCACTAAAAGAAAAGGGCCAAGAACAGGAAATACCAGTGACTCGGACTTGCTACAGCTTGAAGAGCCTGAAAATGCTGGACAGACTTGGCAGACAAAATGGTGGTGAATTGACCCTGTTACTTCCAGTAAAAAAAAATGAGAAAAAAGAAATGATTCTTGTCATAGAAAATGTTGCCTCTCCTACAGGTCTGAAGTCCACTATGTCCAAGCAGTACAGCCCTAAAGCTCTCAGCATTGAACACTTCCATGCACTCGTGGAAATGCCTGCTACAGGACATATTAGTAAGGTTCGGGGACTGTCCGAAAACTGTGAATGCAGATTCTATTTTTTCTAATGGGAGGCTATGGTAATATAGCTGCCTAAATGCAGGCAGTCAACTTACACCTATTTCAAGAGACAGCTAAGAGAAATGTGCAGCATGTTTCCGAGACTAGGACTTTCCAGATAATGGGTTTGGCTGCAATTGAAAAATATTTTAGAACCCACTCATAAGCTGACCCACACCCACCCAGGCCCTATCTTCATTACATGCTTTGGAAATATGCCAGATTTCTTGGTGAACATGTCAACACATATGACAGCTTTTTAAAAAATGAACAACTAAGTGGATAAGAGACCTAACGCCAGTGCGTGTTATGTGTTTTGGACAGCATTGAGTAACCGTTGTCTCATCTTTTATATATAGTATCAGAAACCAAAGGAAATCCTGTCCGTGGAAGAAGAGCTACAGAAGGAACTCAAATCGTTAAAGACCAACTCTGAGGGTGATGTGGAGTGTAAGACTCAATGACCTGCAAAACCTGCAAATTACTTATATACCTATTTATGTCTTTAGTTTTGTACTTCAGAAATAAATGCCTATACTTTATAGAATATGTGTCTGTTTTTGTGTTGATTCATTTTTATTATTGGTTAATAAAAGTTCACAATGAAATTGTCACACACTACTAGGTAAACTGCAGTGTAAATGGATTTATAGCAGTCCGTAAATACCAATTCTTCTGGGTATAAAGGCGCATGTGACCTCTTCCCAGAGTGCAGTTCTTGCCTACATACATGAGGAATACATTACCCTTGTGTAAGCTCCATCACTATATAGGAGCGTTGGCTCGTGGAACCATTGCTGTTGGACATTGAAGGGAAGGTATCTGTGACTAAGAAACATAGAAGCTGTCCTTGCTGACTTCTGAAATTTTACTTTCCTACCTGGCACTGATTTTAGTACTTACAAGTATGCAGAAAGCAAATAAATTCACACAAGACCAGGTCAGTGAATGTTAAAGGGTATATTACCTGCATGACAACTAGGCTGTTAGCATTTTTAGCATAGGTGCGCTACAGCAGCCTCCATTTTTTTCATTACATTACATTCCTTTAAGCTTTTCTGAACAAAATTGCTTTGTTTTGGTCAAGAGGGCAAACAAAACCTCTTGGTCATGATGGGGTTAAACAGAGAATTCATCTCCCCATTATAATTTTGTTTGTTTAATGGATAGGAAGAACCGCTAAAAGGTGGTGGGCAGTGGGATGGTTTTATGTGACTGTTAAGTGTTTGTAGAGCCAGAAAAATAATAAAACAAAACTATTAATGGATCGTGATTAAAAAAATGGACTGTAGATTATGGTAACATTTTGCAGACCAACATTAAAAGCTGCAGTAGATTAATGATGATCCGTGGACATGTAGAATGCAAGACAAATGTTTTGGAACAATTCTTATGCTGACTCATCAGAATTTGTCATATTTATTTCCAGACAAAATAGTAAAGTAAAAATATAAGCGGTTATCTATGTAGCTAGTAAAAGCTATATGGGTGAGCTGGGTGTCCTGGTGTGGGGAGTATACACAAGACTGTGGGCAAGTGATGATCTACAGAAAAGGCAATGTACTGCAACTGTCACACCGCTCACCTGTAGTTTTATTATTGTGTTCCAAGCTCTTCCTCCCAAGTTTATGTACTTCTGTCAGTACTGTAATGTACTTCTGTCAGTACTTATGTCAACACAATGCTTATAGAAACTGGCCAGAAGCCTCTGGATATGCAAAAACTAATTCTGGAAGTTCAGTCTGTCCAGTTTGGAAGCAGAAGTGATTGTGAATCAATTTCACCAGTTGTGGTGCTAAAGAAACCAACAACAGGTGGACAGGAAGTGCAACAGCAAACCAAAGCCCAAAGAGGCAATGGTTTTAAAATTTCTTTCTCCTTATTTCTCCTGATTTTTCATCAGCCTTTAATTTTGCCTGTGCACTTTTCGCATGCAGCTGAGGAGGTAACTGTAGCCCACTCAGGTTGTAAAGGTGGTCCAGATCCTCCAGGATGGCATATCCATACGTGCTATCACAAGAATGTTTGCCATATCTCCCAGCATTATCCCAAATACACGGGGAGATACTGTAAGATGGGTCTTTACACAAGGAGAGATGGACAGGGCTGTAGAAGGGCATCAATCAAGTAGCAGGACTATCTGTCTTTGTATGTATAAGAGATAATCTCCAACAGATTACTCGTGTGAATGTATCTGACCAAAATGTCAGAAACAGACTCTATGGGGTGGCATATGGGCCCAATGTCTTGTAGTGGGCCCTGTGTTCACAGCCTAGGCCCATGTAGCAGGATTGTCATTTGCCAGAGAACACTAGAAATGGCAGGTTTGCAATTGATGTTCTGAGACGTGAAATAGTCTGGGGCATTGTGGTGAATGTTTTGCTGCCTTGAACATCATCAAGCCTGACCGGTTTGGTGGGAAGGATATTCCTTGGAAGGCTGCATAGACCTCTAAGTACTAAATAATGGTAGCCTGATATCAATACGCCTACTTCTGTTGTGAAGGGGTTTCTCTTCACCATGGAAATAATTCAGCAATCATCTACCACTGTTGTCTTCCATGGACGTCCAGGTCTTTTGGCATTGCTGAGTTCACCAATGCTTTGTTTCTTTCTCATGATGTACCAAACTGTAGATTTTGCCACTCCTAATATTGTAGCAATTTCTCTGAAGGGTTATTTCTGTTTTTGCAGCTTAAGTATGGCTTGTTTCACCTGCATGGAGAGCTCCTTTGACCGCATGTTGTCTGTTCACAGCAAAATCTTCCACATACAAGCACCCCCTTCCCCCCCAAATAAACTCCAGGCCTTTTATCTGCCTAATTTATAATGACATAATAAAGGAATTGCCCACACCAGCCCATGAAATAGCCTTTGAGTCAATTGTCCAATTACTTTTGAGCCCCTGACATGAAGTGATTGTGTAAAAAAAAGGCTTTAGTTCCTCACATTTGTATGCAATCTTTTTTTCAACCCACTGAATTAAAGCTGAAATTCTGAAGTTCAACTGCAAATGAGTTGTTTCATTTAAAGTTAATTGAGGTAATGTACAGAACCAAAATTAGAAAAAAGTTGTCTCTGTTCAAATATTTATGGACCTAACTGTAGATACAGTGAGTGAAAGAAGTATTTGATCCCCTGCTGATTTTGTACGTTTGCCCTCTGACAAAGAAATGACCAGTCTGTAATTGTAGGTGTAAATATGGTAGGTTTATTGTAGGTGTGAGAGACAGAATAACATCAAAAGAACCCTTTAAACTGAAGTGCGCAAAAGTCAGAGCTTGATGTGCATTGTTATGAGTGAAATAAGTATTTGATCCCCTATCGACCAGCAAGATTTCAGGCTCCCAGGTGTCCTCCCTGTATGCAGGTAACAAACTGAGATTAGGAGCATCCTCTGTAAGGGAGTGCTCCTAATCCAAGCTCATTACAGTACCTGTATAAAAGACACCTGTCCACAGAAGCAATCAATCAACCAGATTCCAATCTAGCCACCATGGCCAAGACTAAAGAGCTGTCTAAGGATGTCAGGGACAAGACTGTAGACCTACACAAGGCTGGACTGGGCTACAAGACTATCATCAAGCAGCTTGGTGAGAAGGTGACAACAGCTGGTGCAATATTTCCCAATAGAAGAAACACAGACTAACTGTCAATCTCCCTCAGTCTGGGACTCCATGCAAGATCTTCCCTCATAGAGTTGCAATGATGATGAGAATGGTGACGAAGCAGCCCAGAACAACACGAGGGGAACTTGCCAATGATCTCAGGGCAGCTGGGACCATAGTCTCCAAGAAAACAATTGGTAACACACTGCACCGTGAAGGCCTGAAATCTTGCAGAGGCCAAAAGGTCCCCCTGCTTAAAACAGCACATCTACAGGCCCGTCTGCAGTTTGCCAATGAACATCTGAATGATTCAGAGGAGAACTGGGTGAAAGTGCTGTGGTCAGATGAGACCAAAATTGAGCTCTTTGGCATCATCTCAACTCACCGTGTTTGGAGGAGGAGGAATGCTGCCTATGACATCAGGGACACCATCCCCACCGTCAAACATGGAGGTGGACACATTATGCTTTGAGGGTGTTCTTCTGCTAAGGGGACAGGACACCTTCACCGCATCGAAGGGACAATGGGCGGGGCCATGCAACAAATTTTGGGTGAGCACCTCCTTCCCTCAGCCAGGGCATTAAAAATGGTGTCGCGGATGGCTATTCCAGCATGACAATGACCCAAAACACACGGCCAAGGCAACAAAGAAGTGACTCAAGAAGAAGCACATGACGGTCCTGGAGTGGCCTAGACTGGTTGATAGGGGATCAAATTCTTATTTCACTCATTACAATGCACATCAAGCTATGACTTTTGAGCACTGGGTTTTTGAGGGTTCTTTTGTTGTTATTCTGTCTCTCACAGCTACAATAAAATACTTCTTTCCCTCACTGTATGTATATTATATATATATATATATATATATATACACATACACACACACACACACAATAACTGCAACTTAAGTTACTTATTACATATAAAGATGACTTATTTTCAATGCTATTTAATGGTTGTGCTTTACACAATGCAGGTCTAGGAGTCAGCCAGCTCACTGGAAACAATACTTTCCTCATATGGCAGATGTCTTATTTCAAAAGTAATAGGCAACAGGGACATAATTGCTATGAGCCATTGAGAGTTTCCGTTTGTGGACATTACTACACTTAAATTGTTATTAAAAATAGTTATAAAAAAACTAATATTTTGTATCTACCACATATGGGGTCTCTCTTTAACCAGACTTCTATTAACTAATCTGGATAAGGTCTTGAAATATGAATGCTTAAGACTTCCTTAATGTTCACTTAGGTGAACAGCAGCTCAGCTTCTCTGACTTTGGAGCCAGTGCTTGACTGAATGCTGTTTCACTGCCTAATAAGGTGGTCTCAGAGTCCAGTAACCATTATGTCCTTATGTTATGTTATGGTGTTTCTTGACCTTTTTAACATGGAGAACCCCTACTATAATTACTATATCCACACCTCATAGTATGTTGGTCAGTGGGAAGAATGTCTCTTACGTTGCTGGCCAGTGGGAAGGCTGTTCTTAAAGATAGCGAAAAAGATTACTGATGTCACCTAAACTGACTTGAGAGTCACAAACTGCCTATTGCCCAAGGAACCCTGGTTGAGAAACACTGCTTTAGCCTGTAGGCTGGCAGGTCATTGTAGATTATCTCTAAGGTCACAGAAGTTGGATACCTTTACAATTTGTAAAAAATACACATTTAGCAAAATCCCTTCCCACATGTGGCAGTGTCTTGGCACAGACAATTGCCCTAGGCTTACATGTGCATATCAGGAGCTTTTTAGGCTCACCACACCTACACCCATTTCTGATTACTAAATATTAATTGTGGCATTGGGGAAGGAGGTCAAGGAACAACAAGAAGTATTGAGCAAAATCTCAACTATGGAATGCTCACTGCAAAGACTAAATCATTTACACTAAATGATGATTTTAAAACTTTTAAAAAGGCCTCATAGATTTGTTTTGAAGATTATTAGTCATGTCTGGGCTTTTACTAGATGGTAAAATTGAATTTTGGCACTGCTTAGCTCTAAAGTCAGGAAAGATGTTTGAATGAATACCTAATAGTGCCGTTTATTAAGGATCTTCAGCTTAAAAAGGGTAATAGCGGGCACACATTTTTGATCTTAGGGTTTCAAATGGTGGAACTTTTAAAAGGCTGCAGTTTTAGTACCCATAAACATGAGAATAAACTATTATTTTGTAAGCTGTATATAAAATACAAATTATCTCTGAGTATGGACAACATATAATAAATACAGTTAATATCTCCCTACCTGTGTTCTCTAGGCATACCATTGATCCGAGAATTCATCGTAAAAAAATCAGGCTAGAATAAATGTGCACGAATGAGCAACACAACTGTTCATTATTGCTTGGAGAGAGGTTTAACATGTCTGAAAACTTATCTAACCAACTGATTAGTAATCCATTTTTCAATAATTTCAATGTTCCAGCATTTACATGGAGCAAGGTGATAACAACAAGGATCAGCAGATCTCTCATGGAAAGCAAAGTGTGAACTGCTCCTTATAATTTGCAGTTTCCCATTGCTCAACATTTAGGAATTTCCCAAAAAGGATTTTTTTTTTTTTTTTTACCAATGCCAATATCTGTTCCCTTGTATGAGCTCCATGCCTTTCTTTGATCTCTTTCAGGGCTGTCCCACTATATTCTTTCTTTTTTTTTACATGTCGAAATATCCTCTAGTGAGCAGTAGACCATTAAGCAATGCTTCTACATTCACAGGGAACAGAATCCTCCTCAGATATCTTGATGGCAAGTCTGATTGACAAATGACGGGATGGGTGACCAACCCTGGACTCAATGCACAAAGGTTTTCGTCTACACCACTGTTTTTAGCTCTCACAATGGTAACAAGATGGATCCTAATGCATTAAACACCTTGAAAAAAAACACAAAAATATTGGAATGGAGCTTATTTGTATTTTCTTTTTCTTTACAAATGTTTATATTGCCCCAAAGCACAGAAGGCAGGCAGCAAAACAGTTTTAAGAGTCACATTACTCACTCTTGGCTGAGATAAAGGAGGAACATTTTTTTTTTCAAAGTTGGCAAACTGTCTTTACTCAAAGGTGATCTGATTAGCTCCTGTTTCAGGTGACTGCTTGCTCCCATACCACTGACCTTTGGGACAAAGCATACAACTTTACATGATGGATCTCAAGTCCTACACTATTTGGCCCTGTCAGTGGTATCCTGTTTTTAGAAAGCTCACCTCTGGATTTGTTTTAAATTCAATCGCATTCACGAGCAGATGATGAGATATTAGAGATAAAATGGTTTGCAAAAGAGCCAGTGGGGGCTGGATAGTAATGGTATCTGTTGGGAAAAAAATATATCTTTTCTTTAAAAAAAAATGTTTTCATAGGTGTTTAATCAGAGTGTGTCCACAAATGTGCTACAGAGAGCCACACTCTGTGTGGCAAAGCAATCGTCTAAAGGGGCCCTAACTACACGACTTTAACCCCAACTACTCATGCTCACTTTAAAAAAGCTAGGCCTTCTGCAACATCCTCTCACTGATGTTCTACTGACCTATAAGTAGCAGCCAGGCTATTGTATATAGAGAGGTACGGGTATCATCCTAGCACCTTCTCAGGCTTCTTCGTTCTTAAATGCACATGGCCTGCTCAACTGCCTATTCATGTTTAATGCAAAGGAGACAATGTTACAAGACCATGAAGCTATGAAGAAGCTAATCTTGATTGGATAAGCTTTTTCACCATTTCTTCTAAACTTGAGGTGAGGGGCACAATTTGGCATCTCTACTTGGTCTGGCCACTGGAGTAGGCAGCACCATTTATTTATACATTTATTACTAATGCTGTCTCAAAGAAACAGCTCATTTTCCAGTTTTTCCGTAGTTGGTTAAGGTGTCATATCCTTCAGAGCCTGAAACTAATCTTATTCTGCTCCAAAGAAAAGTACTTAACTAATTTTAATCTGCCAAGAACATCTGCTATAAATACCCCTGATGGAGAAATCACAATATAGTAGTCCATGACCTTTGCATAGCTTCTGCCTGTCAAAGTCATCTTTCCAGTATGTCAGTCAGATTAAAACAAATGGACAGATAAATGGAGCAGTGACTCACAGAACATATCTGCAATCATACATTCACATAATTTTAATGTAAGAAACAGAAAGGGAATAGCAAAATATCCAGTGTGGATGCATTATAATAACCGTAAGAAAAAAACTAAAAACAATAAGGTAACACAGATACAAAAATAATTTCTGAACCCAATAGTGGTATAGAAGATATATAAAACTGGGAGAAAGGGGAAAATAATTGTAGTTTGTGGGAATGAGATTTCAGGTATTGGAAACTGCAAGGTTTTAAGCCCAAGCATGTTTTACAAATGTGGCCCAGAATATTCTAGTGATGTGGCAGGTATAAAAATAGGGAAATTAATGAAAGATATACATTGATCAACCAAAACATTAAAACCACTGATAAGTGAAGTAAAGAACACCAAATATATCCTTACACTGGCACCTTTCAAATGATGGGATATAATAGGCAGAAAGTAAACAGTTCTTAAAGGTGATGCTGTGGAAGCTGGAAAATGGACAGGCATAAGGATCGGAGCAGTTTTGACAGGGACCAAATTTTGAAGGCTAGATGATGGGGCCAGAGCATCTCCAAAATGCCATGATTGATGCACATGGGAAAGGAGGGGAGACTATTCTGACTGGTCTGATCCTACAGAGGAGCTACTGTAGCACAAGTTCCTGAAAAACATAACAGTAAAGGTGTCAGAACACACAGTATGCTGTAGCTTGCCGCATATGGGTTATGTAGACAAACCTGCATGAGATGCTAACCTTATTGTCCACCAATAAACGTGCCTACAATAGGTATGTAGGTGTAAGAACTGCACCATGGAGGTATGGAAGAATAACCTTTTTTTTTAGATGTGAATGACCAGGTATGTGTGTGTCATTTGGCTGGGGAAGAGATCTACTTTGGGAAGAAGACATGGCAATGGAGGTAGTGTGACCTAAAGGATCTGTTGCTGGATCAGAGGTTTGTGGAATTTTTATCTTAATGGGTCAGAGCAGTTTTGGTAGCACAAGGGGGATCCATGCTATTATAGGAAGGGGACTTTAATGTTTTGGCTGATTGTCATGGAAAATATATGCCCAACGGGTCGTCACAGTCTTTTACTCTAACTTTGCTTGCTTCCGAAGCTTTGGCCATAATCAAAGTCAATATGAAGAAAAATTTTAAAAGAGATTTCCATAAAAAATTGTTACTTATTTCAGAAAATGTTTACAACTGAACTCCAGGCAGATATAAAAACACCATCTATAAAGTAAGCTATGTATTCAAAATGATTCAGTGCATTTTAAATGAATCCAGTGCAATTACCTATTTATCATTCTTCTGAAATCCCTGTATAGTAGAATGCAGTCTTGGAGAGAGAAGGACATTACTAGGAGCTAATGAATTATGCTGAGTGAAAATATACTGAAAACACCATGCTGACAGGAGAAGAGAGAAGAGCTCATCGGTCAGCTGCTGTTCTATCACAGGCTGGCAGCAGGGAGCTAGCAATGTTGTATTGCTTAACTGCAACAGAAAAGGTCACCAGCTTGACTGTGCAGTATACACAGAAATACAAATCAATTGTATACATTTGTCCTAAATGTGTATTAAGCTGCATGCCTGGAGTTAAGCTTTCAAACCAACTCTTACATCATTACAATTGTTGCCGCCTCTTTCACTCAACTTTTATAATATGTTTTTATATCCTATAAAACATCTTCTACATTTCAGGACAAAATGCTTCCCTAAGATGTAATTTAGAATTACATACGTAAGTGTGTGATTGGCATATCCAAAGTAATGTATGTTAAAATAAAAACAGTCTGTCTTTTTTGTGTGCAAAGCTTTGTATGAAAATAGGTAAATCCCACATTAAATGATAGATTTTCATTTTTGTGAGAAGACCGAATAGAAATAGATATAAAAATAAGCAACACACAAACAAAAATATTTATGAGCATGTATTTATAGCTGTATGTAAAGTTCTCAAAGCCTTGCAGCACTTTCCTAGCTGCTTCTTTTTCTTTACAGCTGGAATTGAAGTGACAATTGTTGGCAACCAGGAGTGCTGACATCACTGTCACAAGGGAAGAGGTTGCATAATCTTCTATGGTTGTAGATGATATAAAGAAGAAACACTAGGGAAGTGCAGCTAGGAAGAGAATAAATGGGTTGGATTGGGCCAATGCAGAGATGCTGTCACTTTGCCTTCCATTACCATACACCATCCAAAAGCCCAACAGAATTTTCACTTTAAATATACTAAATACATTGCACGTGCATCAAAATAAAAGGTGTGTAAGTTCTTGCAATGTATTTCCTCTATATAGAGGTTCAATACTTGGAAGGAAACCATGTCCTCTGGGAGCATACTGTAATAAAAATAAGAACTCTTGCTCTCTATATGGAAGCAGTAGTCTTTCTGCAAAGGTCTGACGCATCCCTTACTGGTCAGATCTCCTGAATAGGCAGAAAATAACTTTGGTGTTAGCTAAGCTTAAGGTTAGACTTAGTAGGGGGCTTGTCAGACCTTTGTAGACAGATTGCTGCTTCCATACAGAAAACAAAGGTGTCCCTTTACAGCATGTTAGAGGACAGACTCAAAAATTATGAACAGGCAGGTTGTTTATTACAGACGGGACAAGCAATGCCCCTTCTACAATCAAACATACGTGCCTGCCTGTTCACAACCTTCTTGTAATTCACAAAGCTGCACATTGGCAGCTCAGTGAAAGATACTCGGATGTGCCAGGAATGCTAGGGCTGCTAGGAATGAATGAACTCCTGTGCACATATGTGGGAGTAATTATTATTATTTTTCTTATTATTAAACAGGATTTATATAGCGCCAACATATTACGCAGCGCTGTACATTAAATAGGGGTAATTTTGTCCTTCCCCACCAATCAAGATGGCCATAGACCCGACTCCAGCAAGATCGGGTGAAGATGAAAGCACGCATGCTGGAATGAAAAAATCCTAAATTTAAACATTAATTGTGATCAGGCTAGATTATTTTATTGCAGATGGCACATCGCCAGTCCCTTCTGAAATAGAAGCCCTGTTTAGCTGCATTTTGTTTTTTCATTTTGAAGGTTTAAATTTGCTCTGACACTTAGCATTAATGCACCCAGAACGTATGTAGCATATTTAAAAGTTCAGTCAAGCTTTCATTTAAAATCCCAATGAGTACCCGATAATTATGTGTATACACAAGTTTACTGACCCTCAACTACATTTCTAGAAAAGTATGAAATACGTCTGAAATCCAAAAGGGGTGCTCCAATCTGAATTTCAGCTGCTTTATGTAGAAAATTCCTGTACGTAATTATGTACATATTCAGAACTTGTCATAACTAATTACATAGGAAAATAATTTAGAATATATATTTTTGGCAAGCATATGGCAACTTGTACATAACAAAAGAAGTCTTTTTATTATTTGAAGCTGTGGCCTTTTCATTTTATTTTTTCTTGTATCGTTCATGTTATAGACGTGTCCTGGCTGATGTTGGTGGCATCTACAAGGTTGTGAACTGGTGGCTGGAAACAGTGAAATCCAAAAGGTGAAGTGTAGTCGCTAGGGCAGCGTAGAGGCGGGATGTGGTAAATCGAAGACTATACACTGGGCTACTTGTTGGACACGACAGAGAGAAAGACTGAAAGAAAAAACAAAATATGTAGTTATATAAAAAGAGGTTTATGGTAAAATAAATATACATTTCATAATTTATCATAGAGGGTCTGGATACATGGGGAAGACCCGGCTTTACTTTGCCCTACTGCAGACCAAGGTTCTAACTTAATGAGAGACTTCTCATTCTAGGTCCTTAAAAACATTCTGAGCCAGCCCTGGGACCTCCATCCAGTAGGGTGCACCTGACACCCTTTAGATGTTATGAAAACCAAACATGTGGCATCTGGTACCTTTGCATTTGGAGAAGCAGCAAATATGTTCTGTATGCACATAAGACAGAACTTAAACACATTAGGAAGAACAACCTCACCAAGCCCCACCAAAATCACTTATTTCTGCTGCCTGTAATAAACTATTGATAATATACTAATAGGTTAACTGCATTTATTTGATAATATGAATTAATACAATGCAATGTATAGGTGTCCGCACATACCTGTAAACACCGGTTCATTCTCTTGTCCCATAATCTTACAACACCATAATAAGAAGACCCAGTTGCTATCATGTAGTTTCCATCACTCTGCATGCAGTACAATACACTGTCATGAGGTTCTTCCCATTCCCGCACACACCTCCTATAAAATAAAGCTTTGTTAAAAAGTGGCCATCATATCATTATCATTATTTTGCAGCTACTGTTACATGAAAGGATGTGTCATTTTGGACAAAAGAGCTGCCCAATTTGGTAAAAAAATCCACTGGTGGCTCCCCTGTGAAAGTCTGTCTTCTCCAGTCTTGGAGAACATTATTAAATCAGGCCCAATGTTCCTTCTGTAATAAAATTAACTTACCTTGTCAAATTTTTTATTACGATCACCTTTCCTTCCTCCATCGTTGGCATTGACATATTTACCGAGTTATTTTGGGTTCAGGATTTTCATCCATCATGATTGGCCAGGCCAGAATGAGCCAACTCGTGTTCATGTGCACGGGAGTTCATTCATTCCTAGCAGCTAACACTCCGGGATCACACAATGAGTAGGAAACTGATTGGTATATAAAGGTAGTTCTTCTCTTAGTCACTTTTATTTATGAAGACTGCTACCAACTGTAAATTCTGCTTCAGATAAAATTAGTGTAAACCCATTGGAATACTCTCCCTCTCCTTTTAGTTTGGGGACAACCTGCAAAATGTTCTTTCAATTACCATTTCACTAGTGGTCACTAGGAAGAATACAGGAGGTGAATCTCCCGAGAAGGGAAAATAACAGCAATTATACCTTGCTCAGGAATTCTAATTCTTTCCTTTTCTATCCAAAGCTAAACTAAAATTTTTGATCACAGCTATCAGCTTCTAAATTATGTAAACATAGCAAATGGTGTTTAAATTGATAAAACTCACTGTTATCAAGGTATGTTGGGTCACCCTTTGAATAGAAGTATTTATGTGCTTGAAATATTATATTACCAAGCTCTGGATATTTAGGTTTATCCATCAAAGCACACATTCTGTCTGTAAAGAGGCATAAACTCAGAGTGATACATATATATGTGCATAAGGTTACTTACTGTATTTATGATTATATTTCCCACATTCTTAGGTCAAGCACAGCTGAGCAACAGGAAATCCCTAAGTAATGCTTTACACATGGATCAATAACATTCAACTAGCTTCTCACTGCACAATGACTTTCACTTCCTCTGTGGTAACTGAAGGCGGTATGGTATAGGTAGGGAACGCTACACTGCAGTTAAGATCATACTGTTTATGTCTCTCAATGAGGTATGACCCTTTCAAATAGTAAATATTACATTGTATCCATATGAATGAGGGCAGCAGTGCCCTACTTTTGTGAACTATTGTACAAGTCCAGGTTAATCAATTGTTTCTCAAACCCAAAACATAAAACTACTGTTATGGTGGGGCTACCTCCACACAATAAGAGTTAAGGTGCGTACACACTTCCAATTTTTATCGTTCCAAAAGAACAACGAACGATCGATTGGGCAAAAAATAGTTCGTAAAAAAGTAACCAACGACGCTGACGAACGAGGAAAATTGTTGGAAACGAACGACCGGACCGGCGGATCGGATTGGGCGACGATCGTTGAACATCGTTCGTGTGTAAGGTCGTTCGTTGATCGTCCATGTTCAGAGCATGCGTGATGAACGAACGTCCGTTCACTTTCCTGTCGTGCACATAGTTCCTCTATCGCTTAAACGATCGTATCTAGTGTGTGTACAATATCTACGAACGATCGTGTCGTTACCTCTATGTGCAGGATCGGTGCTATACGATCGTTCATATATATCGTGCAGGAACGTTCGTCGTTCGTTTTCCGATGATAATAATTGGAAGTGTGTACGTAGCTTTAAATGCTTGTTTAGGTCTAGGAGTTAGATGTAAACAAGATATTACCTGACCAAAGGACAGCAGAGAAAGGTGAATTCATTGATGGGGTAACATACACTATACCATGTAAAGCCACTCACAGGGGAAGGACATTTACAAGGAACAAAATAAGTTGACAAATTATCTATACTGGCAATATACAATATGCCTTGTGATGCTGTATTTGCATGCAAAGCAAAAATATCTGCCTTCATAGATTATATAATGCAGCCTAACGTGTGCACAAGCAAACCATTGATGAGTATTGATGGAGGTGAGATCATTCTGTCTACTGAAAGGAAAATCCTCACAGCACTGTGTCTTTAGACCTTCTGCTTTTTACTTCTCAATATTGGCTCACAGTTCTGAATTATTGTACAAGGTCAGAAGGATTCATAGCAGCAAAGCTATGCCTTCCTCTTACAGAATAAAGGTAACCTTGCAAATTGAGAACCAACTCTCTACATTACCCAACCTCATTCATTTAATTTCCTATACTTAATTCTGAAGTACTGTATTGGGCTAAATGTGCTTCAAATTGATATTCTAACTATGAATGGATGCTTTTAGACTGAATTGACGTCTTTTGATTCTGCCAGGAAAATCTACCCAAGGTGCTTCATGCTCAACTTCATGCCCAATCACTCTTTCGGCAGTCTTTATGGTGCGTCACCATTCACTGCAGCTGCAACCCCCATGGTAAAAGAAGCATGCATACAGAACATGTTACAATACCAGCAGCAGTCCAATGTATTTGTACAGAAGGGCAGCACTTGCCCAACATCTTTGCCTATGTATAGAATCACTGCCTCAGCTTCCCTGTTTGCAGGCCCTGGCAGAGAAAACTTAGTCTTGGTTCCTTATGCAATACAATCTGTACCCTTCTCTCCTCCAGTCTAGCCAGATAAAGAGTGGGTTTCTGCTTTGGAAGGTCATACAACCAAACACCTTTTTTAAAAGGAATACACTTAAAAAAAAATACTACTGGGAAGTAGGTCCTTTACCATACAAAAACCAGATTGTAAATAGTGAAACGGAAGGCCCTCTTCAGTTATGACCACCTTGATGAACACCTACAATCTCTTCCGTACCTGTGGAGCTACAAGGGTTCTTGGACCTAAAGGCTTAACTAAGGCCAGATCAAATCACATAACTGATGGGACACAGAGCTGTTTAGCTACACAGCCATTTATGAAGGTGGAAATAGCATTTGGCAAAGGCATTATGGATAATATATAAATGATACGAAGCCTGAAAACTATATTTGATTGCTAAAAATAAAGCTTGTATTTTTTACCACCACTAGAATTTACTTTAGGATAGGTACTAGTAAGATAAAGGGGCACTTACTTAGTGGTTTTGCTAAAGAGCCCTTTAACACATAACCACAACTAAAATTATATTTATATCATTTATTTGTTTAAAAAGTGCCATTGGTTAAAGCTTCTATTTGACAGAACACTAAACATAATAAACAAATCTGATTTTGGTATTTTTTTTTTTTAGAAAAAGTCCCTGAAATGGCCCTTTATAATTGCTGACATGACTGATTGTGGTTTGAAGTATTGGATAAGGTGGCAAGTTGCCATCTGAAATTCTCTAGAATTGTTTAGTGTCCTACCGGGACATGCATTAATAAATTATAATAGGATGGCATCACTTTCAAATGTCTGACATCTTGTCTATCTCAATAAGTGAAAAGCAGGAAGACCAATTAGTATCTGGCAGAAAGACCCATGGCTGAAAGATAATCAATTCTAAGGAGAGCCGACCTGTCCTTCTCCCATTAATGTAGGAGGCTGACAGTAAACACGGTGTTCCCCTTGACCTTATGTGCAGTCACACTGACTCTATGCTAAGTGGTAATGTACCCAATCGATACCTCCGAGTTACTAGATGCTGTGCAGTGAGGGCTCAGTGCTGTTCTAATAAACTGCAGCTTTATTATCTATTCTATGTGGGGCACTAACATTTCATTATATTCAATAGGACACACATTGAAAATAAAATTATTACAGTGTTACATAATGCAGAATCTAGAAGTACTTCTTCTGAATATGACAAAGGAAAAATAACTCAATATAATTGTAATAAGAATATTATATTTAGCAGAAGAATCAGAATGGGATATATAAAATAAAAAGACGGAAACAGCCTTGCATCCATTCATCTATCTGCAATTCCCAAATTTGTAACCTTTAAAGCTCAACTGAAGACTAAGCACTAAAGATAAAATCAGGTGCAGCCCCAGCAGAAAAGCCCACATGCCTTAGTATGGGGCTTACTAAAAATATCCCTTCAAACTGGGCAATATCAGCTATTCTAGCATAACCAACATTTAGGTATATTTGGGGCTATGTGAACTGTAAACAGCCCAAAGACACTAATAGTTGTATGATTTAAAGTGTACTTAAACTGTGAAAGCCCTGTCCTAAAAAGGCAAACAGAGAACAAATATTTAGTCAATATTATTGCAGTATTACTGACTTAACGTGCAATAATATTCAACAGGGTGTCTCTATTTGGATGTGGTAGAGGCAGGGCTTTGATTGTTATGTTAAGGTTGCCCTTCTATATGACTATTGATCTAATGACAGGTTAGGTATATTCAAGAAGTAGCAAAAAGGAGTAGGACATATCAGGGTAGAAGAACTAAGGGCAATGAGATCCTTCCACTGCGAGTCCTCAGGTCCAGATTCTTCTCCAGCAAGGAGAACAGTGTTCAACACAGGAGTAACATCACCAAATCTCATTCCAAATCTCATGAAACCAGTAGTCAGAGGAATAGTGGCTTAGTTGATCTTGTACTACCAACATAAATATTTTAGATTCTATGTATAGAATGTCTATGCACAAAAAATATATTCTATTTTTCAGGAACAATTCAAGACAAAAGGTAAATATTTCAAGGTACTACATGGGAACAATTGACATTTTTTATGTTCATAAAAATATAAGAAACTGACTTTTTAAAAGTGAATAAACTTTAGGTTGCCGAGTAATAATCAGTATATGAACCACATAGTTTTTCTATAAACAGCTCTGTCCTATGTGCATTCTTGTTTTTTCAGCAGTTATTTGAAGTTTGAGATAACAGTCATTCCAGTGACACAGCACTACTGGCTATCACACTTGAAATTTGGTGATCAAGTTTTTCAAAGAACAAGAAACCTTCAAAATACACATTTCTGATAAGCCTCTACAATTCTGCTGTCTTCAATATGTAAATGTAATGAAAGGAAAACTAGACCCCATTCGATAACACCAAAATAGGTAAAATACAGAACAAATGTGTTCAGTTTGTACCAGCTTCCGAACTGGATGTGTCAAGCACATTTAGGCACCAACAAAGAAGATTGGCTGTGGAGCCCAGCCAGTGCCTGTAATTAAAAGTTATTTTAAAATTATTTTATAATTGCAGTGGGAGTGTGATTCCACGTTCTTCTGATGCCTTTGACTCCCTCAACTCGTTATTTCTCAGACCTCAGCATGGTGTGATAATACGCGTACTGCTTGTCCTGATCTTCTGACAGAGACTTTGGGATTGTCTGATAGCTACGAATCCCAGATAACTGATGGCTTCTCTCTCTGAAGGTTTTGTATTTAATTGGACATCTTTTGCAAATAGCTTTAAAGTGTAACTCCAACTTTCTGCCACACGATACTGTATGACAGGGCAAGTAGGCGATCAGTTTTCTAAAGTAGTCATTGCCTATCTTGATTCATTATGTTTGTTCAAGGTCCTTGGCCCTGATTCTTGAAAGGTCTCCAAGGCTGGAGAGAATACACTTTCCTCACTGAAGCTGGATGATCCAGCAAAACTGGAATGGATCTCGTCCAGAATTAAAAACATTTGCTAACAAATAGCTAATGACACTTAGGAAATCAATTCCAGGTTTGCTGGATCACCCAGCCTCACTGATGAAAGTGTATTCTCTCCAGCCTTGGAGAGCTTTAATAAATCAGGGTCTTTTTGTCTATTCACAGATTTACAGTGCCGTGTGTAGTGGTAACAATAGTGTTACTGCTTGTTTTTACTTTCCATTAACCATGAACCAGTAATGAAGGAATTTCAGCAATCAAAGGTAAAATAAAAAAATTCAATAACAGGAAAAGTGGGTGAATTCTTACAAATCCAAAAGTCTTGGACAACTCAAACATATTCTAAAATATCTAGCAGGTAGAGAAGAGGTCTGTCAAGGAATGTATCTAAATCCATAAGCTAATTTTTTTACCATATTTGTGGGACTACTAACACCCTCTTTATATTGCTGCCTATTTCCCGCCGGGAGGGACTAACCCACTCTGTAATAATGTCCACTTGGACCAAGTGGGAAACTGTTTTTTTTTTTTTTTTTACAGCTGTAACCTGAACAAAAAAGCAGGCGAAGATATCTTCCAATGGGGACACTTTCCATTAGTGATAACTGTCTAGAAGTGGCTTTTCCTTTACTTTCCTCTCATTTCCTGGTATGGCCCTAAAACAACAAGTCTTCCCAATGGGACAAAGACAGCATACAAAAACCCCTACAAGGGTCTAACCATTCCATATGCTTTGGATTTACATACATTTTAAGATGTACAGTTAGAGAAAAACATCTTGATAAACGCACAATCACTTTGGTACACCCCAATGGCAAGATGCAAAAACTCTCTGCAAATGTGCAGTTCTTCAATATATAATAAAGTATTTAAATGATTATTTTACCATTCTGCTTTACAGTGTCAAAGTTATCAGAAAAGGGACTCAAACTGTTTACTATCAAACACAGAAGGAGAAGGCCCTGCTACAGTGTGGTTTTGGGATATTTTCACTCTTGATAGTTTTGGTTGTTCATTATGTCATAAATATGGATAATGTCCAAATTATCTGGATAATCTCAGATTACCTTGGGATTCTGGGATAATGTTAAGTAAAACACACACTGAAAATACTTTCTGTCTGGGAGATCCAACAGCTGGGATAGATTTTTAGCTGGCCACTTCCTCCAAATACTAATCAACAAATCTGAATTTGGACCACACTACTGGTATTCATGGAAATGACTTCAAATACCTAGCAGCATTTTTCTGTTCTTCAAGTCAGCAGGGAAAGCGCAGTAAGAATGATCATCTGAGTGATCCTCAGGGTCAGTGATTAGCATTACTGCCCTACAATATGGGTTGTGCAGATGAAATTGGGTGTCTCCGATCTCACAGAATGGGGTGGGCTGTAGCAGATGGACCCTTCCATGTTACTGTACGCCAAGGCTAATTTTAATTAAATGTTTCTAGTAAGAACTGTTTATAATGCCCCACAGAATGGTATAGGAGACAAAATTGTACTGGAGCAGAACAAAATGAATCCAATTGTTTAGGGTAAATCAAATAATTATTGATTAATATAAGAACATATGATACATCATGATATCATGGCTAATGTATGTCACTAGCATTAACATAACAGGTGATCCTGCCAGTTGATTTTGTGTTTTTTTCACTATCCTTAATTAGGTGATATGCTCCTCAATTTTCAGGTCATCTGCCCGTGTAGTAACAGCTAAAGCTTTTAAAGCAATTTCAGCAATGGGTTTTTGTCCAATTTTGGAAAAAAAAAGTTGTTAACTGCATTGATGGACTAAACGGTTAGGCTACATATACACGTCAGATGATTCTTGTCCGATTCCAGCCTTAGGGCTGGTATCGGAAGTGAATCTGACATGTACAGCAGCCGTCTGATGTCGTTCATGGATCTGTCCTGGTGGATCTACGAACAGCGAAAGATAAACGACCGCAATGCAAGTGAAGATGAGAGAGCTCAGCGGGTTGCTGCTCACTCGTTCTCCCCCCTCCGTGTTTGTACAGCCCTCATTCATGCATCTTTCAGTCTTTTGTTGTTGTAAAGGATCATGAAACATTGTTTTCAACAACAAAAATCCAACGTGTGTACAAAGCCTTATTCCTACAGCGGCCCTTTAAGTACAACATTTTTGTATCATCCAAAAGCAATAAAAGATCATTACCTGGTGCTTGTTCTCAAGTCCCAGTACCTTATGTACGTATCATAGCCACATGATAACAAAATGGAAGGTGTTTCATAGCAGACATCTAGAACACCGGCACCTCGTTTAAATTCAGTTCCAAGGCAGTTTATCAGCTGGCCACTGCAATGACAATGAAAAAATATTTTTACATTCGTGAGTGACCATAACATTTTATATACTGTTGTCAATTTTGTTTGTGTTCATGTTAGATGTGCACACACTCTCATTCATTATAAAAACTGAACATGGAAATACGAAGGGTAAATGCCCATGAGATAAAAACAGACAAAAATATTAGTGATTTGAGATTAGTGATAACATTAGACCTCATCCGTACCTGTGATTTAGGTAGGATCATGGCTGCTGGGTTTCAGATACCAACTGCCTACCAAGTGAATCTTCAATTGTGAAGTGAAAGGAAGGTGAGCTGTTTTCATCATTACACTATCTTCTTGGTTGGCTGCAGGAGCAAGCAGAGGTTATAGCTGGGCCACCAGGACTTGGACATTCACCCCTGTCTAGGTTGTTAAGTGGGCGAGCCAGTTCTGGAGTTGCCACTGCCACTGCAGAGTTAAATATGAACCTTAGCAGAAATAGCTACTACCTTTACACATACTGTTGATACATGTATGCTCATCTATGTATGCTATAAACGTGTGTATAAGTAGAGATGGGGAATGAAATAATCATCAGCCCAGTATTTTCATTTACTTAGGTTTTGAGAATTGATAGACATGATTAATAATTATATTACCCACCGAAAAAAGTTTAAATAAATACAATTTTGCCCCTTAGATCCTTCTAGAGAAGAGAAGCTAAATACAACTTTTTCTATTTGTTAGCATAGCCAAAAGAGATTTACAAGCAGTGTAAAACTAACCCCATCCCGTATTACTCTGGCACAAGAGTCCTTATGGAAAATGTTTTATTTGCCACATGCCCAAACCAGGCATAGCTGTTACCCATTACTATGCCAGGATCCATTTTGATCATTACATGTTAAACTTTGCTTTGAACAAGTTTGCGGAGATGAAACTCTGAGATGTCAGCCCCCTCTAATCTCACCACGGACCATAAATCATTATGTAAGAGCAGACATCTTCTATCACAGGAGAATACATTGCTCATTGCTCAGATACAGTAAAGATCAGTAATATTTATTAAACCAGATGCATATATGTCTCTTTTTGGAACATATGCTGTTTTTAACTGAAACATTGTCTCAATCCTCCAGTCTAGTCCCTGAAGCAGGTGTCTGAGGCACACATCCAACTTCATGTTCTTAAGCAGTGACATTGCATATTAAAATGTGTATTTGCTCCAATTCACTGTAGAACCTGCTGACACATAGACTCCCCAAGAAGAATTGGACCATTGTTTTATTACATTTGAAATAAACATTTTGCAGTACAAGGTCTCATTGCTCCCACAATGTGTACTTGTCATCGGTGCAAATCAAGAATTGTCCCATCCAAAAAATGCCCAGATTCCTTTTCTGTAAAATGGTCATTTCAAGTACCATAACCTCTTGCATGCCAATTCCCCCTTTTAAAGATATTACTATGTTTTAGGTTAAGCATACAGGATTTATTTGAACTCAAACTGGATAACATCTGGTTGTAACTGTATTAGATTTTAGCAAACTATATACAGAAAAGGTACATACATATACATACATACGTTACAAACACATCCACTGACACATGCATACAGTGACTTCTCCCTTTGTTTTTAAGCAGACCTACCACTGAGAGATTATAAAAGCTGAATAAGTGCAGCCACTGGCTGAATTACCAAAGAATGCTAATTGCTTGGATGTAAAGCTGGTTCTTTGGTTTTAGTAGTTTCAGTCACACCTCAAACAATCACCCAAATAACTGTGTGACAATTGGCCAAACACCTGAGCTGCATCCTCATTCTGGGTTAGTGATTCAGGAGGCATTACAATCATAAAATCAGAACATTAACAAAGCAAGCAGGATTTTTTGGACAGAAATGGCAGCATACATAATCCCTCAGTGAAAGGTCTGCTTTAACAAATGTCATTGGTGGTATGTGTAATCATATGTGTAATGATTGTTACTGTCCTTGGGGTGGTTTCTCATTCTTCCCTTCCTTAGAAAAACGATCTTACAATCTGTTATTGGGGGACTTTATGGTCTTACAGGGTCCTATGGTAGCCGCTCTTCTGTGCACATTTCAGGCTGTGAAACACTGTGCTTGTCAAGTGCTTGTCATTGTCTATTGAGGCAGTGCTATCCATTTATCAATAGGCAGTAGTGAGTAGTGTTTGCAGGGTAGAAAGACAAGGCATGGGTTTTACAACTGTTTAAAACCTTATAAACAGTGCTCACAGAAGAGATATCTGTGGACAGACCTAAGTATATACAAAGTTGTAGGAAACAGTAAATATGACAATAAGCCCTCTCTGACTTTCTCTACTTGGCCCTCTCTAGCTGCAGACCCTGTAAAGCAATTCATTCTCAAAATTTCTACCCCAATGTCTAGGTTTTATTTTCTTAGAAACTTTAGCAGTGACCTGACAGCCTTCCAGTTGTCTTATGGAAAGCCAAAATTATTGCTGTGAAAGGAAGCGAGTGAGCTGAGCTGCAGAGAAAATGAATAGAACCTGACTACAGAGTCTCTGTTATAAAATTTTAGGATAAATTGTGCAAAGCTCAAAGAATATTCACTGATAAGCTTGAATCTGTCTCAAGTACCGATCTGTAAAAAAACGTTCCACCTGTCCACACACTTCGTATGTGTAATAATATGTTAGGTAAATGTAAATATTAATGCAAATTACTGTATTAGGTATTATGATGAAGAGATTGATGATATTTATATGTAAAAATGTTTCTGGTTTTTTAGGTCTCTTTATTCTTGAGGAGGCAGACCAAGCCCCGCGAAATGTGTAGAATCAACCAATAGTCGTTTTTTTTGGATTTTAATTGTTATCAATAAAATAAATTTTCGATTTTTAAATTATATAATTTGTTGTTTGGATTATTGTGGATTGTGCTTCTAAAGCAGGGTCAGCAAACTCCGGCCTTTAGGCCAGATACGGCCTAGCCAGTAGTCCGTTCCAGCCTAACGCCACCGTATGCATTGCGGAGGAGAGGGATTTCCTTTCAGGGGCGTTCCCTCTCCTCCATATGCATTGCAGAGGGGGGAGATTTCCCTTCAGGGGCATGCTTGTTGGGAGGCTGAGCCATGAGAGAGAGTCCGGCCTAGTGTGTCTTCTTGACCTCCTAAAATGGCCTAGTAACCAAAAAGTTTGCTGACCCTTGCTCTAAAGTCTCATATGTTGTGTTTCTAAACTTTGTAGCTTCAAGAAGGGGATGTGGCAATGTTAAGTACCTTCCAAGGGGAGTTACCTATCTAATTTTATACACTGATTGATAAACATATTTAAATATGTAACAAATACAATAGCTTGCCCAGTATTGGTGAGTGAACCACAGACACCAATAGTGGACAAAGTTGTAGCTAGTGAAAGATTGAATTCTGTATGTTCAGGTAATAAACAATGAGAGTATGAATAAAGTGTAGCTGAATTGCGTCTTACAAATCTCACATGTGAAGACTATTATTAATGAGTGAGTTAACATTCATGACAATATGTTGGAATGTAATAAATCAGTAATCTCATCTGCCCATGATTAACACAGCATAGTTACAGGGAAAAACTAATCATTGCTTGATAATCCCTGGAAACAGCATCTAAATGACCCCTTTTGCTCCAATGCAGAGCTACTTAGAGCAAAATGAAACCAAACAACTAAGTATCATAATCTTCTGGTCTACTCAATAATTTAACCGCTTCTCTTGTATGTCTCACAATGGGTACACGGCACCTGCTCTTTGAGTAAGTTACAAATGATATATATTAAACCAAGAGTGTATTCTGACATGAGATTTATGTGTTGGACTCCATTATTTTGTCACTCTCTGCTCTTGATTTAGTGTCACAGATCTGAGGCACCATCTGTAATCTGGGCTAAAACCTTGTTGGGGGATAAAGACCACACAAAAGGAGAAATAGAGTCCTGGGAGATGTTAAAATAAGTAAACACCTTTGTGTCAGCGAAATAGCTGATAAAGCAGATTAGCGGCTGGTGTACTGGAGTTCCCAGATCAGAAGGCGAAGGCCTGTACGATCTTTGTAGCCAGCACGCTTCTGTGATCACAGCCCTGGCTGCATGCTGGGGCAGGCCCGTTTCCCCCAGTGGCTCTCCAAAGAGCAGATTATGTAGAATAACAATTTCATTGTCACTGTGTAATTCCCTCCGTGACCGTGACTGTGGGCTACAACATCGACCCTTAATGCCTAGTCCATAGCAACTATTTAAACAGGCTTGGCAACCTTAGCGACAGCCCCCCATGAGATCATCATAGGCAAGTTTTAACATCAAGTGCATAGACTAATCCCCAAAACCTGAGCCCAGGGGTGCTAGTTATTGGACTTAAGACTTTCTCAGGGCACTGGGCATGTAGATTTCAGTAGAGGTTTAGTTGTTGCCTCATTTGTATTGCCTTAAAAAGTAATCCATGTGTTATAATCAACAAATAAAAAATAATAAAACAAAAAATAGTATTCAGGCAATCAAGGCAAAGATTATAAATTCATAAGGTACAAAATGTTATTCAAAAATAACTGAAATAAAGGTTTTTTTCATTAAAGAAAATGATTGTACCTGATAAAAAATAAGGCATATTAGTTAATAAATGACTAAAGCAACACATAACAATTTTCCTTTAAAACTTATTTTTACAAAGTTTGAAAAGGAATACACGATGATTTCGTGCAACTATTCCTTTAAGATTGGGCGAAGATAATGTTACCTGTATCCTTCAAACAAACATCATAACACAAATGTCAGCATGTTGTAACTTTGGAAGTAAAAATGGAAATTTTGAAACACAACTACCTAGCAGTAGCTGCAAAATGTTATCACACTTCCTTGTCTTCCTTGTATAGACAAACATGAATAATAATAATCTTTAATAATAATGTCTTAATCTAACAGGCTAGATTAGGACAAAGGTGCCAAAAGGAACAAAAAAAAAAACATTTACTTGAAGCACTTTAATGTACTGCATCAACTTCTTAAAAAAGCAGGGATTTACATGTCATCACGTCTATCATAGATTAAAAAACAAGTTTGTTCCTAATTTAAAGCGATCCCAAAGCTTAATACCTCATGGGAAGCACCCATTACTTTGACTTCCAGTACTATTATACCATAGGTGAACAGGTTTAATTCCATACATTCAGTACATTCAGTACACTGGAACTATCATGCCAGCCAGAAATGTTTCTAAATTAAAAAACAGTCTTCATAGTAAATTTATTTATTTAGTACTTTGTTTTAGGGTACATGTTTTATCTACTTTAATTTCCATGAATCCAATTTGAATTCCTGGGCCTTTCAAACAATTTGAATTCCTGGGCCTTTTTTTATGGTGAAAATCTTTGCAAATTCTTTTTTATTTGTTTGTGTTTTGTGCCTGGCATGCATATTTCCCATTAATTCCAAGGGAGGTTAGAACAGAATTGTCTCTGTATTTATTACTGAGCAGGAGCACCAATTAGTCAACATTCTAGCCTACAATCCAAAAACTCAGGCCTCCTGGGGTTCTCTACTGCAATCCTTTGAGTTTGAAAAAGTCCAGCCAGGGTATGATTAAACCTAGAAATCACTTATTTTATATATAAATCTCTTTTCTTGTATTGCATGCTTTAAGCTATGCTTCAGTTAAAGAAAATAGATATTTGCAAAAAGTCCTGGAAAAAAAATGAACAAAAGTCCAAAAACATGAATACATGGTTATGCATCTATCACTACACCCTACTAGATGTAAAATACACAAAAATGGTAAATACAGGGCAGCAGGAGAGCATTGCTGAATCCGCTGCAGTACCAATGTAAAGGTGTTTGCAGCCTCATTCCCAAATGTGAAAAATGTTGTTAGTTGAATTTTCCAAGCAAAATACCTGGAGCTAAATGGGTCTTTTCAGTACTTTTGTAGATTCTGATGCAAGTTTTTGTGAACCATTGATTTGATGTTTTCATCTATATGAAAAGTGTTATCCTTGAACAAAAAGCCTGGACCCTTATCTCTACCAGTCTTCCTGCATCTTACAGAGCAGCCGATGAAACATGATAGTGGATTAAAAGCCAAATTTGTCTTGTGTTAAACTTCAAAAGAAAGCCCTCACCATCATTCCTTGCTTGACGACATCTCCTGAAGGTAAGCGACCACCGCAAAGACAACAATGAAGCCAGGAGTATAATAACATTTTTGTCATTCCTTCGCTGAGCTCACAACAGACAAAAATGCATTGCCTACCTGTGATCTTCATATATATACGTGCATACTACATAGATGCTAGGAGAAGATGCATATTCTCTAAAAGTGATAAAATCTCTAGACATGCAAGACTTTTCAGAAGATTGACATTATAACATTTGACATATAAAGGTATGACAACATTACTTGTAGTGGTATTTTACTTATCCTGATTCCTGTACCCCCCAGATCTGGTCATACCAACTGGTCGTCAGTTTTCCTTATTTATGCCAGGAGTCTGAGAAGGCTTGAACCTGGGCATGGGTGCAGAAATAGACTAGCTAGATACCCACCTACCAGCTTTCATGCAGATTTCTGGCATGGCAACAACTTTTTTCAGCAGCCGCATCCACATAATCTAGTTTTTTATGAATAGTCAACATATGTTTAATTTAGTTACATTTGGCTTTTTTGTGCAAGTGAACTTTAAATTCAGGAGGAATAAAAGAAAAGGCCGTCTAATCAATCTACATCAACAAGTGAAAGGAAATTTTGAAAGAAATGCACATAAAATGTAATGCAATGATCAGATAATATAATGTTCAGGGCAAAAAGCTGTAGCCAACCATGAGTATAGTTTTTTTTAGGATGCTGAGTAATTCTGGTTAGCCAAATGAAGGGCAGATGCTGGAACAGTAGTATGAAAATAATACCCAAAATCTTACAGAATAAATACAAGATAAAACTACAAATGATTACACACAACACAACCAGTAGACTGAAAATTTGTTTAAAATACATTCCCAAAAAATGTACATGAGTATATACTTCAACCCCCTGTTAATGCCACTGAAAATTGCTCAATGGAAGAGGAGCCTTAAATTTGTGCAAAGTATGAGATTTTAATGAGATGTAGATCACTTTGCTCCATAGGCTGGGAGCAACAAGTAAACATTGCACTGATTCTCAATTGTCATTTAGTTGTAAGTTTGATTGATCTGTTAATGCAGTTGGTATATAAAATAATACAAATAAAAAATAAAAATAATAATGTAAAAAATAAAATTATGCAAAGATTACTAAATAAACCAACAACAGAATATGGTTGCATTATATAAAGACTAATAATATAAATCAGTAAAGGCATAAGTATATAACAGCAACAGACTCCTAAGGGGCTCCATAAAACCCACTTGTGTAGTGTAAAAAGAGCAAAGGCTCACATTACATCTTCTCTTCCTACAAGAGACATCCTTAATCTAGCCAGCTAAGAGTTAATTTATGTGCCTTGAATTGCTGCCTTTATCGGATAATCGGTTGTTTTAAGAAGAGGACTTGTCTTGTGAAGCCCTCTGCTTTAATAACACCCAAGACACTTTCGAGTGGTATATTCATTACCCAAATAATGAAAAGAGCTACTTACACAGATTTGTTATTGTACCACTCTATTCATTACAAGAACATCTGCTAGGCTCTCCAGTATTACTAAATTCATTGTTTGGGGTCTAGCTTTCTTTGCTTTTCTTTCTCTTTCCCATTTTTCTTTACCGAGCATTCACTAATGAGTATAATGTGCACTGGCCAAGAGCACTAAAAAGCTCTTGTCTGGTTTAATCTAGAGAAGTATTGAAAGTTTTGTTTGTTTGTTTATTTTGCATTATGGTAGATGAAACGTTTGGTGGGAGCGAGGGGGAGGAGAGAAATTTGCTTGGCACTTGTTGAGGACTGGCATGCCAGCAAGAAGTCTGAAGGTGGTATGAGTGCACAGTGCCAACATTATCCATTCAGAAGCCCTCACCGCTGCCAACTTGATATTTCAGAGATGTGATTATATGGAATGAAATAAAGAAAATAAACAAACATTACAACAAAAGTACTGGAAACCCACTTAGATAAAAATAGTGAATACTTACTTGGGCTAACTATTCTAAAATTTTCCAAAGTATTTAATATGTACTTTTTACCACAGAAAGAGATAATATTGGAGAGAAAGAGAGAGAGAACGCAAAAGAAAGGAGAAAACAATACTGGAAAATTCAAAGTACATTCTATTCCATGGAGAAATATTTGTATATATATATATATATACCGTATATATATAAAATGATCTGCTTGATCTCATAGCTAATTCTTTGTACCTATTACCCTACACCTGGCAGCATCCTAATCTTCAATAAAGGCCTGAATCTGAGCATGTCAGCATTCAGTTGTTCGTGAATCACCCTCTCTTTGAGCCTACTACGTATTATTTAAATATGTGGGAGGATCATGTGACAGGACCCGGTAGTGATGCTGAAAATCAGAAATGAGAAAATAAGAAGCCACCTGTTTGGTTGCAATTAATAGATCAAAGTAAATCAAATGGGCCTTTTTATGTGGATCTGTCTGTGCCCCCACTCGGGTAATTTAACCCTCATAAGGGTTAAGGATACACTTGCCAGAAGGACATGTGATGAAAATACCCAACTTTTCCCTGCTCCTTCTCCTTGATCTTTCCTCTGCTTTTGACACTGTTGATCATTCCCTTCTAATACAAATCATGCACTCCATTGGTATCAGTGACACTGCTCTCTCTTGGTTTGCTTCCTATCTGTCTGACCGCTCCTTTCAAGTTTCTTTCAATGGTAATTCCTCCTCACCCACTCTCCTCTCTGTTGCTGTTCCCCAAGGGTCAGTCCTTGGACCGGTTCTCTTTTCTCTGTACACCTCCTCTCTCGGTAGTCTCATATCCTCCTTTGGCTTGCAGTACCATCTGTATGCTGATGACACCCAAATTTATCCATCCACCCCTGACCTGTCTC
>NC_092867.1:17477422-17653241 GCF_032062135.1 Pyxicephalus adspersus | reverse complement strand
TAATAATAATAATAATAATAATATTAAAATACCCACCCAAACTACAATAAAAATCTGACAAAAGTTCTAAACCCCTCAGCAGCATCAGAAACCGAAAAAAAAGAAGTTTTTTTCTAGATCCTCCACTTTTTAGACTGTAAGCTCTTCTGGGCAGAGCCCCTGCTCCTCTTGTGTGATTGTATCTGCCCATCATTTGCTACCCCATTTATTGTACAGCACTGTGTAATGTGTTGGTGCTAGATAAATATTGTTTATGAATTATAATAGTTTTAGATATGTAACCCAGTCATCATTTAGCTACAAACTGAGGAAAGCTTTTAAAGGCTTATATTGGTATTACTGCCAAAAAGATAATATTTTGGTATGCACATCAAATACATAAGCAGGTACTCTGTGAGCATTCAGGAATCTGTAAATTTTTATAAGCTGCCTAAGTACCAAATAATTTAATGTACTAACAATCTTTTAACTGCAGTTATTTTTACTTCCAGTGTCATAAAATACTGCTAATTGAGGTATAGATAAACTCCAAAAGTTTTTGATTTGTTTTTAGTTTGGGAGTAAGGTGGGGAAATACCTTATGTCATGTATTTAATACAAAATATTTCAATCCATCAGGTTTGCATGACATATTGTAGCTTTATAAAAATCTGAGGAGACTTCAACATAAGATTTCCTAAGAGATGTAAAAATTAGTATTAAGCCCTGAAGTCAGCATAAGTGTGGTGAATCTCAAAAGCTTACTATTATGTGCTGTAATGTCACTTCGTGTTTGTATTGCAGCAAGGGAAACGCCTGCCAGTACAGGGGGTGTCTATGCTTACTTTAGGACTAGAGAAATGTTAATATTATGAATTGTAACTATCATTCATATGGGATGGTTGGGATGTACAATGAAAACAGGCTCCCATTGGCCAGTATATCAGCAGTCTTTCTGTCAGATATTTAATTAAATACAAACTTTTTTTGTGCAAATTCTAAAAAATAAATCAATACCAAATACTTTTTAAAAATAAGGATTATTCGGTTTGCAAGCATCCTTAACCCATAGAATATAAAAATATCATTCAGTTCCTTTCAAACTGAGCACCTGAGTGCTAAATGTGTTATTATCCAGCTGCATTGTGTACTTCAAAGCAAGGCAAGAGTTTGCCATTTACAGAGGGTGGGAACCCAGCTTTTTATGGCCTGCCCACCCACCTTACACAGCTTGGGGACACAAGCATGAAATAACCTGTACAGAAAGAAGGCTTAGGGTGTCTTGTGAGTATAGGGTGAATTGAAGGTGACAAAAGGGAGAGGCAGGTCTGTAGAAAAGACACACAACATAAAGCAAATTATTCTGGAATGGGTGAAGCCTGTTTTCTTTCAGTATCTGCCATCAAATGTAGAACAACAAAATGTGCTCTTTGAAAGGATCTATGCCCAGTATGCCTCCAGCTTAAAAGTGCACCAATTTCCAATTATTTCAGTGTTGCTTGGATCACCCAGTGCAGCATCTTTTCATGGTAAACCTCAACAGTGATTAAAGTACACCTCCATTCTTATAGCTTGGGAATATTACGAAGGAAGATAAATCATGTGATGTGAAATTTAAAATGATTTAAATATTATTGATTTTATAATTACTTAATATTATAAATATGCACGGTTTATCATGTGATAATTGTCATTTTTTTTTTTATACAATTCTACGTATTTCCTGACACCTATGCAAAGCTACTTTCTGGTCACATGCATGTATTTCAAGGTAGGTTTTATCATAGTGATAGTAGCTGACTATGCCTACATATCTGTATTGAAAGTTACTTGTGGTCTCCATCAGAAGTCAGAGTGACAATGCAGAAGAGTAACTGAGAAACAAATCAGAGTTTCATCACTCTATAAAAGAAAGTTTCTGAAAAAGTTCAATTATGGCAGGGTACTAATCATCACATATAGGGCAAAAAAACTGAATAAAATTTTAAATACCTAATATATATATATGGTATTTAATATCTTAAGTTTTTTTGCTTATTCAAGGTATGTGCTCAATGACATGTAAAACCTTTCTTAGTTTTACCAATAAACTGGAGTCATTTGCAAAGCACAATGAAAAAAGATACACTTAGAACGGCATTACAAATACTTTACCACACCAGGACTGATAGCCCTTCTTCAGATAAAATATTTTTAAAACATGTATCTCACCAAACCAACTTTGTGCCATTTTATTACTAAAATTACCAAATGTTTAAATTGTCCAGCTTTATGCTTTGTGGAGGGATATACCATCCAAGCCTAAAAGGCAAGTTTTTTTTCCTGTTGACTAGGAGCTTTGCTTCTCTATCCTTCCTGGGTCAGGACTACCTAGCCAAATTTTTCCCTGGCACAGCAATCATCAACTATACCCACTATAGTCCAGGGGTAGTGGTCATGATTTCCCTAATGACTAGAAGAAGCTCTTGGTGTGCTGACCCAGACATTTCCTCTCCGTGTACTTTAATAGTTAAAAAACCACTCTACATCGTCCATGCCACTACTCTTGAAGTAGGATCCAAACTAAGAGAAAAAAAAAATTAAATGATCACAATCCTAAACTGATTTTAAATGTATGAGGATATCCAAACTCAAAAATAAAAGTTATACCTTGGGAAGAAGGGATGGGAGGCTAATAAGTTTTCAACGTGTTATATGTTTTACCTTACACCTTAATATAACCTTTTTTACCCCTGAGAAATGTTTGCAGGTCCTTGAGTATCATGCAACTATCTCTACCAAGTGGTTTTGGCACCAGAATTCCAGGAATTATCTTATGGGAGGTCAATCATCCACAGCTCAAGGAATCCTTGGCAACTTCTGGAGGAACCCTGGGGTTCCGTGGAAATCTGGTTACGCATGGCTAGTTTAGAATATAAGTTTATATAACTATATACTCAAAAATATGTATGGGTGGAGGAAAACATCACAAAGATGGTCCAGGGTGGCAATTTTGGAATTGTGACATTATAGTACAGAAGCATTAAATACTGCCCTCTTCAGACTCAATAGAGTATTGTAAGAACAAAGGACTGTTACACTTTAACCTTTTGAAGCATCAAGAACAGCAGCTGCTAAATATATAAGAAAATATATTTTTTCCTAAAAATCTAATAGCCTGTGCTAATAAAATAGTTAAAAGCAAAAAATTTTATAATAAAGTAAAAATGAGATCCTTTACAATAGGTCAAAAGTATCTCCCATCCCCCTGCCAGATAAACACATGGGTAGAGTCGTCCAGCAGTACATAGCCTTGTCTCAGCATCTCTCCTTAATTAGCCAGCAGGGGATCTATTGTAGGCAGCTAAAGCTGGCAGAGCCTTCCCTGGAGCTGGATCTTTCATTCAATGTGTTGTAAGTCTCCATAGACACAAAACAATTAAATATTGTGCAGAAGAAAACAGAATAGACAAAATCAAAGATTTTATTTTTCTCTGTAAAAATCTTAGTGACCTGTACCTGCAACAAATGAAGTAGATATAGCTGAAAGTCCAACCTGGATTGAAATATTCATCACCAATCATATGAAAATCTATACAAAGGACAACTAAAGAGAAAAACAACCTTTTAAAATTATTCCTCTTCTAATTTGTTTCATAATCCCCCTTTTCTCAGTTTCTGGTTATTTAAAAAGGTTCCTCTTTCTGATGAATCCAATATAAAAGCATACATAAACCCACAAGTGAAATGTAATATATTGCAGCTTACCAGTCCATAAACAATGTGGATAGATTTTTTTCAATTTATTTTGCCAGTAACAAACTTCCTGTCTTATGGTAACAGCTATAAAAAAAAAAGCTTCACTGTCACCCTAGTACAGAACTACAAATCATTCTCCTCTATGACACAGAGTAGAGGGGTTATGTAGTCCTCAGACATTGGAAGGAATAAAGTAAATAGGGTTGGTTACAATTAAAGTGTAACTAAAGTTCTGCTTTAAAAGGGGGCAGGTGATGTCCATTCTGCAATAAGTTGTCTTCTCTGCCTGATTGCCACCCATCTATCAAAATTTGAATGCGCAGCTCAGCGTTTCTTGACAGATATAAAAATTCTTAAAGCATAGGTTGTGCCTAACACCCCCCCCCCAAAAAAAATAATATATATATGATAAAAAATATATTTTAGTAATCGACTGCAATACTGAAAATGTAATAAAACATTCTCAATGCACCTATGTTTTGGAAATATAACAGATTTGAGTACATTGCAATGAAAATCATCATTGTGTTTGTATATTATTTTTTTGGGATAAATACATCTACAATTCTAATAAAGATACATTCACAAGATGGAAGGACATTAGGCAGAAAGACAAACAGACAGATTTGGTACTCCAAACAAAATACAAATAAGCTAATTTGGGTGCAAAAATGTCATTGTTTCTTAAGTTGGTGATGAAAATCAAAACATTTATTATATGAGTACTCATAATAGAAGTATGCCTCCTTTGATTGAATTGGCCCACACACATTTTAAATGGGCCAATAAAAAGATACAATTTCTTTACCATCCCTGCTAAGAGACCCTGCCACGTTTTGTTGTCCAGGTTCCCTTAAGGTTAAGTTCAGTGTATAAACGGACCTGCTGGGCTATGGGAAACAGCCGCCTTCGTCAAATAAAGCCAGGATGGTACAAGGGAGACCCCACTGGGCCTTTTATTTAGGAAAACAAACAGAAATGGCACTGAGCCCCTTCACATATAGAGCAATTTAATGATGAACCAATGTTCTCTCTCTTTCTTGCAGGATGTGACAATTGGCCAAAACTTTGGGGAGAAAGGACAAAACACAAGTTGTCTGTCTCCTTTTCTTGTCTCTCATTTCTTTTCTTATTGCACGTGTGTTCTTGTAAAAATGATTAGATTGCAGTTTGTATAACACGTTGACCCCCAAATTCAGACATTTAACCCCCATTATGCACAAAGAATGTCAAGAATTCCCTTGCCTTTGTAGTGTGGCAATTTTCTCAAACGGTAGCATTCAGGGTAGATGGGTAAAGGTAGCACTGTGTACAGAACCCAGAGTTTGCCCCTCTTGTGTGGGAATTGAGTTACAAAAGGGAGAAAAGGCATCTGTGGGGTCTGCTCAGTGGGCAAATAAACACAAAGTGGTGATTAATTTAACTAAATAAAAAGACAAATCATTTACCCCAGAATCTATGCTCAAAAGAGCCCCTTTCTTCATGCTGCTTTCACAAATGCAGACAAGAGTGTCCGCAGCTTGAAGACTTCAGGGATCTACATTATTGTAGTAACAACTGAAAATATTGCATTGTGAATGCTGTAATAAATGGGTATAACAGAAAACTTGTTAGAAAAAGAAATACATGATAAAGGACAGCCCCAATTACTTGACCTCAAAGTAACACCACTAAAAATATGTCTCTCAACTGGGCAAAACCAAAATATATTAATTTATATGTATTGAGATAACTATATTTATATAATATATATATATATATATATATATATATATATATATATATATTTAGATTTTTTCCCCCTTTCAATAGATTTTTATTTTGGAGTTTTTAAATTGGACAAATGAAAAAGAAATACATTAAAAGACCAACAAATAAGAGCAAACAAAAACAATATTTGATTAGATAAGCAAGAACAGAATATAAAAGTACACTTACAAAAGCAAACACTTGAGAAGCACCTAGATGAAAAACGCTACATATTGACAATATGACATAGCAGGAGCATATAATACAGAAAGACCAAAAAAGGACACGACTGGCAAAGTTGCAAGCAGAAATTGCCCCGTCATGTAGAGTGGGTCCCACATAGAGGTATTGGAGGGATATTGGAGAGTCAAGAGACACATGCATTCACTAAGTAATACCCGGTGTATGCATTCTAGGCAAAATAGAACAAAGGACAAAAGAAAGCCTGAAGAAAAGGAATTTAACAGAATAACAGAGAAAAGGGAATACAAATAAGAAAGACGAAAGACCTATATAAGGACTAAAGAGGACATAGGTAGAACAGAAAGAAACCCCCAAGTGGACATAAACCAACAAAAATGTGAAGCTGCTAGGGGAAGGAGAAAAAAGAACAGGATGAGAAGGGGACCAGGGCTAATCAATGAGGTCAGGGCACCAACTTCACAGACAAAATCCAGGGGCTAGATCGTTAACAATCCCTTGGAAGGTATTGTAGGGTCCAGAGGCGACTAAATTTCCCACCTTATCATTTATTCTAGCCGTCATATTGACAAAGTACCAATAGGTACGGGTTCTTAAATCTGAAGCATTCTACAGTAAGATAAAATAATGTCTAATATTTTTTTTATTATTAGTGCTAATTTATCTTCAATATTATATGCCCCATTTTTTTCCACAGGCCTACATTTCTAATCACAATCTACATCCTGAAAAAAGACGAACATATTAAAACTGCTTATCTATCAAAAGGTAGTTATCGAAAATCAAAGAACTGTTTAGGTGAAAATATTTGTAGGTTTAGAGTCTACTATTGATTATTTGGCATGGGGTGTATTAGGTATTAAGAGATGGAAGCATCACACATTTGGCTCACAATTAGAAAAATGTTTGTACGTTTACAGTTAAGACTTGGATATCCCTTCTTTGTTAAATACGCTCCCTCTGTAGCTTAGGGCTAGCTTAAAAACCTGTCAAAACACACAGAGATGGCCAATATTTCAGACAAGCCTCTTAAGGAGAAGGATTCCTTTATTGTCTGTATTTTCTTTGCAGATGAACAGAAGTGCAACAGATATCACAGAATTGTCTCATAATGGTGTGTACAAGAGTTTGCCATTGACCCCTGCCAGGCAAAGTTCTTCATTCTGAGACAATTTCTCTGATCTGCACAATGGTAATATTTTAAGTATTGTATTACACCGCCGTGCATAACTTTAAAGAGAAGTCTCCTTAGGAACACTCCACTTAAACGGATAAATCCCTCGGTAAATATGAGGAGGATGAATGGAGAAAATCTGTCATGATCCTCCGATCTGGTGAAGAGGCACTTTAGCACTTGTGCTTGTTTCCTGCACAGAGCCCAACCACAGGCTAGTGTGGTGCTTGCCATGAGAAGAGAGGGACGTATGCATTGTTTGAGGAGCTAACACAGACCAAGCTGGATGTTTGCTTTATTCCTTATGTAAACAGATGGCTGACATTGCCAGGGAGAAGTTAAGTAATCTCTACAGCATACTTAAAAGACAGACAGCAAGTGGGAAGGAATGTGTACTAAACAATTTTGAAGGATAAATAAAACCACATTTTGGAATGTAGCTCACCTACAGTGACCATAACCTGAAATTGAAATTTCAGCTATGAGTAGACAACTGGTATTCTGTGTTAGTCTGAATTTTTACACCTTCAGCAGTACAAACTGCTCAGTGAAGTTCCATAGTAGTAGTAATTATTTTCACTGTTCTTGAGGTTCTTTAAGTGCTTGAGAGCTTGAAACATAGATCTGAGGAGATCCCAAACAACAATCCTAAAATGTAAAATATCACCAGGGGTGGTTGTAGCTTTCAATAAAAACCAAAAACTATTAACAAACCCCATGCAACCTCTCCTTTCATCAATTTAGACACATCCAAACAGAAAAAAGATATGCTGACCAATGTCTTTGGATTACTTTGAGTGTTTTGCAGATTTTTTTCTCTGATTAGAAGGCACCAAATACATTTATGAAACATTGCTCAACAAACACAAAAACTAGGAGGTTCTGGTGTAAGACTGTGGTTTATCAGTGAAAGTGTATGTCAACCAAAACAAATAACTTCTGTCGCTTTTGGTCTGCTAAATTTACAATTAAAAGCATTGTGCCTGTACTACACTATCACCAGATGTATCAGTTAAAAACAAAAAAGTAAAAAAAATAAAAGTCTGAAAAACTCAATTTAAACACCACATCTGCAGGATTGTATGCTATAACATATTTATACTAAACTATCTTCAGCTTCACAGTTTAATTCAATGTATGATGGTTGTTTGACAACCTGCGCTTTGTGGTTCCTGCCACTGTTACAGTTAGGTCCATAAATATTGGACAAAGACAACTTTTTTCTAATTTTGGTTCTGTACATTACCACAATTCATTTTAAATAAAAACAACTCAGATGCAGTTGAACTGCAGACTTTCAGCTTTAATTCAGTGGGTTGAACAAAAAGATTGCATAAAAATTTGAGGCACGAAAGCCTTTTTTTACACAATCACTTAATTTCAGGGGCTCAAAAATAATTGGACAATTGACTCAAAGGGTATTTTCTGGGCTGGTGTGGGCAATTCCTTCCTTATGTCATTATCAATTAGGCAGATAAAACGCCTGGAGTTGATTTAAGGGGGGGGGGGGGGCTTGTATGTGGAAGATTTTGCTGTGAACAGACAACATGCGGTGAAAGGAGCTCTCCATGCAGGTGAAACAAGGCTGCAGTAAAGGCCTGGCAGAGCATTAAAAAGGAGGAAACTCAGCATCTGGGGATGTCCATGAGTTCAAGACTACAGGCTGTCATTGCCGGCAAAGGGTTTTCAACCAAGTATTAGAAATGAACATTTTATTTTCAGCTTTTAAATTTGTCCAATTACTTTTGGGCCCCTGACATGAAGTGATTGTGTAAAAAAAAGGCTTTAGTTCATCATATTTTTATGCAATCTTTTTGTTCAACCCACTGAGTTAAAGCTGAAAGTCTGCAGTTCAACTGCATCTGAGTTGTTTCATTTAAAATTAATTGTGGTATGTACAGAACCAAAATTGGAAAAAAGTTGTCTCTGTCCAAATATTTATGGACCTAACTGTATATGTTCCCCTTCTATTCCCTCCATTCTTTTCCCGTAAAATGTGTTATTGGTATTATTCAGGTGGTGAGTCACCAGTGCTTGTGTTTTGTTCTGTTGATAAATTTTGCTAATATGGTTGTCTTGATGTGTTTTGTTTTTTTACAAACTTCCTATAAAATTCTTAATAAATTTATAATATAACTGAACTCTTCCATTCAACCACTCTAAATAGACCCTCTGCAACCTCACATACAATACAGGTCTACTGGTTATACATAAGAGGAGATTACATTACTGTCTTTGACTCCAGAATGGAGCCTTTGAATGGAATAGGAACAAGATGTCTGCAGGAGAAGTAAGAAGCAAGATAAGTAAGGAGCTTTTTATAGTACCCCTAAAATACTAATAACATAGTACGTGGGAATTTGTATTTCATTTTTAAAGCCCTCATATTATGACTTTTGACACTGGACAAACATATCCTTGTGATGACCTAAATCATATCAACAAGGTAGCAGCTATTTTATATAAAAAAAAAGTCCTGATAAAGCCACTTACATAATGCTGGGCACCTCTGGTCTACCGAATGTCTAATATACACTCATATATTGTAACACAAAAGGACCGGCAGACAGTACAGGATTCGAATTCAAACACATTTTATCACAATGCTCTATCTGAAAGACAAAGAACAAAATATGAAATTTCCTGGGTGTTGTAATGTATTCACAAACATTACAAGTTCTAGTCATAACAAAATACCATGTGATCAAATATTAGCACACCTTGTAAATTGTATAAGAATTCAACTCGGAAAAAAATGTAGGGAATACAACAAATAGAAGGAACCGCTACCTTCAGTAAACTATGGTCTGCAGTTTAATATGGTAAATAAATATTGTTATTGAAAAGCAAATCTGTGTAAGCTTGTAATCATCAGTTCATCCAAAATGTTGGTGGTTGTGAAAAGATCCAATACTACAATTACTCCTTAAAACCTGTGCATATCAACTGGGAACAGAATTATTTGGAAACTCTTAATTGCCCTCAAAACCAAAAAGAAAATTATAACCATTAAAGACCATGAGGCTGCCCACGGGCCCAGCATAGTTTAGTTATTAGCTGTCAGTACTGTTTCGGCCACTATATGAAGGCCACACAAGCATAAAGAATTCTGTAATACTAAAGTGATTGCATTTGAGATAAAGGGAAGAAATGCAGGAGACCAATTCACATTTGGGTACTATGCATGGAGTTTGCAAAATAAACCAAAAAAAAGCCAGTCACCTACAGCAACACCCTAGCAACCCTTTTGCAGTGTTCATGAGAATCAAAACTCGCCCAGATCAATCAAATGAGTTATGATATCATGATTTTCATCATGATAACTTTTTATAGAAAGAAACAAAAATAAAGAGTTTTATTTAAAAAACAGGGACTCTAACATTCATGGAAACTTTCCAGGTCCATGTGCTGGTAATTGATTCCCACCAGGGAATGTTTTGGGTAATGACAGATGCCTTTTTTTGTAAAGCCCCTCATTTGTTTTTTTTTTGGATGACAATCAACTTTACCATTTAGAAAATGTACGTGATGCATAACCTGAAAAATAATAAAACAAAACAGGGAACATGTGGAGTGTGCATATGGCTAAACAAAAGTAAAGTATAACTTACTTAGTTTAAAAGGAAATTTTTGTTAATTTTAAAGAACCAAACTACTGTCCATATTCGATTAGCATAAAAAAAAGCCAAAAGTTTCTCTTCTGGTCAAAAAAAAAAAAAGTCTTTACAGAACTAAAAAAAAACATTGGCTTTTTATATTTACAATGCCCTTTTTGAGTTGAATTTATTGGATTAGCATCACGCATGTATTCAACCTTAATATGATTACAAATGTCAACATTTAACCAATAGATAAATGCATATATGACTGCCTTTTTATATATATATATATATTAATTTAATAGTATATTATATATATTACATTTTTATTAATATATATATAATAATATTAATATTCTTTAATAAAAGGAAAGTGGCTTTAGTAAAATAAAGGGATAACTTACATACACTTTTATGTTAGAAAAAAAAATTTAAAAAATAGAACACCACTATTCATCTGTGACAAATTGGACGTTTATCTGACAGAGTCAAGTCTTGTGTTGGCTGCAAGGTTTCTGGTCCCTGATTCACTCTTCAATCAGGCTTTGGTATTATTGAAAGATCAGACTAAATCCTGTCTGTTCAATACCTTAATCCTATTTTCTACAGCTTTATTATATGCTTCAGGTTCTGTCGAAAAAAGGAGTTAGGGATAGCACGTTTTCTTTTTCTTATTCCTCCCTTTTTTCAGCATTCATTCATACATTCATTACCAAAGAGACGTTTAACAAACCTGCCAAAAAAATACGTGTGGCTTCCATTTGGTTTAAAGCTCAATAAACACCTTTTTTGTATTTACTGACAAATGCTAAGTGGAAACATTGAGTCTATCCTTACTTTGCGGACTGTCTGATATAATTCACCCTGTAAGTCTACAGACATTTCCTAATCATTGCTGTAGATAAAGAAAACTTCTTGGATTGTCAGTCTGCTAGGAACAGTGTTTTTCTAAGCCAAGAATTTTAGACCACAGAGTATAAGAATAATTGGAAACAAACTGAAGTCAAAAAATAAAAGCAGCAAATTGGACAGTCATTTATTTATCACGTCTCCCTGCTAAAACTCAAAAAGGAAAAAAAAATCAAGGCTGCTATTTATGTTCTCTTCAATGACACAACATTTTGAAAACACTGAAGTTAAAGCCCGACTCACGGCAAATTGCTGAATACACAGATAAAATACATATAATGAAACAGTTTTACCTGCCAACAGATAGGTTATTTCAGCTCATTCATTTCTGAGAAATAAATATCTCTGCCACACAGCACAGACCTGTATTTTTCTGCTGCAGTTTTATACAGGTCTTGTCCCTTCCCATAGATTATAACTGAACAGTGAAAGAGAGAAAAACAGCACAGAGATGAGTTTATTTCTAAACTAATTAACAAGCAGCTTCCTGGTACATGAGCACTGAAGCACATGTTCTATTATGCATAGACTTAAATAGCGACTTTTCTTACCTATTCCACACTACCTGCAAACTTTACTACTATGAAACTGGTCCCTCTCACCCTGTTTAAAAAGCCAATATGGGCTCAGTCACAGATACTAATGCTATCCCCTTTTTTTGAACTGTGCCACACCACCCACACCGGCTAATGTGCTTTCTCCTAACTGGGGAAATCCATCAATCACAAAGGGAGAAGGCCGAATGGCAAACTCCTCAGTTGGGGAATAATGGCATGCTGTAAAGGACACAGTTTAGTTGTCTATACTGTTGCTCATCATGTTACCCCCATAATTAAAGGCAATACATTTAATGCCTAGGACAAAAATGAATTGCCTAACTGCGTGTGTAATTACATATTGATTTGTATATCAGTGATTTAAGAAAAAAAATTGTGTAGTGTGAAAAAAAGAGGGAAGTTTTAAAAGCAATTATGTTAGCCTAAACCACAGTAAGAAACAAACTAAGGGACCTCGTATGTAAAATTTTCTTGTTCCTTTAGGAGTTAATTTCATATGGTTATGTGATTAAGCCAGTTGTAAGATTTTTTTTTTATATTTGTTATTTATTTATTGCAGACTGGACATAGCAGTACAAGTACTTCGTAGAGCACGCTTCCCACCCACTCACCTACGAGCGAGCTGTACATTCACATGCACATTATGGTGCATTGAAATGCAGTTAGTCATAGGTCAGAGGCTAGGATTACCTAGGGAAGCAACTACTGGCATACGTTGTAGATTATATTGCACTGAATAGCATTACCATATGGTGTGTCAGGAAAAAATACAGTACTAACTTTAATTTTTGTTATATCACTAAAAAGTAAACCCAGATAAAGCCAATGGCTGATTAAAAAGAACTCAATTCTAAAATGTAAAAGTGGTTAGTATTTTTTAAATTAAGCTGAACTTAACCACAAGCTAAAGGTGGCCATGCATGTTGAGTAAGACTGTACATTGTCCATATTCTGTGGAAACTGCTTTTTATTAAATAGTGAATGTGGAACTACAGTACATAATCAGCAAATAAATCAGCTTGCTAACAAAATTATCATGTGTTTTTTTTCAATGTTTCATGCAGGATGAGGCTAAAGAAAGTGTAAGGTAGGTTAGTGCTTGTCCTTGTACACCAAGGTTTAAATGACCTCTGGACCAATCTGTAAATTGTTTACAGCTGTTCTGCTGACCTTGAACTGCTGGAGCTTGAAGGCTCCAAAACCATTGTCACCATCTTCTGCACACACAGGCGGCTTTGGGGATGTTGCACGTTGTGGTCCTGTTATGCTAATTCAACACAGTCATTGGATGACCACTCTATGATTGGAACTCTATCGGATAAAACATGTCAGAGGAGAAAATCCAATCTGAGGATTTTTCATTGGGAGAAATAAAATTTTTACATAATGTGCAGCAAAGTTCTCCTGTGATCCATTTAGAGGAGTGACCTAAAGCTCTGGGACACAGATGGCCCCCTAACTGAACTACTGGAGAAATTAACTAGAAATTAACTATTTTTACAATTTTCATTGCATATCCACTGGAGATATAACTCGCGTGCGCATAATACATCAGCCCAAGAACCCAGCTAGAACTGTACCCCAACACAGAGTAGTATGTGCCATGCAGTGTTAAAAGAAAATAAAAAGAACTGCCAGGGCAGAAGAAGTCTCCTTTGCCAAATTTACTGCTAGCTGTTTTGTATTGCTGGTCATTAGTTCTGCTTTAAATTGCCTAATGCCCTGTACTGAAAACTGAGAGTCCTTCTACAACTGGCCTAGTAATTTAATTGTTGATTTTTTTCTTAAAACAAGGTTTAAAATGTTTAACAACAGATGCCAGCGACCTTTATCATGACTGTACTCTCATAGATTATTTGCTAATCTGCACACTAAACAATCATCGGTTCAGATTGGTTATAAACACAGTATATGTCTGACTTATAACATATAAAACAAAAAGCAAATCATATCATATTTTTAAGAGAATATATATATAGGAAGCAAATAAAAGTATATGCACTGCCTATAGCAACTGTTCCAGCAGATATTTTTGATCTGCAACTTTTAGAAGAAAAGCTAACAGCTAACTTCTTTTTTTAGAGAACATCTCTGTTAATCTTTTACATTTGCTTCCTCTATTTCTGCCAGAGAAGCATTTAAAAGTTCAAATGTATGAATGACTCTGACTGAAAGTAAAATATCTACAAGACATTATGTCTGGGATCTTTGCTCACAATGTACAGAAACCATACACCATTTAAGGGTCTAAAATTGAATTGATCTGTCAGGTCACTGTACCCATAACTATAACCCACCTGCTTTAGACTGTCAAAAGTGACTCCATATTCATCTTCTTAAAATGTCAGTTTATTACATACTTTAGGTAGAATTTATCTTAACGTAAAGAAACAGCTGCCCACACACTATGCTGCATTCTTTCTTTGCATGTCTTTCAGTTACGAAGTTATAGGTCCAAAAGGGCCTTTTCAGATTATACCGCCTGTCTCTAAACTTAACACTGTAACTCTGGTTCTAGAAATAGTCCTTGTTGTGGGTTTTTATTTTATAATTTTTATATACTAAGGCAATTGGACATCAGAGGCCTATGTGGAGCCATTCTCAAGATATAGGACATTAGAGACCTATCTAGGGCTATTCTAATGGTATTGGACATATTTAAGACCCACACCAAAGTATTTCTAAGTATTTCTAAGACTCAGAATATTTTATTACACATGTGCAATTATATTTAAAAAAATATATATTACAGCCGGACTCAAACCTTACCTTTTGTGTTTCGCAGTTGTACAGGCTCCTCTCCTGCATTGAATCTGCTTACTCTAACTTCACTGCACAGTTCTCACAATGTGCATTAGACACTGCAGCAACACAGCTCACCCCATTTTCTGGCTATTGGATGTATAACATGGTCTAGTCCTTTCCTCCCTTGCTGTCGTTGACCCACCCTTTAAATTCATTGGATTTTGGTTGTTTGTTTGTTCTTTTTTTACAATTACAATCATCTTCTTTCATTAATCAATGGTAAAAAAACATCATCATGACATTTTGGAGCCTTCATGATTGATGTTTAGGGTGTTTTACCTTTTATAGACCCTAAGAAAAACACATTTTTTTTTAATTGTAAATAATCAACGGTGTGTAAATTATATGATCACTGCATTTATTTACATTGTTTAAAAGCAATGTTTGAGAGAAGACCATATATCCTATTACTTTTGATTTAACACTAGGGTACACAGGGTAAGCATATTCATCATAATATTACAAAAAAATATTATTTTACTGAAGGTGTTTGTGTCCACATACCCTTGTGTATGTCACAGTTTAGAGCTAGGTGCTACAAATCAGCTCTGACCACAAATACAAGATATTTATGTGTATGAATCCAAACATGTCAAAACTGGGTAGATAAAAAATGTGTTTGTGCCATTATGAAGATGTGTTAAAGGTCAATTAAAAACCATGTACTGACTGAAGGGAAATGTGCTATTTAGTGTTCAAAAGTTTTATTAGTTTTCCATGTAAAAAGAAAATCCAAGTGTGCAAAAAAAAATATATAAGTCTATTCCAAAGACATGCAAAAACCACATGTGCTGCGGGGACACCACAAAAACACAGGAACAAGAAAAAATATATATGGGCAGGGTATACATGAAAACCAAAATATTCTATTTGTTTTAAACAGAGTTGCCTAATTGTGAGCAGCCAACAGACAATGATACCAACCCCAAAATTATCTTGTTTGCACCAGACCTTTTTTCCATAGCATACAAAACTGACAACTTGAGTGTTGTACAGTAAGGTACTTTATAATGTGACGATCAGATGTCAGAAGTATATAAGAGGCTTCTTTTCTCATATTCCACAATGACATCATTTCAGTTTAATGATCTGCAAAACTCCATTGTGCAGTTCTGTCTAGGTCACTACATGTCTCCTGAAAAGTATGTTGGATATATGAGAACAAATGTTTCCTGTGATCTTACAGAGAAGGTACAAAACAGACTCTATGACCAGCCATATCATTTATGTTCTGGCAGAAAACAGATGTTTGATATGACAGATAGACATTACCTCTGAAGGTCCCAAATCCTGAGTGGTGATGTATGGTGGCAGCAAGCTGTCCCAGTAACAAAGGAGCTGTAAAAACATAAGCGGGAGGGAAGGGGAGATTAACCAGTGATGCAGAGATCATGGGGTTCATCTGCTTTGTTGACAGTACAGACAATACGGTGAATCAATGTATCAAGTCATTACCTTACTGTGCTCACCTAAGACACTGCCTAGTTAAAACTCAAGGGACAAAAAGGGGTGAATAAAGTGCCTGAAAGAGAAACCAATTAAAATCTTCCTCATTTTAGTGCAGCATTTAAAGACGAAAGGGAGAATTTGACTGGCTGGCATAATCTGCAACAATTAGTCCTCTGATTTTTCATAACGTGGTCCTCTAGTCATTCTACATAAATTTAAAAAATACCCTAGAGATATGTATACAAATGCTTTATCCTCTCTCAATTCATACAAAAGCATAAAGTGCTGAAACAAGTGTATCTCCTAGGCAGGGCTGCATTTATAACACTGGAGCACATTGGTACACAACTTTTAACATCATGTATAATGTATTAACAAGTCTGTATAAGATTACATATTTTTTCTAATGATGAAGGGTAAAACGCATAGGTATTAACTATACATCAAAAGGCATCTTCTTTGACATTGGGCCATTTGGTAAATCCGGGTACTGCAATATCAGACTAGTGTCTTTGGTCGCAAGAGCAAGTTTACTTTTTCTTTGAGCAAAGGTTTGCACTACTTATATGGTTGTTTAAAGATGAGTTCCAGGCAGATATACAAAAAAAAAAATAAAGCAGTTTTGTACCCATTGATAAAAAAAAAAAACAATTAAATATTTTAATATTCAACTAGAATAAGTAACTAAATTTGACTTGAGCTTTTACATTTTTTACAGCAGCTGTCAGATTGGTAGTTCGAGGGAAAGAACTTAAAATGGCACTAAGCCCTGGGAATACTCACCCATTTCCGTTCTGTCATGGGCACAGTCATCTTTTCTCTTCTTCTTCTGTATCCCAATCGTCGGCCATCTTGATTAGCCAGGCCTGGATGACATAACTCATTAAGTCTCAGCACGCAGAGGGAAGCCAGGATTGCCAGGTATTCCAAGCAACAACTGCTGAGCTGCGCATGTACAGTTTGATGGCAAGGTAAGACTACTTATTGCAGAAGGTACATCACTTGCCCGTTTCTGTAATAAGAACCTGCTGATGCCCATTTTTAGTTCCACTTTAAATACAATCAGACATGTTGCATGCGCATGTGGCGAGAAGAAAAATGTGGACAGAAAGAAAGAGATAGTGATAACTTCATCAGTCTTTTGTTGCTCTTTTAATCTCCAGTCATCAGTGGGGGATAGGAAGATGACTTACCTTTATTGCTTAACAGTAGCAGAAAAAAAAAAAGAAAAAGACTGCCAAGGCAATATAAACCTCAGCACTGTATAGACAAAAACAAATCCATTGTGTTACAAGAGCAACCATATGTTTATTTCAATTGTGCATTGAGCTGTTTGTCTGGAATTGAGCCCTAAGGTTTCAAATATTTTAACAATGCTGCTGGCCAAACCATTAAACATGTTTAAATATATCAAAACAAAACATTTTTAAGCATATCAAATTATATTATTGTCATTACTTTATATAATGCTCATTAAAAGGACAAAACCATTCATAAAAAAAAAAAGAAAAAAAATGAGATATCAAGACTGCATGAAATCCCTGAAATTAAATACAGAAACAAGTTGGATACAAGTCCTAGTATTACAGCATTTGGATGCAGTGAAAAAAATAACACTTCTTAATGTTTTTCTTTTCGCTCTAAGAACAGTTCTTTCAGTAGCAATTGGCCTTCAAAAAAAAAACCTGAGAAAAGTATTTTGTCAATGAAGCATGCAACTACAAAGTAATACATTATTTTTCCCTTTTTCTTTCCCATAATCCATTAATAACTACCAAAGCCAATTACTGGGGTGAGTAACATACCAGCCGCACTCAAATCATTCTAGTGAGCAATTTGCTTCTTAAGATTCTTTAAAAAATGTAAACAAAGGAAAGAAGAGCATTTTTTCAGGGAAGGTATGCAGTAACACTCTTTGATTGTTGCCACAGGTCTAAATTAGCATCAAGGTAAGTCAATAGTGAAGAGAGAGGGGAGGAAACCATTTCTAATCCCTGCCACTCCAGCAAATCTGACCTCCCAGTAGGCCTATGGTAGGGATTAATATCTCTACCCCACTGGACGTTTACCCCTAGAACCCCTTACTTTGGCCTCTTCTGCCTTGATCCAGACTGCTGTTAGTAGACTAAAACTAAACGAGTTTCCCTCCCTATATTGTGCTGAGACATTTTTCCAGGTGCATACTGAGACGCTGATTTAGTAAAGGCGTTCTGTCTCAGCAAGATACCTGTGGCTTTCCCACCACCTTGATCTTTCCACTTCAGTGCTCCTCTTCTTTCATAGAACAAGCTTGAGTCTATTCTTTCTATAAGATTGGTCTTACGTGAGCTTGTGTGGCACAGAATAAAAAGGCTAGAAAACCTCAATGCTTTAATTCACACTGATTTTTCAAAGAAATAATAAATGAGCCTAATTAAATGGTTTTAACTTCAATAAGGTATTATATAACCAACGTTTCCAAAGTACAGCTATAGTTAAATGCAAAAAAGAAATAAATAAATAAACCTAAACAGATCAAAAGGTTCTACTGTACTCTTTCTGTACTCTTTCCCTACACAAGGGTTCAGTTGAAGAAGGGTTATGTGAGTGGGGTTACTGAACCCAACATTTAGGTAATGCACATGACTATCTAGATAAAAATAGCGAATCAACAGCACTAGGGCGGCATAGGAAGGGCATGTGAAACTAAGGTTGTGTAGATGGTAGTAAAATAAAGAGCCTTCATTTTTGGCCTACCTTAACTCAAAATTTGCTACGTTACGCATGCTAGGATACCAGGCACACCCCAGCTTCCCCTGTGGGTACCAGGGCTGGCTGAGATCTCTTGTGTGTATAGGAGTTACGTTCCCCCTGCCTGGCCAACCAAGATGGCCAAAAAATTGAAAGTGGAAGAGAAGAAGATGAGGGCGCTCACGACAAAACTGAAATAGGTGAGTATCCACTGGGTTTAGTTCTGCTTTAGACATCTGTGCACATCGTCTAGCCCACTCAACATTTTACCCACCAATCATGTTGCAATTTATTAAATAAATTCAAAAGATAAAATATCCTAATCCATTATATTTTTCAATTACCCAGCACACACAGAGGTTTCATTGTGTTTGCAACACAAACTGAAAAAAATGTTTCACTTCACACAACACAAACTTCAGTCTGCATGAGCCCCAAGGGTCGCACAGTAAGTGCCAGAGCTGCATGTCGAGCACCAGGGGGTTATTATAGTGGAGTGCGGGTGGAGTTGTAAGTACCCACATAAGAGCTGGAGATATGCATTACATATAAAACACGCACATTTTTTAAAAAATTGTTTAGTTCATATGGAAAACTCCCCCTTTAAATGTAAAACAAAACCAACATAAAGGTTTGGCCTCATAACTGTACTCTAAGATTGGCTTAAATTTCACAGCTACCTTTGGGAAATCAGAAGAGCATAAGAGGTAGAGTATGGAGATGCAGTATGAATGTGTTATACTCATCACTATAGTTAGCCACTACACTTTTCACCTAATGTCAGGTACTGCACCTTTCATAAACCTGAAACATACATTCACATGGGTCACCAGAATAATATGTATAAGTAACTAGTCAGTATACATTTTGCCATTAAACCATGGAGTTTGCAGGGTTCTTAAATAGACATCACTTCACAAAGCCAACCATTGACAAACAACATATTTTCTCATGTGTAAAAGAAAATGGTACCAGGAAAGATTTCTTTTTCCACTATGTACTAGTAAATACCAGCATATTTGCCAAAGAGGGCAAGATAGTATATTCCCAATAGGATAACTCATGGTTTTGCATCTTTGCAAGTTTAGAGGCAAATATAGCACAATACTTGGAGCCAAAATTTCTTTTGTAATGTTTGAGGCTCTTTAAATTGTGTTTTTGTGTATGACTGGGTAAGGACATTGCTACCACTGTAGCAATAACTGACCAAATAACACAATTGAAGGAAATCCTGAATACACAGCCTGGATATGGTATAATTTATCACAGTTAAAATGTTGAAAGTCAAAGTGCCAGTCAGTGGGCAATTTTAGAGCATATTTTACCTCTATCTAAACCTTCAAGCCCACAAAAATCTCAACTATAAATGTTCAGGGATATGTTTTCATGATCTTCTTTATACTGACAATTTTGTTGTAATTTAAGTTTTCATTCAAGTTTATGCTTTAGTTAATTGTACCAAAGCTCATGAACTTGACAGAAACTAGCTAAAAGGTATTGATTTCAGAACTTGGACTTTTTAATACACTGTTTCTGTAACAATGGCTAAAAATAACGTCCAAGACCTTCAAGCAGGTGACAAAAGACAAATTGGATGAGAGACGAAAGACAATACACCAAAGCAGGTGAAGAATGACATGACCCCAAAGCCGCTAACCATATACGTTTGAGGTTTGTGTATCCTCTGATTCAGCGGTGACACGCTTTGGCAAGGCAGGCCACCATAGCTGTCAAGTCCTTCATCTTTGTGCCCATCAAGTGCTTTCAGCTCTTCCCAAACCGTACTGGCATTTTAATTACTGTTGGGTAAACTAATTTGTCCAAATGAAGGCAACTAATAGAATATGCAAGCTCTCTGACCTCTGACAGGCAGTGACACAAGATACAAAGGAGGCTAAGGAAAGCTTTTTATCAGAGCCTTATTACTCTCTATTACTACAATTAGTTATACTCCAATGCTTCTAATGGGGGGGTTGGAATTGCAATTAAATCAATTTTTGATGGGCTGAAAGTTGGTTAGAGAACTAACCAGCCTGTGAAACAGTGATATTATAGCACCAAAGGTCACAGCCTTTGTCAGCACCTGAATTCGTCCATTTTGTTCATAACCTCTCAAGCTGCAAGAATGATTCATTAGAACGTTCTGCATTCCAACTGCGAGTGCTACAGTCTTGGTGACCTAATCAGCTGTCATTAGCACTGAAAAGGTACCATGCCGCATGCACTTGCTCCCAGTGCCGCAGTGTCAGGACTGTGTGCCATCACACATACTGAGCGAACACAACTGTCACAAATTTCTTTAAAGGATAACATTCTGAAAATCTGTAATGCCACAACATGACCTGGAATCCCTTTCTCTAAAAAAACAGTCAGGACATTTTTTTAGTGGTTTCTATATTGCAACTCAAGCTAAGCTGCTCAGTCATTTTTGGCTAGATGGATAAGCAAGGTTAAAGCCATAAAGACTTGCAAGGCACAATTTATTTTATATAACACTTGTAGAAGTGAACATGGGCACTAATTTAAGTAATGCTAAAAACACTTTTATTTAAAAGAAGTTCAAATAAAAAATGATAATCATTCATATTTAATCATAAATACACCACTTATATCCAAATACATTGGGAGAGTATAGGGTTGTTTAGTAGATCAGGGCCAATCCTAAGAAATAGGTAGCTCAAGTGTCAGAAGTTGTTTATTAGCCATTTCAACATCATTTCAACATCATGTGTAAAAACACATGTCCCTGGCTTCTTAAAGGTCCAGCCCCCCCAAAATTGATATTTTAGTTGTTGGAGCCGGAATTATTGAGTATTCTGGGTTGAATATGCCTATAATTACTTTGTTTATTCCAACTATGTGTTACAAGACCTTCTGTTGCATTATTCTTAAAATTAAATTCTTGCAACAGAGTTTCTGAGAGGTATGAGAAATTGGCATAGTGTAATATTGAGGAACCTCGAAGAAACCAACAATTCTTCATAAAACGCTTAATTCCTAACACTTCTCTTAGCAACAATGCCAACTATGCATAACTGGCAGTACCAGGTCAGGGCAATTCCAGAGGAAACTTTATTCGGCATAAAATCGCATAGACTAAAAACACTTAAGACTTAAATGCAAAGCAGCAAAATGTGAAAAGCCAGGCTGTGTGAAGCTCACAAAAAAGTGGATTATCTATAAAAATGCAGAGAATTTCTGCAGCTATAGCAAACAATCAACCTTGAAGTCTCTTTCTAAAAAAGAAACAAGAATTCTGACTGGTTGGTGTGGGCAGCAAGCAATGGTGTTGTTAGCACACTAGTGAGTAGTTATGAATGAGGCTACACCTATAGTTAATACTTATTGGCCAGTAGGGAGGTTATCTGAGAAGTTAATAACAATTACTTTATTTTAGGGAATCCTGACCTTTAAAGTTTTATATTTGTTGATAAAGTCATCAAAAGTATCTATAATGGAAAACTACACAATTTAGTATGGTCTAAAACACAATTCTTTTATATAAAATTCTAGTAAAACATCTATAAAATGAGAAACACAAAGGAGGCTTGACCAATAAGGTAGAACTGAACACCAACTGCCAGTGGTTAACATGAATAGATAATGCATGTGATTAGATAACCAATACATTGCAAATAGCATTCTGGAAGCTGCCATGATACTTAAGGATGTCTTATCTCCCTGGCTTGGAAATCTTAAAAGCTTGTCTGTGTCAGTGAAATCCATTTATAAGCCGTGACAGTTGTTGATGCACGCAAAAAAATCGTCAAGATTGCTGCCCAATACCTATACTTGGTGTGTTCACAAGCTGGAATTTGAAGGCTCTCAGAGTGTCATGAAAAGTGCAGAGTAGTCTTCAAGAGTCCTGGAACGTGGTATGGACAGGTGACAAGGATGCAGTATTTTTACATTCTCCAGCAAAATGTGGATTTCTATTCATTATTAAGGCAATGTACTGTGCAGAATTAAGAAACATGGGGAAATCAGACCGCATGTTAGTAGTTTAAAACTTTTCCTAGAAGATTTGTCTCTGGAAATGTCCTTATTTTTTATACCAGTCAAAGCTTCAATAAGATCCCCTTGTGCTTTTGCTTCATTTAACCTGGTGTCAGAAGGCCACTTTCAGCTTTGCGCTTGACAATTAAAACACGCTGTTGGAAGTTTTCAACTGCATATTGTAAATGTGAGCTTTGTGGTCCTGACACATCAGATGAACACAGAGGCTTTTCAGACGGGTTACTTTTATGCAAAGATTTATAGATGAGAACTGAGCAGGCTACAAGAGTGACAAACGCTGTGCTAAACAACTGCAAGACTGTGTGTCTTTTTCAGCATCAAACATTATCAAGATTTGTTAAAGCTAAAAGTATACGTAAAACCAAGAAGTACAAGATTATATGAACATTAACAATGCCCTTAAAAAAGTCATTTTTTAATATTCGTAGCTATGCACATTTCATTAAGCTGGGGATACCTGGGGATTTTGACATGAAACTATTTGATAAGGCACTTTTTGTTATAGGACGACAACGTTCCTGTGTGCCAGATAGGCTTCCATATTATCACCCTGGTAAGTAGACTTTTAATGTAGACTACATGTTGCTGCCTCCTATGTATGCTATGCAGACATCTGTGGAACTAACCTAGCTGTCTTTGGAGTTCACATATTCTGAGTCAATAGGGGAAACAAGCATGCAGCCAGTAAAGTCAAAGTTCTTGATCTGCATACTTTTCTTAGTGACTAGTGAAAGCACATTACCCATTTAAGCATAAAGGGGCATTCATGATGCATGATGAGTTGGTAAACAAAGAGGGACAATACCCATTAGAGTTTACACAGGAATGTGGTCTACCCATCTCCATGTGAATGCACTGGGCAGGGTACCAAGAACCAGTGCTGTCACATGACAGGAAGGAGAATGAGTCACATGTTTGTTTAAATCCAGAAGAATTGGTCTTTCTCTCCTTGCTCTTGGTGCTAAACAGAGGAGTGATGGTGAGTATATATGTTGGTGGGGATTCATTGTCAAGTCAGGAGTTGCCTCACGGAAACAGGAGGGAAATTTTTTCCCCTGCTGGAGCAAAATGTACCAGGGTTTTTTGCCTTCCTCTGGATCAACTCTCCATAGGGTTTTATATCTGGGATATGTTTATTTCTCCAGGGCAGGGGTGTCAAACTCAAATACACAGAGTGCCGAAATTAAAAACTTAGACCAAGTTGGGGGCCAAACTTTAAATTTATTTAAAAAATTTAGGAAGTTTACTACTTCATCCATAACTAACAAAAACAAACCCCTCTACACACAGTTTAGGGGTGAAAAGACCAATTTCTATCTATCTATGTAGCCTGTGTGTTGTTCATCCTCCCACATCACAAGTTTGTCTGACACAATATTATACTATGCAGTCTCTAATGGATTGAAACAAACACAATGTCCCTGGTAGTCAGACACCATGTGATCATTGCCTAGGCTTTGTGTCACATGATGGGAATAATGTCTATGTATTGCATTAATTGAAAAAAAGTGAGGTTGTAACGTGGGCGGGCGGGCCAGATGTAGTTCATTTCAGGAATTCTTTTAAGGGGGCCAAAAAAAAAAAAAGGCCCGCGGGCCAGAGTTTGACACCCCTGCTCTAGGGGTTAAACTTGATGGACTTATGCCTTTTTCCAAGCATGTAGAAAGGTATTCTTTTACTGTTCGTGGGCTTCTGATAGATTACCTTTAACATACACAAATTCCACAAGGTAGTGGTTATATAGAAGTAATACACAGTGTACGCATGTGTAGTATGCTTTCTAATACACGCTATGCTTTCACTTATTTATGGACTTGGTAAAAAATTTGAATGCACGTCATCATTTTCATTTAGTTTCCTAAGCATATTATAATATCACCATAAAATTGTAAATGAATCATGTATATAGGGATTACCCATATTTTATCTTAAAAACAAAACAATGGTAATGTTTTCTAGTGGAGTTGAGAGGATATTACAATGATATATAATGTCTGGCACAAAAACCTGTTAAGAAGATAGATTCTCTGATTTTTACATAAGCTGCTAATTGCTAGTACAAGGATTCTGTGTGGGGATTTGTGGGGATTAAGGTTGGTACAAAGATTTCACTTGTCAAATCTCAATCATGCAATATCTATAAGGCAGGACTTTGGAAAAAGAAACATATTTCACAACTGAAATTATTTCTAAAAAGTGTAAAGCGCTTTAGAATAGCTTTTCTTTCCCCATTATTTATCCTGCACAAGAACAGAAAAATATCCATTTATAAAAACACAACAGATCTTTTTTTTTTGGGTTCTTTATTTTTGTCAACAATTACCATTATCTAATCCTATGCCTGGGGATACAGGTTTCCTTTACTCTTCCAATTCTACTTAATTTGCTTCTGGAAGTTTAACATTGCTTTCACCTGGAGTAACGTGTAATTACCGTTCCTATTCTAGGTACAAACCTGAAGATTTGCATGAGAGCTTTGCACCAATGGGTGGGCTTTGTTTGCTCAAACACAATACAAACTCAAAATGTTTCCCAGCAGGAGAAAGAAAAAGAAGAGGGAGATTTGATGGAAAGTTGTAATTTTAAGACAATGCAATTAGTGGAAGCTCTTTCATAGGCAAGCTGTGCATGCCAACCATCCTTGTAAGCACATGGAACTCTGGACCTGGTCTCAGCAGGAAAAATCAAATGAGGTAGTGACTCTGTTAATGAGGTAGTATGAGATGAAAGTGGGGGATGGCTGGACAAATAACTAACTGATGAACAGTGTGTCATTACACACCAGGTGAATGCCTACTTTTTCATAACCAAAAATAAATCTCCATTCATTGGGGACATTCCAAAAGTTACTAAAGAAATCTCATGCTAAGAACATCTCTTTCTTGGCGTGGTGACACACAATACAGACAGGACCTTTAAGGCTGTTTTTTTTAAGCTACCCTCCCTTCTTCATCCAGTTTGGGTTGGGTTTCCTAAATTACAAAGAACTCCAATAAAGCCTTTGCTCCCTCCTTTCTTTAGAAAAACTATAAGTCTGCCTGTAATGCGTCTTACAGCCAAAACATTTCTTTGACTTTATGCTAGGTGACTCTTGTCTATCCCTTTTCACTACAAAAGGTAATACCTTCTGTGAGTTATTCCATGTGAAACAAAATCCACCATTTATATAATGTTACCTACACAACAGAAACAGATTTGTCCAAAATCTTTTCAAGGTAAAAGTCATTAATACTTCTCAAGAGTAAAAAAACACATTCTTAAAAAAACAGGCAGTTAAGCCAAGATTTCCAAAGACGGCTGAATTTTACTGCTTTGATTTTGATTAAATAATACAATTACTACATGATCAGACGGACAGCCACATTTTTTTTTGACAAATAGCAGGAAATTATTTTGAAAACAATTTTTTTTATTTAAATAATATATTTAGTGCCAAAAAGTAACCAGAATCTTCCTAAAAAATCCTTACACCCACAATAGACATTTCTGTTTTATTTTCAGTACAGGTGGGATAAATCTTCTAATGACTGATCTATCTTGGACAATAATAGCCTAATGTTCACAATGTATGTATAGCTGGAAAAAGTCTCACTTTTACAGATTCATTCATGACTATAAAAACGGGCCACATGTGTAAAGGTTGTGACAGGTGGCAGGAGGTTGTAAGTTGGGTACAATGATCTACAAATGATAATTTCCCAAATACATTGAAAGTAGGAGGGGACTCATTTTCAACAAAAAACTGAAATATAGGCTATAGGTACAGGGTTTAAGTATGGAAGGGCTGTAACATATTTACTGCTTTGAAATATTTCTTACTAGAAGCCTTTAATTGCTGCTAATGATTATAAAGAGGAACTAAAGTTGCAGTTTGAAAAATTCTCAATCATTGCCACCGCACTGTCAAACTTGGTTTCTGGGGAAGCCTGGCAATCTTGTCTTCCCTTTTTTTGGCACAGCCAATCAAGATGATTGTAGATCACGTCCAGGAGGAAAGAGAAGAAAGTTGGGGGCACCCTGTGATGCAGCGGGGATAGGTGAGTATCTCATGTTTATTTCCGTTTTAATGTGGTTGAAAATATAGCCTGTTGACTTAAGTAAAGATCAGATTAGTAAAATAGGTGGAGCTTTTCTTACATCAGCCATTGACTCAAGTGCAAGAAAAATCATATTTTTGTTTACATTTCCTTGAACATGATAGGGTATTCTTTGAAAAGTGAATTTCATTCATTCATTTCATAAGCTAAATTAAACTTTCCTTGCAAAGTAATTCACTTTGCTAAACAGTCCTATGACACTCCTTAAGTAAATAAACCCCTAAAAGATAGAAGTACATGGATAATGTATTCCAAAAAGGTTAACAAAATTTTCAATTACACCATGTGTGCCTCTTAGACAGAAAGTAAGTGGAAACCTCCCTGTTGACAAAGCGATAGTATTCTTGATCTTTTAAAATTCCCAAAGTTATGTACTATTAAGATATTTTGCTGGTAAATAAAAAAAAATCTAACTTCTAACAATACCAACTAAATGGGAGATATTACCACTTACATTCTTCATATTTTTAGAACATGATTTTATGACTTTATGATGTCATAAACATGCTGATATGTCTTTGAACAACCATTCTAGGATTCTCATGTAAATAAGAAGTTCTAATTATCAGCAGGACACTCTGGTTGTCTCCAAAACACTTTCATACACTAGACTGGTCAAGCAAATTATCTTGGCTTTTTAAAACTGTAAAGAAATGACTATCTCCCACGAGAAGTATATTCTCAAAATGGCATGTGCTTAGCACCAATAGTATCCGCACACACTTGACCCCATTGACTAAGCGTTTCCATTAATCCACTTTCAAAATCTTGAAGTTAAAAGAGAGCCAATAGTGTGGAACCCGTTACAATGTATTTACACGTGGAGTTAAACCCTTTTATTTTGTACAGTGGGTGTATTTTAACAGTGTTTTCAAAACAAATCCACATATTAAAGATATAGAAAAGTCAACCTTACTATATTGCAGGCAGCAAAATTATATGTGGGCATACAACAAGGAAGTGCAATAGCAAATGCATATTACTATTCTGTATAATGTTCCTCCTATCACTATCAAGGTTAGAATTAAAAGAAACCTGTTCATCATTTGGGTATTGCGTGAAGGGCATATCCACATTTAATGTAAAACTACCTATATAACCCATGTCATGAGATTAAGGGGGCAGATAGCAAAGGTGGGTTGTTTCTTTAAAATAATAAAGCTGAACTTACTGACCTGTCCCCATTCCTTTACAGGGTGCCGCCATCTTCTTCCTTCTTTTCTTTCTGGATACAATCTTTATCCATCTTGATTGGGCAGGCAGGCAGGGATGATGTGACTCCAGCGAAGGTGTGCCGGAGTTCATTCACTCCCGCCAATCACAGGGGAAGCTGGGATTGCCAGGTATCCTGGCAACCAAAACTTTATTGACAGATTCCTTGAGTGATCAGGCAGGTAGGAGGGATTATTGCACAGGAGACATCACCTGTCCCTTTCTACAATAATGGCCTACCTGGTTGAAAAATTTTAAAAATGAAATTTTAGTTCTGCTTTCTGTTAGCCATATTTGTATCTAAACTGACAAAATTTAACATCTCCTATACAAATGCCTACAAAATGTGTAAGATACCATGCTTTTAATTGACAGGTTTATATGAAAAGACATGGTGACCCTTGACCCCTATTACTCCTGATAAAATATCAAGCTTAAAAAAAGGGAAGTAGGTTTACATCACTGTCCCGCCACTAATAGGCAGTGGAATGACTGCTTCTATTACAGCCTAGTTTTATCAGTATTTTGCTTTGTGACTGTGTTCAGTATAGGCAGAAGTCTACCCAAAACATTTTGGTTGATATGGGCAGTGCAGAAAAGAGTGTGGCCCTCTATTGGGATTTAATTTCGAGTTATCACTAGTGAGATTTCCCAAAATTTCCTGTTCTATCAACTCGTGCCACCTAAGACGTTCAGGAAAAATGACAGGGACTGTAGTATATAAGGGGTAAAAATACATTTTTGTTTAAGTTTTAAAAGTTTTAACAGTGACATAGATAATAGAAACAGATTTTCAAACCATTAAATGGATGTTCACATCCATTCAACCTACTTATGGTGATTGGACAGTAAATGAAAAAGGAGCACAGTGATGGGCTCATCTCCGTCACTCTGTTCTCAGGCCTAAAGCAGGTCAAATCAGGTGCTTACATTGCTTAGATTTAGACTATAGAGCTTCAGAAATCTCTGTTGGCTATCTGGAGCACTTTTTGAATGGCCCGAGGACTTTGAAAACAAGGACTATAACAGAGGTGCATAGTCAAACAGGTCTGCTGGAGTTAGGTCCAGGAGGTTCTAAAAAGAGCACATATTCTTACTCAGCTTTGTGCTGGCTCTAAGATATCTAATGAGCTAGTGTGGAACTTCCTTTGGAGGGGTGTTGGCATTTAAAGAAATGCCTATATGTCTTTTTTTTTTTATTATTCTCCACGTCAAATAAGCCATTTCACTTCCCCATGTAAGGCCCAAGCATTCTGGAAAGTGGGGGGAAGGTCACATGCTCCATTCTTGGAAGAGCCATTTATTACTAAAGGCTCTGACAGAAGGGAAACATGGCAAAAGTAAAGTACCAGGGGATAGGGGGTATGAGGAAGGCAGGGGTGGGATGCAGGATGTTTGTTTAACTGCAGCAGAGAACACTCCAGTCTGGCTGTACTGTCTATCAGGGCCGTGTAAATTTCAGGACTGAAATCCTAATCCTTTGGCAGGTAAAACAGCTCCCATATGTATTACAAATGTGTAATTGGCGTTTGCCTGGACATGGGCTTAAATGAAGCTTGTAAAATTTGCTATGTCTAGTGCAGGTACTTCCCATTTTCCCCAGGGGAATAAGCTGAAATCTTTAGCCCTGTCTAAAATGTGGACTAAACCCCTCCTCTTTATGTATTTCTAGAAGATATACCTTATAGGTTATTTTTTGTAAAGTATGTATGTTATATTTTGTATTTTATACCTTTATGTGTAGCGTTTTTATTTGTAATATGTTACAAACAAATCAGGGCTAAATATTCATTTTAATATTAACTTTTCTAGTGAGGTCAATTCAATATTACATTTTACATTGATTTTTTATCAGGGAAGTACTATTGATACATTAGCTCAATTATTATATCCAGGAGCACCAATCAACTAAGAGGCTATAATCACTTCTAGCGGTTTCTGATGGTTTCTCCAATGACTGGGTGAAAGCAATGTAGTACAAAAATCATAATTCATGGCTCTTGGCACAACTGTACAATTTGTATCCCACAAATACAATAAATATACATTTATTGAGAACATGCTTTGTCTTAATCTCAGGTTCTGGTTTGTTAAGGCTGTGTACACACATGCAATAATTGTTGTTGGATAGGATCTTTCACAATCCTTTCCAACAACAAAGGACTGCATGATGCATGAACTAGCACTGTGCATACAGCGCCATTCTGCTATAGAGAGGGTAAAAATAAAGGAGTGGCACCTCGCTCGCCTTCACTTTCATTGCGGTCGTTCATCGTTCGTGGATCTGCCAAGAGGGATCCATGAATGACGAATAAAAAAGAGCGCTGTACACACGCCAGATTCTAGTCCGTTATCAGCCCTGTGATGATTATCAGGTGAGAATCATCTCGGTGTACATAGCTTTGATGTATAGATAAAAAAAAAAACCAAAGAAAAATGTACTACCTAGATATATTATAATACAATGTGTAATAAAAGCACAGTTGGCCTTAAATATATGTGCCTGACATAACAATTAAGGAGCAAAAAGGTTGATGCTTCTTGGTACTCAGATGGCAGAATAAAAGTTTTGACAAATCAGTAGCTGCCACCAAACTTCCTGAACATAGCTGACCATCATCTATATGTCTATATTGGTAGAAAGCCCAGAAACCCCTGGCTTACAAATCTCTAGGGCTGAGAAAGTCTTATAAAGGCTTTTAGAAATTAGTGAGGTGTGAATATCAGGGTGGATCTTGGTTGGCTAATTCTTAAAACACATTCCAAGGTCTTCATCAATTTTCACCCTTGTACAACTGATATATATCTCAAGAATAAAAAAGACTTGTTACCCTTACAGTAAATTATCTACAGTGTACAATGACAGAACTAGTGGGAACACACAAATCGTTAAACTTGGGAGGCAGAAAAACTCACTTGACAGGATATACAGCTGATCAACACTTGAAATGGTCATTCTCATTATTGAGAGTTTTATGACTACCCTTGTCAAAAAAGTTTTTCTTAAAGATTTATGATGATGAATCCTCTCAAGTATGATTCTGTTTAGTTGTGGATTCCAGTGGCAAGTGAAACACATGCATGCAGCCGACATACAGATGGGAATGATCTGCTCACACGAGTAAAATTCTCACCTCTTGATTATTCATTATGTTGTTCCTGACACTAAGATTTTACCGGTTTAAATAACACTGTACAAAGGTTTGAGAAAAAACAAATCGGATTTATTCTAAACTAACAAAATGTGTTTGTCCTATGCCTGAACCTAATTCTTTAACTTCCGATATTAAGCTTCCGAAACTCAGCAATTATATAGTAGTTTTGTAGGCACTGCTAACAGTAATGAAGACTTACAAAGTTCAGTCGCTCAAAAAAACCAGAACTGACTCAAAGTTGAAGTCAAAACTCAATGAATTGATAGGGAGAGTGCTAGGGATTACTTTATTAGTCATCGTGATCTTATAAAACAAGGATGGTTCAGCTTCATAACTATGGCAGTTGGGAGCCAGATAACTAAAATCCACCCAGAGCCAGAAAACCTTCAGCAATGGCCAGATCAGCTTTCACCCATCAATGCTTCTCAATGGGATTTATGAACTAAGTGGTGAGCAAAAATCTTTACATGTCTAGGTATCTAAATTACTAACTAGACTGAAAAGTATTTCAGTGCTTTACAATCCTAAATTAATAGTATCTTCAATCCAAAAAAAGAAAAAAAATGGAAAATGTAAAGTGTTACGTACCTTTAAATAATTTTGTAATCATTGTTTGAAACAGTTGTTCTATTTTTTGAATGTATAAATATATCCAAGGTAAATATATGTCATTGTGTCAAGTCACAATAAGAATAAAGAAGTTGTAAGGCAATTTTAGGCTTATACAAACCATAAAAGACCTGGAAGTGGTCATTTGAAGGCTTTAAAGGCTATCAAATGCTGCAAATGCTTTGCAGTTTGGTTTCAATGCAAGGGCAATAGGACCAGATGCTCCTGCAAGTAAAGTAGGTCAAACCCAGAGTCAAAATTATCATTCGAGTTGGGGTAAAATGTTTTCTACTGACCCGTGTTTTAAACATGTTACACCGTGGTAACCATGCCTGACATGAGCCCTAAAAGCGAACAAGTAGTGAGAGAAATACAGAGGCTGGTATTGTTTGGAACTAGTAACCTCTTCTGGGCTGGGTTCTCCTGTGTCATTGTTTGTATTGGTCTGTTATTTGCACTCCTATTTATTGTACAGCACCGGGTAATAAGTTGGCACTACAGTTTTTTTATAATAATAACAACAATACAAATAACTAGTTATCTCAAGGACTCGTCCAGGAGACTGCATGCAGTCAGTAAAATAGGTGTGCTCCCTATGGACAAAGCACAGGTTCATTTTACCTTTGGGAAAACTGGGATAGTGCCTACAAATTCACACCTCCAAAGCAGGTCTGCAGATAAATGCTAGCTTTTATGGTATAAGGTTTAATGCAGTAATTAGGGAACACCACCAAACCCTTAAATGTGTGTATAAACTTTTCATGCAGCAGTCTACCTAATTTCCTTTTCAAAAGTTTTAGTCTTCCCAAAATGGAAATTTGTGATCAGACAGAAACTGGCACGTTAAATCACTCACAAGACTCTTCTTATATAATAAAATAACCCATTTTCTAGTCTGAGTTATGCTGATTTGACTTGTCACTATATAACTACACCTGCAATCCAGATATTAGGGATTTGGAGATAATTAGGAATAAAAGGGGCCGTTACATGGTAAATCACCATAATCTATTCAAAACAAGCATTTTTTTATTATTGCCACATGTGGCCATAGCCATATATTAAGAATGTATAATTTTGGGATAAAATTGATGAGAATAAAATGGTTTTTATTTTTTTTTACTATAATGGTTAAAAGGTCCTACAAAGAATTCAAAGAATACAAAGTCTTAGGTCCTACAAAGAATTCTCAAGTAGGTCTCTTTGGCATTTCTTGCACAATTCTTTTAGGTTATCATGAATTATGTTAGAATATTAGTTGATTTTATGCTACCAACAAAGCAGATTATTTACTTGCATTGAAGTCCCTAATCAGCAATTTAATAATGCTTTAGCATTACCTAATAATGGGATAAAGTTTGTCTGATAGTTGTCTAATTAGGATGAGTCAGGGTTCTGATGACTCTAAGTTTTGTAACGGATTTATTTCAACAATGCTAAAAAGTATTCAGACAGATAGTAGAGAGATCCAGCCACGGCATAACTAGAACACTATGGAATCTTAAAAACCTACATTTCATATTTACCTGTTCTGGAAAAAAATAAGAAAATATTAAAAATGTGTATGTAAAAACAAATTAACTACAACCTAATATATTGGTCTTAAATTTCTTGGTAAAATGCAGCTTTTGATTCCAAAATAATTAATCTTTTGTCTTTATGACATTTTTTTATGTAAAATACACATGTTGTGCATGTAAATTATGGATCTGTCACAAGCAGATAAATAATAGCTAGCTACTACATGGCTGTCATATGCCACCTGTTTCTTTCCGCATCACCCCTGTGACTAAATTGTGGGAATGGGATAGACCGACCGTTGTAACATTTTTTTTTAAACACTAATTACTTGCCTGACTCTACAAAAAAAAGTGTTGGCTTTATAAAGCCCAAGTGAGGGGAAAATAATAAGGAAAAAAATGAAATACCAACAGAGTGACAGAGAGAGTGGGGAAGATAGAAGGAGAGAGAGAGAGAGAGAGAGAGAGAGAGAATGGGAGGGGTGATATGGGAATACAGAAAGCAAGAGATGCATTTCAAAGTTTCTATAGCAATTTAAGGCAAAAAGAAAAGCCGGCCTAATGTGAAATCATACAAAGGTCAAAGGTGAGCCTCTCGCTCTTGTGAGAAAGTGGTGAATCAGGACGGTTTATCAAACGATCATTTTCTTTTGAAACTAGGAGGCAGCAACTGGGACAATTCTGCAGATGTGCTTGATGGGTTTTAGACAAAAATGGCTCTCTCTTTAAGGCGCTCATCGGGGGTCGCTTCTCCCTCCACTGCCTCTCAGATCCTCCCCTCCCTTCTTCAGTGGTCAGCTGAGACCCCCACCCACTGATAGCTTTTGTATTCTTGGCCTTTGGACATACTGACAGAGACCCCAATCAAGACCCCCGTGTTACAGGTACCTAGTAAAGACACCAGACCTTTTCAAATGAGAATCAACAAGGAAAATCTGCTTCCCATTGTCCATGTGCAGCACTACGTGAGATGAAAGAGAGAGGCCGCACTCCCTCGAAACGGCGGCCTGCCAATCACACTGACTCAGTAAAAGGGCACAATGTGCCAATTCTTTTGACCTACACCTAATCAAAGATGCTCTTTGCCACAGAGAACATATTATTAGGTATTTGTTCTCAAATACATTGCTCTACTTACAAGTGCAACAGCGCATTCTGCCTGGGAAGCCACAGTCCTCTTACTACAGAAAAGGCTCACTTATTTGTCATTCATCATATGCTTTTCCTGCTTATTTTAAATATTACAATTTCATATTAAATAACAGAAGGGGTTTCCATTTTCCTTAGCACCTAGAAAATGTTTTATAATCAGTGAGAAATGAACCATTGCTGCATTGCATGTAGACTGGATTTTGCTGCAAAGAGGCTGCTGAAGATATAAAAAAATTAACAAAGTTTTAAGACTCAGCAGTTTAAGACTCTGTCAGTAGCAGAGGGCATAAGTTATCAGCAGAGCCCTATTGCTACAGAAAGTCTCCCATATCATCCTGACATTAATATGCAAAAAGCAAGTTATTATTATTATTAAACAGGAATTATATAGCGCCAACATATTACACAGCGCTGTACATAAATAGGGGTTATGATTTGTAAGTGCATAGGGACATAGGTGAGCTATAAAAATCAGCAGATTTCTAATTCATTTTAGAAAAGGCTTAAACAGTAGAAAGAGAGAATCTAGTCTTAGTTCCTGAGAAGCTAAGGTATTTGAGGTTTCAACTTTCACATTCTGTAATCGTATCTGTGATTAACACTTATAAATCCATTAGACAACACAAAGATTTATACAACATCTCTTCATCTACAGAGCCGGGTGGTTTATTCTGATAGTCAGCTTGCTACCAGATTTTATCTCATTCTGTGGCTGGAATTTATCTGGGCACTGAAGGATGGTACAACATGGTAGGTGTTGAGATAATAACTCTAATCCTATTTATTGCTCTTGGTAGCAATAGCGCATTGCTGAATGAGGCAGAAGAGACAACTTAAGGTTAACCAAAATGTAGAATATACAGAATTTTTAAGTAAAAAGAAACTTTAAACTCCCACTGGCTTTTACCTTGCTTTTATTCGGATTACATCTAAAAGCTTATGATACCTAAATAAATCAGTTCTAGGAAGATAAAACAACTTTATGCCAGGTTACCCGAGCAATACTCCGTAATTCTACCACCCCCTCATTTCTTGTCAGATAAAACACTTTTAATTGTACTTTGTGCTACATCTTACAAGCCACCTGCAACAAGCTATTATTCTCAAGGAGAATTAAAAATTACAGCATTGAAACAATTCCCTTTTTTCTGATCATATACTTGAAGGAGCTTGTGATGCCATAGATCAGTGGATCTGTTATTGAAGGCAGAAGGAGATCAGTCTGTCCTTTGCACATATACAATACATATGGCTCACTAATATTATACCCACCTTGGGCTCACATATGTGAGGCATACTGGGTATGAAGTTTGTAGAATATATCCACTGGGAAAAATCTCCAATGAATTGGAAGTCTATGAATGCAGCAACACACATCTCTGAAGCACAAGAGTACCTATTGAGTACCTCACTTGGCTTTAGACCTATATACATTGATCAGCCTAACCATTAAAACCACTGATCAGTCAAATGAATAGCATTGATTAACTAATTGCAATGTTACATGTTAAAGGGGTACTAAACAGTCAGTTCTTTAAGGTGATATGTTGGAAGCAGGAAAATGAGAAAAAGTTAAGGATTTGAGTGATCTGGCGGCATGGTTTCTCAAAGGTTAGTACTCTGGCTAATAATTATTATTAATAATAATAATAATAAATAATTTAGGGGCCAAATAGTGATGGCTAGTTGACAGGGTCAGAAAATCACCAAAACTGCAGGTCTTGTGGGTGTTCCTGACATGCAGTGGTTAACACGTTCCAAAAATGATCCAAGGAAGGACAAATGGTGACAGGTTCTTAGACATTCTTCTAGTTTGTTTTTACAGAAGTGTTGCACAACTGCCCAAAAATGGCTGGCTTTGAGAGAAAGGTACCAGAACACAGTGTATCACTGCTACATTTAGGGCTGCATAGACTTAGAAAAGAAGAGCAACCAAATGCCCTATGGTAAGAAGGCAGGAAGGTAGGGCTGTGTGATGTTTTGTTTGGAAAACTTGGGTCCTGACATTCATATGGATGTTACTTTTACACATACCACATACTACCTATGGATTGCTGGAATCAACATAACCCTCCTCATATACCTATGGATTGCTGGAATCAACATAACCCTCCTCATATAAGTGGCATTCTTTAATGGCCGTTGTCTCTTTCACTAGGAAAACCCATCCTGCCACGCTGAAATTATCAGTTAGGAATGGTTTGAGGAACCAAAACATTTTTGAAAAGTGTAAATTTGGCCCTCATTTTCCACCCATCTAAATCCATTTAGGCTTCATAAAATACATGCACTGAACATGTGCTGGAAAAAGTCAAATCCATAGGAACCCCACTTTCCAATTCACAGGACTTGTAGGATCTGCTACCAACATCATGGTGCCAGAAAACCCAGGACAACGTCAGAGACCTTGTGGAGTCTATACATTGATGAGCCAGAGATGTGTTGGTGGCACAAGAGGGTCCTTCAGAATAATAGGCAGCTGGTTTTAACATTTTGGCTCATCAGTGTACACTTTAACGCAAAAAACTTTTAAACTTCATTTATAGGCTTTAGTAATATCCAACTCAAGCCAAACCATTTGATTTTAGATTAGGGAGGAACATATTTGTTTTTTTTTTATTGTGTCCTGCATGTACCTGGAGAAATGTAAGGACAAAAAATGAATAAATAAATGTACAGATTTGTCATACAGAGGGCTTTGGTTTAATGAAACTGTCATTTTTCAAATCTATTTAATAGAGAAAAAGTTCAGCTTTCTATTCTTTCTCATGGGACAGGTTGTTTAAGATTTTTGAAAATACTATTTTGTTGAAGAATGCCAGCTTTATGTGCTTCTAAGTCCTTGTGATTTATGAAATGATTAAAATCTTTATGTTTACCAAAAAAGGCAATAAAGTATCTAAACACATCTAAAGGCAAAGGATGCATCACATAACCAGTGCCCATAAAACACATTCTTTTCAAAGAGCTCATTAGTGTGAACATACTGACATTTACAGCACAAAGTGACACTTCCAAAACCAACATTTCTCAATGCAAGGTTAATCTAAAAACTGAACAAAATGGATCAAGATATTACACTGGTCATGTAATAGACAAAATTACTGCTGTTTTGAGAATTGCTTAGCATCTGGATCCCATATTTACTGATGACATGCTGTTCTTAATAAGAATGAAACATTGTCTCATTCAGGTGAGCAGAAGAAACAATTTAGATGTTGGAAATTTTACAGTACAGCTCCTGGCAGCTGTGCCTGATCTAGAGATTGAAATTGTAATTCAGCATCAGACAGTCCGTAAATATAAACTATACAGCAAAGCTTTTGAGGACCATGTAATATATATATATATATATATATATATATATATACACACACACACACACACCATATATATATACCATATTTATAAAAAGAGAACAGAAAAAAATAAAAATGGAAAACTCTTTTCTACGCTACAATAGCAGTGAACATGTGAACATTATAGTAAAAATTGAAATGTAAATGGGAAATGTTCTCAAACCACTTGTTCCCTACTTCTGGCATTAATCTCCACTTTTTGGTTATCCCAATATAAATCAGTGGGACTAGAGTTCAGCTCTTTTAAACTACTTGATCATCACTTTTTGATTCTTCAGTTTATTTCTTCAGTTTATTTCACGTCTTTTCTCCACTTTGGGGAACATCTCTTTTTCAACCTAGTTCACGCACAAAAAAAATCTGTTCCCTTTTTTATAAATCTGGTGGAAAAAAAAAGCTGATGAACAGATCAAGAGAAGCAGAGAAAAAAAAGTGGAGATTAATTTAAAATGTTCCCCAAGTTTATACATAGCCCCTAGATTTTAAGGAGTAGAAGAACAGTAATCCAAAAAACATAAAACTGTCAGATGTTCATATAAAATTTATTGAACAAAAGCGTAAAATATTTTACTTACAATACAGAAAAGTCTTACACAAGACATAATATTTTAAATACTTTTGGAGGGTCAGTGCTGCAAAGGATTTTAATTGCTACTGTGTCCCCTTATATTTAATATATATATATATATATATATATATATATATATATATATATATATATATATTCCCCTCCCTTTATATCGAGGCCGGAACTACTGAAATATATCTTGAACAAAAACAATTTTAGTAGAAGTGGGAAGAATTAGAACTTTGGACATCTGAAATATGGCTATCTTGTTTGGCCTTGCTGGGATGAGGTAACTCCATTCCCAGCAAGCGCAAGGGAACCGGGGATTGCTGGGTTTCTCTCTCATCCAATGCTCAGCAAAATTTGACAGCTGGGTGGCGATCCAGGCAGGTAAGAAAAGTTTTTGCAGAATGGACGTCACCTGTCCCTTTGTGCCTATATCACCCATGTTAATAGCAGGACTTTAGTTCCACTTTAATTCTTCCTGACTCTTTTGGGAAAAAAATGACTGGGGACACAACCTAGTTGTTCCAATGTAAACTTATCATGGTAGAAGGATTTACAGCTTGTCTTTTTTGCTCTGCTTCACCACCCAGTGAAAAAGAAAGTAATTTTAACATTAACTCCACACTTCCACCCTGGGATGCAATTGCTGAATTATCTTTCGGCAAGGCAGTGATCAAAGGTGGAAAAACAAAGGCACACTGCTCAGCATTGCAAAGTTAAATATGTGCAATTCATCACTTTGTGTTAAAGATATGCCACACAAAATAAATAAGGCTCAGACAGAACAATCAACAAGAAAACAAAATAAAGAAAAAACAACTTCATATGTCTACAACAAAAATCAATGAAATCTGCTTCTGCCCCTTTTATTTTATGAACCAGTATACAGTATGCTTTACCTAAAGCAGTCTATAAAGAACTAAGAGCACGGACTTGCTGAGTGTAACCAGCTGGGTGTAGTAACGTACAAGTCTGCCAATGGTGGTAATAATGTCCCAGAAAAATACTCACAAAGAGAACAACCTTTCAAAATAAAATTTGGATAGTCCAAGCAGAATTTGACTTTTTACAAACCTAAAACTCTTAAAGTTTGCTTTGTTAGTTTCATTTGAACTCCTAAGTAGGTCAGCACACCTAACCCCTACTCCTCAAATGTCTGTACTTACCTAGTTCTCTCTCTGATGTCTGGGCTATTCCTTATATTTCTCCTGCCATCTTCTTGATCAGTGAGCAGCACTGCTCAGAGGTAAGTGGTCTGGCCTTTGCAGCGTAAGGTCTTAGGTTCGAATCTCGGCCAGGACACTATCTGCATATAGTTTGCAGATTCTCCCCAAGTTTGCGTGGGTTTACTCTGGGTACTCCAGTTTCCTCCCACATTCCAAAATCATGAAGTTAGGTAACCCCCAAAATAGTAAGCTTACCCCCCAAAATTGTCCTTGGACTGTATTAAAGACATATGACTATGGTAGGGAGCCCCTTTGAGGGACAGCTAGCGACATGACCATGTACAGTGCTGCATAATATGTTGGTGCTATATAAATACTGTATAATAATAATAATCTGCTCTTGTGCAGTTTGGCCCCATAGGCTTTCATGAGCTACAGTATTCTCACCAGAATTATTTTTAAGCTGGGTGGGAAGAAACTGTAGGCGGGTGGTGACTCCTGTATTGTGACCCAACTTTTCAGTAACAACCCAGAAACAGCCGGGAAGTTATTGAAAAGTGCTGGGTGGTGCACCCAGCTAAAAGGGGCTGGGGAGAACACTGGGCTGGTAGACTGGTAGTAGCTGATCCATCTACCAAATCAGATCTAGGTAGGTAAAATGATTTGGAGGGGGTCTAAAAAGGTATGGAAAATGTATGGGATGAACATGCACTAAAAAGGTAAGATAGTCCTATGCTTTGTGAAATTTAAAGGATCTTATGACTCATCTGATCATCAACTCCACCCCTTCACCCTACACTTGTTGCCTAATGTAATGTCAGAAGTGGCAAATTAAGTAAGTAAACCATTATCACAAATTGTACACTTAAATTCGTACGTCGTAAACAATATACATGGTAAGATTTTTTCTTTACAACTTTTTTCTTCCTGAAGAATTATGAAAAAATGTGAAAATAAGTTTTAGTTTTAAACACAGAAAATTGTCAGCAATCTGGCGCCTTTTTATATTTTATAAATAATCCTTATCCTTTAGCACTACAGCCAAGTAAAACCTTCACTTGACTCACAAACTTTCATTTTCCTCCTCAGTCACCATTTCTGACTCATTTAATAGGGACCATCAGATCAATTTATATGTAAGCTGAGAACTTTTTAGGGTAATTTTCACCATGTGCTAAATTCACATTGTCAGCTTTGCAAATTAACTGCAAAACTCCTGAACATGGTATTGTCACATAAATTGTCCAAATCAAGCAGCTTTATTGACATAACCATATTCATTTTATTATGGAATTTATTTCACTGAGATTTTGCCAAATTGTTTATTTTTGCAAAAATACATTTCTGAATTTCACTCATTGCTAGTGTTCAGGATGCTCATGGTGCTAAATTTCTATGATACTGTCCCAAGTGTCACCAAATACTCACCAATTCTTTACTCGCACCTCACAAAAATTCAATACAACACAACACAACTCTATTCTAACATTTAGTTCATCTGGACTTCTACAGTGACTCCATTCATGATACATGCACAAATCTTAATTCCCCTCGATCTCACTGTATCTTTACTGTGAGAACATGATCTACTACTTCCATTCTATAAAGCTGAATTCCAGGCTAACAAAATTTGTTTGTGCAGTTTTAAAATAGGTAATTCTCCAAAATACTAGCTTATTAGCTGAAAGTTAACCTTAGCAATGCTGAGTTGCTCAAGCGTCTTTCAGCCTTTTCCTATCTCTTTTAACTCAATAATGACAACAAATAATGTGTAGAGATTAGGACATTTTCCACCAAACATAGTTTAGAATGGTACCTACAGTTACAACATAGAAACAATGTGAGGAATGTTCTAAAGGGTGACCACACATATCCTAATATACCACATCAAGAGCAGTTGTATTTTATAAAAACTTTTGTTAAAATATATAGTTTTAATGGACGTCACTTTGAAGACACCTGCAAATCATGTGCTAAATTCAATAATGTGCAACAAAAGCTGAATATAGACAGAAAGAAAAAAAAATTGAGGACATGGTACTCTGCATACCATTTAACTGGGCTACCACACAACTGGATTTACAGCCTTTTAAAACATGGTGGTAGGATGTTAATCAGTTATATATAGTAGAGTGGCAGAAAGTGTCTGATCCCTGTGATGATCATTTAATTAGTATATAAATTATTGTTCTACGGGGCATATTTTTAAAAGCAGAAAGTGTTCTGCTATGTTATCGTGATGAAGCATGAACAAATAACATTATCTGTGAAGCCCCCGGGTTCCATATGGAGCACACTCATTGTACATGTGGCTTATGTCAAAGAACTTTATGGCTGCCCTAATAAATTGCCTTGGTTGCAACTACATTGCCTTGAACAAGTAAGAACAGTCGGATCTCTAAAACCACTCAGCCATGCCAAGTGTGTGCCGATTATTATTTTAGGAAATGTATCTTCTTCTGATCTCTCTCCACTCTCCTGAGCACCTAGTTTCCCCTTTGTTCTTGTCTCTTATTGGAGATCACTGTGATCTGTTGTCAAGCGAGAGGTTTATAGGTTAGCTGACACCTTTGCTCCCAGGAATTTTAATTAACTTCTCTCATCATCAATATGGTAAAGAGCAGTTTCCATTATCCGAGGTCAGTAGTGTGTTGCAGTACCGGCTATACCAGCCATCAAATTGAAGAATTAATGACGTGGATAATTGTCTCTAATGCAAGAGAAATTTGCATGGAGTACAGACTGGAGTGATAATTGGGCTGGAAGGGGAACCTCATGGTCTACATTTTCTTGCATAAAATGGGTGACTGATTTAAAACTGACCAATGGAGATCACTATCCTTCCACCACTACTTTTACAAACCAATCCATCATTTAGGCTTACAAAGAAAACACTCCGGGTAAATATTGTGACACTAAAAGAGGGCAAGTCTGTGTTCTCGTGCTGAAAACTGGAGCACAGAGAAAAGTGACAAGGCCCAACAAGAGATCAAGAGGTCATCACTTAAACCACATCACATGCTGCTGTTGAATAGCTACATCTAACTCCCACCTGCTTAACAAAACTGATAAACTGTTATTTCTGTTGCTTTAATCATATAGTATTTCAAAACAATCATTGAAATATCTGGTATGGAATATATGTTGAACGCATAGCCAAATAGCACTGGCTAAAATAGGAATGCCAATAGTATAGTTTATGTGCTAAAAAGGTAGGAAGGCCAGCCCTGTGCTTGGCTTTTATTACAAATGCGTTGGTAATTACTATGTGAGGGCATTAGTATTTTTGCAATAGCAGGCACCGCTGGGTGCCTACATATCACTTTAGTTTTCCAATAGAGCTCACTAAAAGGGTTCACTCCTTGGGAATTTATAAAGCGCATTTTAAATTGCACTTCTGGTCAAGAGTCTTTCTTCCCACCTACTTCTTTGTTACACTGCCAGGTCATCACTTTAACAGGGTAGCATCAACGACTAGAACTAAACTGCAGGAGGCAGCGCCAAGCTTTTACCTTGAAGATATGATGCTACCAAGGAAAATTAACATGCAAGGAAACTGGAACCTTCCATTATTGCAGAGTTACTAGTAACAATTCTGTAACAGTTAGACCCAAGATCACGTTGCAATAAAAAGAGAATTAGGGCAACAAGCCAGTCTGACATGACCCTACTCCTATGGTTAGCTTAGGTATAACAGTAACAATAAATATGTGATGCAGCTCCTACAAACCCTGGAATATCTTCACCTTGCAAACGAGGGCTTGTGATCCAGTGTCCACCCACCTACATCTAAGGGCAGAGTTTTTTAGGTCTTGTTCAATGGGTCTTTATTTTGTAAAAGAGCAGTGAGTAAAGAAAGCTCTTGCAAAGCATTTGGCAAGATTCCAGTAGCTTTGTTGAAGCTTTTAAAACACCATTCAGCTCCAGTTTAGTAAGGTTAAATACAGATCGTAATGGGAGTGCTGACTGTCACTTTAAACAAGCTGCTAGCAGGCTTCAGTAAGCTTTAGCATTACTTTGCTTCTCCCCCGGCAGCTGCATAAAAGGTTATATGGGGAGGTTAAAGGAGGGGTGAAGAAGTTAGGCAAGCATAGAGAGTAATTAGACACTCCCAATAGAGGAGAGGACTATGATATACAAGGAGGGAAAGAGCTGTTCTAAGGAAATTTGAGGGCCCCTTTAAAAACAGGTAGTGTTGTACTTTATTGTACTTCCAAAAAGACATGTTGAGTCCAAATGGCAAACCATTTTTCAATCCATTGGCCTATACAGTAGAGGCCTATGAATCTAGGAGGTAACCTTGCTGAGTAGCCCTTCCATGGTAGGAACAGATAGGCTACATATTTTATGTAAAAATGGGCCAAGTTGCTGTCTTGGCTTAAGGGAATGGTGAAAAGTTAGTGTTGCTAATTGAAAGGTTTTTTGGGGGGTTTTTGTGCCACACCTTTTCATTTCATTGCATGTCCTTTGCAATTCTTGACATTTTTCACATGACATCTTAGAGAAGCAAAGCAAATCCTTTGAAGAACATTGAAGGTCTGGACAAAGAGCAGGCAAGGATAAAGTGCCCACCATGTGTCAGTGACTGCAGATCCTGCTATGATCGATATCTTAATGGTATACATTAGCCCAGTGTCCCCTGCCCAGTCCTCAGCTGGGTCTGTACCACATAATATTTTAAGAAGAGTCAATAACTACTGTAAATAAATTGTATATAATAACCTATATATTAGTCTTTTTTAGTTACAGTTTTATTTTTCAGAAATACAGCACACAAAAAACACATAACGTGGGACTATCTTTATACTATACACTTTTCCAAAAGACTGTTCTTCTGCAAGCAAGATTAATCTTTTTAAACTTAGGTACTCCCAAGCAATTTTTATAAATACAGTACATATACTCCTTATTCTCTGAATTAAGTTTTCTGACATAGTAGGAAAATCTGAGAAAGATGATAGTAGTTTTAGATAAAGAATGACTACTCTGAAGATCTATGAGACTAGAGCGTGCATATAAAAAATGTGCTTTAAAATAGAAAAACATATATTAAAGCAAAAAAAGTTATTTTTCCTTCCTCACAGACAATGCCCTATGTGCTCATTAAAGGAGCCATCATTTGCACAGTTGCTCTGACAGACTAGACTTGAGGCAGAAAGAGCACCCCAACGATCAAAGGGAATTGTGTACTGAAGTTCAGCTCAGCCATTGCGTGATTCCTCCCTCTGTGCCAATTGTGATTTCAAAGGAGATACACATGCAGAAAATATATTGCCTAATTTCTCCTGTGCTGGTGTTTAGGGAGTACATGATTTTTTTTCAAATAAGTTTTGGAAAAAGAAGTGCAGAAAATTGTTTTTCCATAAATTCTATTCTATTCTAAGTCTGGTGAAGAAATAAATCCTAAGTACAGTAAAATAACAGAGAATTTAGTCCAAGCAAAGACAAAGGTAATATGAAAACAAAGCGAAAAGCCAAATAATGTGAAAAAGGAAAGTTAGAAAGGTTACTATTCTGATCCCTGATATCATGCTTGAAGCACAAAATAAAAATTAAGAATGGATATGCTGGACCACAAATTATCCAGTCTTATGTGGCCTTCAGTACCAGAATTCTGCAATTTTAACATAGGTTTATCTACATGGACTTTGTAGTTTCCTCCTGTACTTACTCCTGAATCATAAATTACTTTAACCCCCAAAGTACAATTAATTATATAATTTTTTATAATATTTACCAGCCACTATGCGGTCCAAGGGTCTTGGATACAATCTAAATGAATTGGTCAAATAATGCTTTAAAAGGACATTGTACAATCAGAAAGTAGATTGTAACAAACTGGGCAGCATGGTGGCTCAGTAACTAGCAAGGTGGCTAGTAGGGTCCAAGTTCACATTTCTGGAAGGATATGATGTTCACTGTTGGTTTTCATTCACATGCCAAAAACATACGGGTAGGTTAATTGTCTCTCCTCCACATTAGCTTGTAGGAACATTAGATTGGGCACTCCTCTGAAAAACAGTTAATGGCTCGACTATGGACTGCAGAAAAATTCAGCTTTATATAAATAAAATGAAACTGTGAGAAGCCAGTCTTAAACAACGCAGGTGACACATACATGGATTCCAAGGGTCACTGCATAGGTATTTAGTGTCTACAGATTTCTGTATACACACCCTGGAGGTATTTTCTTTTCTTTTTTTTTTTTTTTGCTCCAGGCTTTAAACAAAAGACCAAACTTATGTAAAACAGAGAAGTGCAATTCTTACCTTAACAGAGGGTTTATGGCAATAGACCACACTCTGTCATCTGTCTGAATAGTATGAAGGCATTGTGCATCTGCAGCAGATGAGAGGGACCAAACCTAAACAAATAATCATTAGGACAAAAATTACAACACTGAAATCTCCAATTTGTAATTCGCAGCTGCTAGAAAAGGAAATTGTGTATGTTGTGTCAGCAAAGACAATATAGTAAATACTTACAATTTGCTAAGCAATTTTTAAAGTATAGGTAAAACCATGACCGTCATTTTTATTTTTTAGATTTCCTTTAAAACAAAGTACAAGGTATTGTATATTTTCCTGAAAGGTGGACAATTATCAGTTGGAGGCTTTGCTTGTATTTCTATTTTGGTGGCAACTGTAATTTTTTAGATTCCCTGCTGCTTTCTGTCCTGGTAACAATAGTCACTGGGATAAATAGAGAAAACTTTTATTTTTAATATATACCTCATTAGACACAAATGGTATACATTTACTTTTTGTGTAGCAAATATCTTTGCAAAGCCATATATTACCTTTACAAAAGATACCCCTTATTTATTCCTACAAATTACATTATACCTATAAATAACCACAATATGGACACACCATGAAAAGAACAAACACTGACTTCAGCATCGCTCACGTTGTCAAGTGATGTACCTCCATCATCAATCATATTCACAATGGCTGGTGATGTTTACCTATCACAGATGTGTCACCAAATGACAGATGCCCTGTGCTATGGTAATAGGGCAGGAAATTCTGAGTGCCATCACTGACCAAATTGATTACCTTTTGCAATGATCCCTGTGAGAATTCAATTGGATAATTGAACTGATTGAATCAGGAAGTAGAAGTATGTGGTACAAATTTAAAGCGGTAAATTCCCCTTTTAAAAAAACTCGATCAGACAGGTCATTAATGCAGAAAGGGACAGGTGTTGTCCTTTCTGAAATAATCTCTGTTACCTGCATGATCGTTCCCGACTTCTGTCAAAAAAGTGGAGGTGCGTATGCAGTGCTTAGCTTTGGTTTCCAGGATACCTAGTCATCTCAGCTTCCCCTGCATGTGCCAGGAATAAAAGAATTTCTGTGCCGTCATCTTAGCCTGGCCAATCAAGACGGCCAAAGATCATCTCCAGGAAAAGAAGAAAAAAGTTGGTGGGCCTTGTGACTGAACGGCAACAGGTGAGCTTTGTATAGAAAAACAAACCTATTAAATGGTGCTTCCATTAAAGTCTTGCAAAAGCACAGATACCTACTTCTTCTGTTAGAGAAGTTTTGCAGAAATGGTCCACTCATCCCTAGATATCTGTTTGCTTTGGTTATTTGTTTACAGAAGATCTCCAGATGTTCCAAATTCTTTCTACACACATGTTTAGTGATTAGAAAAGTGGAACTGTATGTTACTCATGTCAACAGGAATTTAGTATCACACCAAAAGTAACCAAATGAAGGTGGTGAGCTTAACTAGCCTAAGCTTCCATATCTCCCACAGGTTAAAAATATTGCTGGGAGCAGGCTATCTCCCGACTATCACTGAGGAATGTACATTAGCAGCTTCTCTGGGCTTAACTGTAATCAACACTCTGCAGAGTCCTAAAAACTGGCCACACTCTATGCATTCAGCGCTCCCATTAACTTTTGACTCCTCTCTTGTGACTTAGGAAACACTGCAAGTATGAACTAATAAATTCGTATGACTTATACGGTTATAATTATTTACCTGTATTGAGTAGTAATAATGCAGGCTTTTATGGGGCGGTGGGAAATCAAGTCAAGTGTAGGGCTCATTAAATACTAATATGTATAATATACCAGTTCATACATTGCAAAAAGAAGATACACTACAATAACATACTAGACTCAAAGTACAAGATCTGTTAAAGCCATTACAGCTACAATGCAACCAGTTATGAAATAGCAACTCCATTAGGAATCAAAATGAAGCAACATGGACAGCTTGTTTAACCAAAGGGTTTAACCCTATGTATGTGCCACATCCCAATAAAAACATATGCAAAGAGGTAAGTATTAAGGAAACTTTAAAGGCATTGGTCAAAGAGAATCTCACATATATAAAAAAAGTTAAAACATAGGTTTATTCAAATTCGCAATGTAAAAAAACAGATGATAAAACATTACTTAGATTTTAAAAGCTCTATACAATTTCATGCAGGTATGAAGGCATTTGGGTGTTCAATGCGTTTCATGTAACATAGTCCGCTTCATTGGGAACCAATCGCCTAGAACATCACAATTATTCATAATTTTACACGCTAGTATTCAATAATGTGCATCTCATAACAGATATAAATTTTAAACTCACATTCACTTTTTCCCCATAAAGTATGGGTTGCTCTCTGGTAGATAGTACCCCAATAGTATTGCAGTTAAATCTGAAGTATTTCAATCCACTAGCTGGAATCACAATATAGGCAAGAGGAGGAACTTTTCTGTATGTAAAGAATTATATTAGAATATTTCTTAACTGAATGTAATTAACTGAGATCGTTATCAACACTAGTTGTGGTTGGGCCCCCACTTAAACACCTTTAGTGAGTGATCCCTAGTCCTTCACTAAGTTTACAATTCACCTCTGAAAAGCCATGTACTGGTTAAATTAGTTCATGCTGCAGATTTCCATCACCAAAAAAAAAAAGTTTTTTATATTGCGAATTTGAATAAACTTATGTTTTAACTTTTTTATATATGTGAGATACTCTTTGACAAGTGCCTTTAAAGTCCCTTTAATACTTACCTCTTTGCAACTTTATTAGGAACCTTTTATATCCAATATCCCCATACTACATACTATTATTATCATTTTAGAAAAATGTAGTATCACAGTGCCCTCAACATCTACATTACATCAGTGTTTCTCTACCTTTTTAACACGGGGGAACCTTTGAAATAACTTTAAGGTCTTCAGGGAATGCTTACTATAATTACTACATCCACAATTCACAGTACATTAGTGTGGTTGTCAATATAAAGAATGTATCCTACATTGCTGGCTAGTGGGAAGGCTGCCACCCTTAAAAATGGCCAAAAAGTTTATTGGTATCTGTTAAAACTGACCTGCTCGTTGCTCAAGGAACCCCTAGCAACCTCTGGAGGAACCCTAGAGATCCACAGCACCCTGATTGAGAAACACTGATCTACAGGAAGAGATGTGAAACTTATTTTTGTGTGTGGCTCTGTGACGCAGATGCAGCTTTCTCTACTGCACACTGTGAATCAGCAGTATGCCCTGAAAAAGAGAGGAAGAATGGTGCCTTGGGAAATGTAGCACCATTTGAGAAAATCATTAACTTCAATGCCAACTTCAAGGCTTTTCTACTGAAAGTGATCTCAAAAACATAGGTTTTTTCACTTTTGCAAAAAATTGGGTATTAGGGAAACTTGTACTGTTTTAATTCTGTCATGTTGATGCAACGTCTTCTGTACTTTTGAATCATTAGGCCTGATTTATAAAAGCTCTCTAAGGCTGAAGAGGATACACGTTCATTAGTGAAGCTGAGTGATCCAGCAAACATGGAATGGATCTGGTCCAGGATTGAAAACATTTGTTCACAAATGGCAAATGCCTTTTAGGAAATACATTCCAGGTTTGTAGGCTCACCCAGCTTCACTGATGAAAGTGTATCCTCTGCAGTCTTGGAGAGCTTTAATATATCACGCCCATTGTCCCAGAACAAGTAGTTGGATGTTCTTGCTTTACTCTAGTTTTGCTTGACACATGCTTGTAGCCCTTGTCTTACAAATGATTGACGCTAAAAGCAGCCAGTAAATTAGCATATTTAGAAGGAAGGTAGCAAGTTATACAGTTTCCACATCTCCTCTTGTCCAGTTTTTTTTTTATCGGAGCTGCTGGGGAAATGAAGAGTTGACAAACATTTCTGGTTCACCTCTCAATACTTTGCTGCCAGTAGTGCAAAAAAATTAGCGCTAAATACGTAATAAGTGCTGTTCTACGTATTTATAAAACAACCCTTAGATCAACTTTTGTACATTTGTCTGAAATCTTCTTGTAATTGTGAGAATAATGCCTAACTAATAATAATAACTGGTAAACTATTGTTTTCTACATCTAATATATAGAAATTTAGTACTTGTGAAGATTACCACTATCTACAACAAATTTCTGTTGGATCTGTTGGGACTTGTTGAGATTGGAACACCTATTTATATAATAGGATAAAATGTAAACTTGATTTGTAGTATTATTTAGGTGTGAACCTTATAGTAGGAATTGTATCCTAAAAATGATCCATTTGGGCATCATGAAAAGCAATGGGTCAAAAGACCAATGCCGAGGGGAATGTCACATAGTCTGTGCCAAAGGGGGATCTAACTGTTCAGGCAGAACAAATGACTGGTCATGTCCAAGACATTAAGTTGCTGTAAGGCTTTCACAGTGACTAGTGCCATGGCAGTGACCCACCCCAATATAAAAAAGAGCTTTCAAGATTTAAAAAAAAAGGCAGGAGTTTGACATTTCCATCTAGAGTTCTTTTATGGCTTCCTAGGATTGATTTACATTACAGGCCCAGTGGACTTGGCTGTATTTCCTGGGACATCCAACAGGACATTTCAAGCCATTTTTTTAAGTTATAGTTTTTATCGTCTGCATCTCATTAGAGAGATTCCTATTCACTATCTGTCCAGCAGACCTAATAGGAAGTGAGAGGATGAATTTCCCATGCGAGGGAATTCCTCTGTTAGAAAGTTGCCATGGTTGTCCCTATTGAAACATCTTCCTCTTGGTCCCTATTCTGGTTGTAGCACAAAATTTTGTATTTCCCCTCACTTCATTTCTGGTGACATTGGAGATTGGGGCTATACGACTTGTGGTAGAAAACTTCAAGCAGCCCTTTTTGAACCATAATGCTGTCAACTTCAAGGTTTTTTTTTTTTGGTCCAGGCTAAATTTAAAAAAAAAAAGTTACCCAATAAAGTTAATGGTTGCCAACAGCACCAATCTTCTTTTTACACAATGCAGGTTTGAGGATATAGAATATTTTACCCTATACAATATTATACTATATTTTTGATTGTTTTCTTGAGCAAAGGCCGATTTTTTTTTAAACATCGTAAATATAATGCCTAAACAAAGTGTATTTATTAAAAAAAAACACATTAATAACTCTTAAAAAAAGCCAGTTTAAATCAATAGCAATTATTCCCAGAAGAGCAACAGTAGCATGTACCAGCTGGAAACAAGATTTCATGCATGGAACAAAAAGCGGGACATGAAATTGTTCTGGAGAAGCCAGTATGAGCACTTTAACTGCAATCTCATATTGCTCCCAGCAGACAACGCCTGGAAGTGTTTTACTAAGTTGTACAACAGCTTGTAGAAAAAAAAATGATCTATTCAAGACCAGTGTCTGTTGTAACGATATAACAAGGCTCATCTTCAAACCATTGCTCTATATTGCATGATACATTGCTTCTTAAAATCAGGGTTTAAAATGTGAAGTTATCTACACTCACTCCTCTATCACCACTAAGCAATTTCATCTATACATTTCCCCAATCTGAATATTAGAAAAAAATAAAACTTATTACATTTTCTTTAAGCAGGCCACATGATCTAGGTCCTTTTCTGTCCTGCATAGTTCAACCTGTGATCAGGGCTAAACTGCAGGAAGGACAAACCCTACTGCAGAAAATTGCCTTTGGGAATTTACATGAAAACAAACATAAAATACAAAACGTAGTGGGTCGGAAGAGCCAACTATATAGAAAAAAAACTTTTGGGTTTACCTATACCTTAATAAGTAAAAAAAAAAAAAATAGACAAAATTAAATATTTAAGAAACAAAGCATGAAGTTCCAAGATATTGGTGTGTAAAACTGAGTTTTTACTAGTGTGATTCTAGTGTAGCCTTTTTCAAACTTTTTTTACATTGGGGAACCCTCAAAATAATTTTTAGGTCTCAGGGATCCACTGACGATATAATAATATGCACAACTTACAGTATGTTAGTGTGGTAGTCAATAAATTCCTTTTACATTGTTGGCAGGTGGGAAGAATGTCACCCCTACAGATAGCCAAAATGATCATTGGTATCAGTGGTAACTGATCTGAGAGGCAAAAACTGTTTAAGGAACCCATAACTGCCATTGAAAAGAACCCTGGTTGAGAAACACTGATCTAGTTTCACATTATCAAGGTAAGCTCTGTAATGCCCTTGACTTTTTAACATGCTGTTTTGTGATGTTTTTCTGTAACGGATCAATTTGCATCACACTGATCATGAAGATTCATAAGGAATCCTCATCTCCTGTTGAATATGGTGCTTTAAGGTCAGTTTTGTACATTTTATAATATAAACTGAGACAGACATTTTTACATTTTTGTCTCTAAAGTCAAATATATAAGTGGATTAAAGTAAAGTAAAAGCAGCAGAAAATAATGGAAGATAAAACCTAATTAGTTGCTGAGGGCAACTGCTCTTTGCTCCACTTTTTATGAAATTGTGTTTTAAAGATAAATATAAATCAACTGCTATTTTTCTTACTGTAAAAACTTTACTGTGCATCCTTAAATTTTGTAATTACATTTAAAGGTGTTCTAAAGTCAGTTCATAAACATTTCAAGTCTTAAATCATGTCAATGTTTTACAGAAAAATGCTTGGTGACCAAACACCTTTTACTTTTAATAATGTCAGTTCATTTCTGCCTTTCATCTGCCGTCCTTGATTGTAATATCAGATTATTGAACAAGCACTTGCAGTGTCTTTGTGAGCACAAACCGTACAGCACAAATACTACATTTCCCAGTAATCCTTGCAGCCACAATTATTACAGTATATAAGGTAGAGTTATCTATAAATTGCATCAATAAAGCCGTTGTCATTCTCCGGATTAAGGAGAAATAGTTTTCCACTGATTGCCTTTTAAAGGTTGCCCAATGGCAGCATTACAATGACATCCATATTTTACATCAAAATAGAATGTCGTTGAGCAATTTCGAATAGGTGAGATAAATCTTCTGCCACCTTACTGAAATAGTGTTGGTCAAGCAGAATGTTTTTTTGAATTATCATTTAGTAAGTTTAGACATTTGTGAAGCATTATATCAAAAGCACTTGTATAGAACTGTTATACATGGAAAACCATTGGCACACCAAGTATGTTTCTTTTATTTTGTGATTATAGATATCCTTAAATAATTATATTTTTTGTTGCTTGCTTCTTGCCATCCTTTTGTTATAGGTGATCCTTATGTGTAGTTAAAAAATTTGCTTTCACTACACCAACCAGACTGTAACCAATGGTCATGCATAATGCACTCCAAGAGAAGAAATGCATGGAGCAAAATATTGATTTATTAATTTTTAGCACTGTCTTTGATAAAGGATGGTGTACAAAGGAATTCAGGTACCCAAGTACAACATAAAACTAAAGCTATACTGTATGTCAACATTTACATTTCCTGAGGAGTAAAGGTGATTTTCAATTTATTACAATTCACTGTTGGCTGCTAACAATAAGTGTTCACATCTTGCCAATAATATCTAGATCACAGTAGCCTGGTCTCTGTGAAAGGAAAAAGAAGAATAGCCAGGAGAATTGCAGAAGCATTCATGTCCGGCAGCTCTCCCCACCAAGCATAACATTTGAACTAATCAACTTTTATAATGAGTGTGAGTAATGTGCTTTACAGTGGAGGCATCCCTCTCATGTGCTGGAAATGTGGAACTCTGCAGTCACATGAAATGATGGAGTGACAGCTTCAAGAGGACTTACCCTTGCCGTCCTGTCTCTGGAGCCGCTGACAATAATTCCTCCATGACAATCCACGCAGTTCACATCCTGCTCATGTGCACTGAACTGGATACTGACAGAGCTGTGAACTTTATGAAGGGCAATCTTTCCATCCCTGCAGTAAGATCAGAGTCAGAGATTGATTAACTTAAAGACTGTTTCTGTCTGTTAGTCACAGAAAAACATAAGTTAAAAAATTAGTAAAGTTGTTCTTCCCAAAAATAACCTACATTCATACAGTACATACATTAAATGTTTATTCAACAATGTTTTTATAATGATGTATTTGAAATTCACTCTGATCTACTTTTCCAAAGTTGCTAATGGCAGAGCTTTTCAAATTTCCAAATATAACCTATTCTTTTTGTTTCAGTTTCTAAAGCTGGGACGGCTGCCAATGTGCAAATTGCTCGATGTACTACACTAGACACCCAGAATAATATATTGTCTGTGCCCTTCCTGCTCACTGGTCACTGGGGGTCAGTGGGAGTCATATTGTGTCTGTGCCCACACCAACCATCGCTATGACTGAAATACAAGGCATCGATTGTTCTGATTCAGGCCTGAATATCTATGTTATGCAAAAGATTGTGTGCATAAGGAGGCATGGAGAACAACCCTTTCCCAATATAAGGGAATATATAAAATCGAAAGAAGCTGGTAAGCTGTATTTTCTTCCTTTGAAAATGTTGGGTCATCAGGTGTTATCATTTAACATATTGCATACGTGATTCTAGGTCAGTGACTCAGAATGTGCTAAAGCCATAAAAAATAGGGAAACATTTCAAGCATTTGAAAGCATTTTCAAAAGGTGGTTGGAAATGGAATCCTTTCAAACTTTTTTCAATGAGTTACTTAAAAGTTGTCCACAATTCACAGGTCACAGCCTAGACATTTCTTTCAGTACAGTTTTTCATTAAGTTGGCCATGCGCATAAAATTCTTTTCCTTCTGTCCACACTGCAGATGCCCAATACCCAAGAACCATTGCAGGGTTGAATAATAAAATGGACAGTTTAGAACAGTGGTCGTCAACCTTTTCATACCTAAGGACCACTAAATGCACGGACTTTGGACCAGACCATGACCAGAGAGCTGTGTGTCACTCAAAGGGGAAGGTGGCGACCTCTGGTTAAAAATCTGTTCCAGTCATAATGATTTCCCCTCTCCATATCTTGACATTCTCCATCTTACCCTAAACATAGAAATCAAATATTATTGTTTATGTAAAGTCATTTGACTAACGGTGTCTCAATGCCTGACCATCCCCTCACTCTATTTCTTTGGCTCCTCGTAGAAGGGCACTTTAAGTGCAACAAATGTACAGCAGCTACCATTGCTGGGCTTGGTTTGAAAATGCTAGTTGCCTGTCTATATCTGGCAATAGTACTACACATGTCACAAAACATACAGTAGAGTGTTAAAACAGTTATGGGTCTCCCTAAAGTGGAGAGAAATCTCAACACTAATAGTTGTTACTAGGACTGTTGTCCTCATTAGGATATTTCTCATATCTACTATTCTGGTGAAAACTATATATTTATATATATATATATATATATATATATATATATATATATATATATACACACACTGTACACTGGCTGATAAATTTATTAAAACATCAATAAATAGTAATGTCTAAGAAACAGAAATTTAAGGGATAAATAAAAGGGATTAAAGATAATCACAGTTATGCCTCTAACAATGAAACAATTCTGTTTAAAGGATTTGATTAATTTAATTCTCTAACATACCTATAAATCATTTCTTTCTTTTTTTAAAATCCATTTTATTTTTTTATGCCATTTTGAGGATAGCTAACAGCTCACGGGTCAAAGTCTTAACATTTTTTCTTATATAACTGACATTAAAAGCACAAGTGGATGTGGCAATGCAGCACTTCCTACCTGCCTCGGCAAGCTCAGTCACTGAAGTCACCTTTAAGCACCGCAACAGAGCTTGCCATACAAAGAGTCAGGCCATTATCTCCTTTATGAAGAGGATTATCTCCTAACTCTCCTGTGCTCACCCTGACATTTTAGTGTGGATCTTCAAAAAGCCATGACCTCAGCCTAGGTTTAGGCTTTGGATACACTGTACCTTTGAAGAACTACATGTCTTATTTCTACGTGTCAGGGCAAAAGTGCTAACCTTCCATGACGAATGGAAACTACACAGAAAAGATCAAAAAAACTCTAAAAATACCATGACAGAGGAATGACAAACAATAGCACCTTAGATGCTATTAATGGGAGAAATAAGTATGAGCCATGTAAGGGGCTTGCTAAACTCAAGACCTCTTATCCTGTTTTTAAACTTTTATTAGGTCTACAAGCTACAACGCAAACATATTTTACGGATTCTGCATATAAAAATTAGAACAGTTGTATGAAATTTTAACCTTAAACAGCATTTAGAACCAGTAAATTTATGATTGTCCTATAGAAATTTGTAGTGGGTACAAAAAGGTCTTTCATATGAATTCTTCTCATTTACATCTATAAATGTAAATATTAGAGCAATTTAAACAGGATCATGGCCTCTGCTATCTATTTTTCTTATTTCTTAGCATTATGTGTCTGTTATGTTCTGAATGCCTTACAAAACATTAGTAAGGAAACTTTATGTTCAGTGTAATGGCCAAGGAGACAGAATCAGTCCAGTGATAGCTAGGTACATATGTGAAGTCATAAAAATAACAAAGGCATATATATATATATATATATATATATATATATATATATATTGTTTTTTGTTTTTTTTTTGCTGCTTCAACTACCCAACTTCCACTGGCCATGGCCTGCCTAACTACCATGGGTTACTCAGGAGTAATCTGCATGAAACAAGAACATAAGTTTTTCTTTGTTTAAGGCCAATTAATAATCTCCTGACTCATGCGGATCTTTTTGAGAGAAGTCAGGAAGATAAAAGTTGGATATGCAAGATACCCAAAAAAAGAGGGCAAACATCCACTCACAGCAAAAACACATCCAGGACTAATATAGTGGCTTGTAAATCTTTGTTTCTAACTATAAAATAATTAACTTGTATGGCTGGTGTAAATTAAATTAAGTTTTTTGGTTTTTGGAAAGAAACCTGAAGATATATATCAAGAGAAATAATGAATTCCAACTTTATGCATGTGAGACACAATGAATTCTAACTTTATGCAAGTGGTACCCATAGAAGTATCCAAACTAGGTTGTGAAACATCTTTGTTAAATTCTTACTTGCAGTGGAGAAAAATAATACAATCCATCCCATTACATCTCACCCACTAGTATCAACCTACCCTCCTCCACTGATTATGTGTGAATTGGTGACTACAAAGCGACACACATCCTCCTGATGACCCAGTAACACAGCGTAGGGTCGTCTATGAAGTCCACTGCCATTGGGGTGTAGCTGGTAAGCTCGGATTTCTTCAGCCTGAGTAAGATAAAGCAAGTCGCCATCTACTTGTAACCAGGGCATTAAACTGGAGGAATGAAAAAAAAGAGCTTTAATTAAATGCCAAGAAGAATGAGTAAGGGCAAAACAATGTTCAAAGTCATAAAAGAAAGACAACAGGAAAATATTGGTTCCAAGACAAACATGCATTACATCATTAAGGCTTGGGAGATTTTGGATAAAGCTGGTTTTTGATCTAATTAGAATAGGAAGGGTGTGGTCACTTCTGTATAAGAGGAATGTAAAGTATACTTGGAACTGCTTGATAGGGCAAGCAAATTGCATTTTACTTGTTATCCCACTGATGATTTAATTGGCATGCCTAACAATTAATGGTAGATTTCTTTATACAAAGCTGTTCAAAATTGTGGGCTTCTATTGTTCATAAAAATGATTTTAATAGATTTTAGCAATCATTTTTTCCACTTCTACAGTCATTTCTCCTCTGTACCTGTGGAGTCTAGAAGACTTGATCTAATTTGCCATTATTACCACTTCAGGGGTTACACTCCCATATAAAATCCACAGTGACTGGATATGTACAGTGTTTTTATTACAGTTTTAGATATCTAAAACACATTAGCGTAATGTAAACAGTTTTATCAATGTGCACTATTGAAAAAAAATGTTTCTATGTAGTTTTTCATTATCTAAGTTCTTATAGCAGCCATATTTACCTAATAGCTGCCTCTTCTCCTGCCTGTACTCTGCTAACTCAGAAAACTTATTGAAAGAAAACAACTTGTGTGGCTGATATCTGAGCAGCAGTTAAGCTAAGTACACATGTACAAACAGCACTGTTCACTTCTATGGGGAAGCACCTCACTGCATCGTCCCCTAAAGGTAATTACAGCAAAGTTCTTGGTCAGCTGTTTAGTGATGCATTATGGTATTATTAATAATGCTATTATTAAACAGGATTTATATAGCGCCAACATATTACGCAGCGCTGTACATAATATAGGAGTTGCAAATGACAGACAGATACAGACAGTGATACAGGAGGAGAGGACCCTGCCCTGAAGAGCTTACAATCTAGTAGGTGGGGGGAATTTACACACAAATGGATGGTAGATTGCCAAGCGTCATCAGTCGATCACTGTATACAGATCTTCATCAGAGACAATCAGATTTGTTTGTATTCTCTAGAGTGACATACACAAAAAAAGGAATTTTATTATTCACATAACTCCTTCCAAGAGCCTATTAACTTCCCTCCCACTAGCCATGACCTACCTGCACTGCAGGAAGAGGCACATACAACCTGCCTACACCTACCCTAAGCATTTAGGCATATACAGTGTTCAACAAAGAATTATTTTAAAGCGGAGTGGGAAGAAATAATAGGTGGGTGGAAGCCCCTGTATTGTGACCAATTCTTCAATAAGCACCCAAAACAGCTGGGTGGTTACTGAAAAGTGGCGGGTGGTGTGCCTAGCTAAAAAGGACCAACTAGCCAATGGAAGAGACTCCATGTAAGACCAAGATTTTATGTTACATATAATATGTATAGGTGACCATTGGCCTCAATTTACCATTAATGTGATGTCTAAAGCTCCTTGGGGATTTGAAGAGGTGGTTGCATTTCTTGCTTATTTTAAATATGACAATGGATATAGTATAAAAATAGATAAATCTATATCAGAAACTGTAAACTCCATCAAATTCAAACCTAACTTTCCTGGATTCCTAAGCAAACAGTGCAGATGCATTCTTAGTGGTTATCCTAAATATTAATGTCATAGGTGCAACAATAAAATTTGAGGTAGTTTGGCTAATATAGCACGCCCTGAACAAGCCAATTTTACGAGTAAACATAAAGCTAACATAATGTCAGCCTTCAACTTCCCCCCCAAAAAAAAATTGTTGCAGTTTTTTGAGCCCACTGCAACCAACATAGCACATTGTGGTGTGTTGCCGCATATGTGCGTTGTGAAGTAATACCATTGAAAACAATTAGCACCGTATTGTACTAAACCACATACCATGTAAATGGGCCTATGAGGCTCTAATTAACAAATAAATGAAACAAGAGTGTGCGAGTACCTTCTAGGACTGCTGCTTTATGTGTCTGCACCTCAGATTTCTAACCAAGCTGACTGTGGGTTTGAAATGAGTCTTAAATCCCAAGATTTGTGAAACCACAAATCCTATTTCTATCATGCAGGACAATGAGTGGGGTAACTGAACACAGGTGAAAAAAAAATACCACAAACCACAGGAATGGTTTAATCCTCTTATTCAGGATAAAGTTTATTGCTTCTCTAAACTCTAAATCTGAGATACTAATGTATGCTTCCAGGTACAACAGAACAAGTTATTAAGAAAAACAGCAAAATAAAGCAGATAAAGTACACAAAGTAAATGATTCACTCACTCAACATACAAATAAATCTAACTGTTTTCCTGACATTTAAATGATTGTGAAAATGTAGCGCATGTAAAGTGGGACCCCAATGTTAGGGGTGGATCAGTAAACAACTGAATGCTGTATAGCACTTGTTCGTTGTACTCTCATTTGAAATGATCAAGAAAGATTTTGTTTCTGGGTTTAGATTTACTTCAAATGCATTAGACTTCCAACCTGACATCAGCAGGATCATATTGACGAAACAGAATATTTATAAAACCAATATTAAGTGCCATATCTACTACAGCATTCTGGCATCTGGGAGATGTTGGGAACCAATTTTGCATCCGACTGTGACAGATGGCAGGGTTCCCAAAAGCAACAATTTTTTTTTTTTATTGTTTTTGCACAGTCTTTGCTAAATTAAGTTCAATAAATAGTATTTAAAAAAGTGAGGTAAAAAAGAGAAAGTAGGGAAAAACATTTTTTTTAAAATGTCATGGAAAGGGATACGGGGAAAGCCGAAGTGCAGTAGTGCAGCAGGACCTGATTAAGCCTACAACATCGATTCAGATTCAGTACATAAAAAGACTGCAGCAAAAAATATAAAAAATACAATCCTGAGTTACCAAAAAATATAGAAAAAGCTAGACACATATCTTAGATGTGCAATTCAAAAAAGTTGATGATCCGATTGGGTCTTCCAAAACTGTTGCATGAACATGAACTTTTTATCATTCAGATGTGTATGTCTATGCTATGGGCTGAAAGACATATTTCACCAAATGATCAGCTGGGATTGTCTGGTTTATAAAGACATAAACAAGAGCTTGTGATCAAATGACTACAAATGACTACATCATACACCTATATGAGTTTGTTGGACATCTTATTCCAAAACCGTAGGCATTATTAAAAGCTTGAAAAGCTTTAACTGCCTCTATTTCTGGTCTTTCAGGAAGGTTTTCTGTAAGATTTTGGAGAGAGTCTGTAGAATTATTCTACTATTCTATCAAGATCTGGCTTAAAATAAGGGTTCTATTTCATCATCAATCTATAGAGCTAAGTTCAGGTCTCTTTGCAGGTCACTTAAGTTCCTCCAACACCAGACTTGACAAACCATGTATTTATAGATCTGACTTTCTGCCCAGGTGCACGGTAATAATGAAAAAAAGGTTGGAAGCATATGTTGTAGCATTAAAGACAGGTTTAGATTTGCTACAGGATCAAGCGATCCTGCATGGCTCCCAGTAGCAGGCACCTTGCTTCGCCACACTTGGTCACTCGAACCACATCAATGTTCCTAAAGGACTAGCATCTGCAAATTCGACAGCTGGAAGCAGTGAACGGTATTGGTATCACTCACTCCGGCCCCCATTCGTTCTCCATGTAGCTGCCGCAAGGAGAGGCTACTTATATGATCTCCCCAAAGGCAGTGATTCCCTGGCATGAGGAAGCGGTAAACGCACTGGAACCTCATGGCCAGTGGGAGCCTACTAGCACCCTTCACTTAAAACATCTACTTAATAGTTTGGAGGGATGTCCACATACTATTAGCCATACCACAGGTTTAACAATCAGGTATGACATATTTTGACATATATTGTAGCCATATTTAAATCAAATTGTCTGATTTGCCCAATACAAGATCACTGTTAAGTAACGAGTATATAATGTTTTTTGTGCTTTTTATTTAAAGTCTTGCTTATAATTTCTGACCATCATTCTTTTTAAATGTTTATACTAATCTCAAATTTAGTTCATTTTTTCTTAAAGATGAGTTAATAAAATGTTTCTGCCTGAGAGCAAGAAACGAGTTATTGTAATGTAAGGCAGAAGTAAGGCATTGCTCATTCTGCAACTATTTATACAGTTAAAGCAAGGCGTAATGATTCTCAATGACAGCAGAGTCATTTCCCGGCGAACTCTGTCATCACAAACAGATGATTATGAAGCATCAGTGGCAGGAGCAGAAGATGTTTTATGGGACAGGAGATCCTGCTCTGATCTATTTCTCTTAGCGAGTATAGTGTGGAATGGCAGCTACAAAGAGGCTTGCTCTCTGAACCCTGTTTTTCAGTGCTCTTAATTGGATCATATATCTTCAGACTGATAAATGAAAGAAGAGCTTGTAATAAGTGCCGCCTTATACTTTGGTGTTTTCTTTATTTCCCCCATAGTATTATACATCCTCATAAAGGCACCACCTCTCCAGCACCTGTAAGTACTTTAAAGGGGTAAAGTACAAAAGCCTCTGTTATTTTCAGTGGAGGTCGGATCATATAAATGGTATAATTTAGTCGTATATCAAAGGAGTGAGCAAATATTTGCTGAGAGAAAATTAATAGCTAAGCTATAACTGTCTCACTTTATCACTTCTAACATACTTTGTAAAAAAATATCTGGTAATAATTCTCATACATACATACATACATTACATACGGGACATGACATATCATTTGTAGTTGCAGTGCAGATGGTTATTAGGCGGGGAGATGTCACATCAGGATCATTTCTATATTAGAGCAGTAAAGCCCTTTAAAGTGACCATGTCACCACCCCATAATGCACACATAAGGCTTAACCTAGCATGTAATCATATGGACTGTACAAGGAAGTAACTGATGACTTCCTTCTCTTGTAATTGCCATTTTCTGTTACCCTGCAAACAGAACCAATATTTTTAACAACCTCCGACAGAGATGTTGCCAGGAGTGTGGGATGGAGAACAAGCATTTACTAGTTCATAGTCAGGGCCTTCAGTTTCAGTGCCAACTTCACTTTACTAAAACTAGCAAGTGGCGAACAACATTTTGCCAATGGAACAACATTTTTTCTCCATGCCAGGTACATTTTAAAGGCTTGTTCTAAGCACTGCATTGCAAAAATGTGTTCATTAGTGCAAACATGTGGGTTTCCTACACAACTCATGACAACCCATTGACACAGACAGCTGTAGTGGGAACAGGCCCTAAACCAATTTGTTTTTTGAAGAGATGGCTACCATTGCCATTTCTCTTTCTGCAAATGCTTGTTGACTGGCTGTCTCAAAAATCCTTCAACTTCAACAATTTAGGATACTGAGCTGTAGTAAGTATGCATACAAAAGGGAATAGACTCTCCTGGTTGGCATACTTGTTTCAGGTCAGTGACTCTACGTTCTGAAAGTGGGTCAGTGTTTCAGCCAGTATCATCAGAAGGAGGGCATCAATGGCAGGAGCCCCATGTCTACTGAAAAGTTCTCCCTTAAATGGAAGTTTAAAACCAAAGAAGGCTCTTATCCTTCCCCATGCTATTGAAAACAAAATGAAAAATTGAAAAGTACAGTACATTTTGACTGGTTTCTTGAGTTACTGCACTATAGAGGAGCCCTAAGTGTTAAAATATATATAAAAAAGAAAGTAAAAACACTTGCTTGCGTTTCCATTTGAGTATCACATTGCGCTCACAACGTCCATATTTCCAGTTTTGGGAAACGCGGACTCTTTCCTTCACAGGAATCACAGAAATCCTGCAAGAAAAAAAAAAAGGATTAATGTTCATATTCTAGTAAAATACTGAAATGCAATACAAATAATAATAACTAAAATATATCAAGATAATGAAAAAAGCTTATTCAACAATGCAAAGATACTATGCAACAGGCTATAATTCATTTTCATAACTCATGCACAGTCAAGTCAGAAAAAGATTGGTTGCTATGGGACATAATGTGCTGATCACTGCAGGATTCTGCATTTTTTTATGTGTTGTCTACAAAAAATATCAAAGAATATTCTCTAATCAGCATCATTTCCAGATCTCCCTTGCACTGTGCTTTTATTAACACAAAAGTAATTTTCTTTATTCTTTTTATGACATCATATAACTAAAAGGCCAATATGTTTACCCAAAAAACAATTTTGTAAAGAAAAAAAATGGCATTTATAGAATTCTTTGTATAGTAACGCACAGTCCCATTTTCTCCAACAGGAGAAACCAAATATGCTTTTGGTTCAAAAAGTACAAATCTTCATTTGCATCAACCTTACAAAATACATTGCTACATGTTTACTATATTAACTACTTATGTATTTATATAAATTGATCATTTAAGGAATCACCTCTTTTTGAAACAAAATTCATTGGCTTAATTTATGAAAGCTCTCCAAGGCTAAAGAAGATACACTTTCATCAGTGAACCTGGGTAATCCAGCAAACCTGGAATGGATTTCCTAAAAGGCATTTGCTATTTTTTTAGCAGATGTTTCCAATCCTGGACCAGATCCATTGCAGGATTGCTGGATCACCCAGTTCACTGATGAACATGTATCCTCTCCTGCCTTAGGGAGCTTTATAAATCAGGCCCAATGTGCAAAAATGTGCAGGTAGAATATGACCTCTCTAAGAGGAGCATCACTGAGCATATATATGTATATAAGTGGGAATGAGAGAGCTCTTTGGGGCAGGGTCCTCTCCTTCTCCTGTGTCACTGTCTGTATTTGTCTGTTGTTTGAAACCACTATGCATTGTACAGCTCTGCATAATATGTTGGCACCATAAAAAAAACTGTTTATTATTATTATTGTTATTAATAATAATAATCAATGGTAAAAGTAGCAATCAATAATCCTCCTGTGCAGTGCACACAACCCATTTATTTCAGATGCTTACTTCTGTTTTACATTTTGTCATCAGTATTGGAGTCCCTTACAATTTTTTTTTTATCCAGCAGTGTGGTTCCATGCACCTGAATTTAAACATTTTAGAAGGCTAAAAAAACATTGCAACCTCATAATAACCCACTATCGGCGAATTCACATGCGCCTCGGGATTTAAAGATCCCATGTGACTCCTGCCGCTCAAACAGTTCTTAAAGAACCAGCATCTGCACATTTGACAGCTGGCGGCACATGTGCAGCTCTCCACCACCTTCATTCATTCCCTATGGAGCTGCCACAGGGAGGCGCTACCATGTACCATCTCCTAAAAGGCAGCGGTTTCCGGCATGAGGAAGCGGTAAACACAACATAACCTCACGGCCAGTGTGAACCTAGCCTAAAGCTCTCGTTTCAAAAACATATAGAAATAAACAAAGAACCTTTTAACATTTCAAAAAATGTTTATGACAGTGATATGACAATGAACTTTGTAAAGTACAGCGTAATATGTCGGCGCTTTCTAAATACAAGATAGTAAAATTATTATTAATAAAGATCAGATATATATGTAATGTGGGAAAATGTGAAAAAATGATGGATCCTTGGGTAAGACTGGCTCCCAGCCCATTAGTTACTGTTTTAAAAGGAGAGGCCACGCAAGAAACGATTAGTCTCGTGTATATAAACATCACACCTAGCTGTTAATACATGTAGGAATCTCTAACCTGGCCTCGGGGCCTGCCTAAATCTCCATTTTCCCAGCCCTCTTTCAAAGCTTAGGGCTCATTTTTCTCTCCTCTCTCTCTCCCTTTTACATCTTCCGGCACTTGGAGACCATTATAATTTGACTGCATTCCTGGGCATCTGACCTGTTTTAAACAAAACAAAAAAGCGAGCTTTTCGATCATTTAAATCTTCGTCGGCAGTTGGCCTATGATCAGCAAAGCTAGACCGGAGAATAATTTAGAGGTCTTGCAACTGCTCTACTGAGAAAGAATTCCAGAAATTAAAAAGAAGGAAAAAAAAAAAAGTAATAATTGTGCCGGTTCCCAGCAGAAACAGGCAGACATGTTGTCCCAAAGAATAGTTCAGTTCCCTTGTGACATTAAATACAATATATGTGCAATATGTTCCCCCACCTATATATCAATAACTGCACTTGTGCTGAACTTTATGGCTAGTACTCTGGAAACGCAGCGAAAAAAACAAAGTCAATGGAGCGTAATGTCCCCAATGGCATATCAATGCCAAAATGTATCAGAAAGTAACAATCGCAGGCTGAAGAAGTAATTGGGGAAAAAACTGCTTTCAGCATTCATGCAAATTAGTTACCCAAACAGAACATGCCATAGCACAGAAACAGACCACACATCATGCTAATCTCCTCTTCATAGCCCAAGCATGTGCTTATTTTACCTCTTTCCAGAAACATCCAAATGTCACAAACCTAGAGAGAACTTATTTGGCCCATACAAGAGCACAACTACTATTGCTCATTCTCGTGCACAGGACACTTGGTGATGAGAGAATATTATTATGTAGTTTTTATTACATTTTTAATTTAGGTTTAAAATTCAAAAACTGTCATCCAGACCTACAAGAAAAAATGCTAAGATGTCTCTTCAGCCTTCAATAATAAATGCATTTTTTGAAACATAGATTGTGAAAGGAATGTTTTCCTACAAAAGGTTTCACTGTGTCTTCACGCAGTTCCAGTTCTTCAACTGCAAAATTTTAATGCAGCCTTTATATTGAAAATTTTAATATCAGCAGGCAGGTAGGACAAATATGTAATTAAAGAAAATTTCTGAGAAAATATGGATATTGTCATTGCTGAGTTTAATATTGCAATTGATATTTGTTATACCAACTCAATGATTTCAATACTTTATGACCATTTTAGACCTGTGGCGAACAGCAGATCCGGATGCAGGCCGCACAGCGGCCATTTTCTGTGTGCCCAGGAGTGGTAAACTGCACGATTTCACACTGCAGGTCTGAAAAGACCTTAAGTCACTGACCCAGAACAAGAATGTAGATAAGGATTTTTTAGTATACTTATCTCATCTGCATATTTGTTCCAGGCCAGTGACAGTGCTGAGAGAGTTTCACCAGTGCAGTGTTGGTGTCTAGTCACTGCCAACACACACGAAAGTACGGAGTTATTGGTGTCTTTTGGGGTATTTTGTGCAAGCGCTACAGAAAACATTGCATGATCAAAAGATGGCCTATCAATCCTCTAAACTTCTTTTTTCTACTAAATAAAAAAAATGCATGAAGCTCTGATTGCATTAAATCGCCACTATGTATTGTCATGCTTTTTTGAAGGTTTGGATGAACAGTTTTTGTTTACTCTGGGAGGGTTAAGGAAAGCAAAACATGCTTGAAGCAGGTCAAATGTAGATCAGAGGAATATCATCCGCAGGTCTAATTCACTGTCAGCGAGCTATAAATGGCAATGTTAACATGTTCCAGTAGCTCCAGAGAGGACATACCTCTGCTTGAATACATTGCTCAGTCTACATCTGAGAGGGGAAGTAAACTACAATCATTTATTTTTAATATTAATATTAATAAACAGTATTTATATAGCACCAACATATTAGGCAGTGCTGTACATTAAATAGGGGTTGCAAATGACAGACAAATACAGACAGTGACAAAGGAGGAGGAGAGAAACCTGCCCCAAAGAGCTTACAATCTAGGAGGTGGGGAAGCAGCATACAATAGGAGGGGGGGATATGGAATGGTGGGAAGTAGTGAAAGAAGAAGATGGGTAGGCAAGTTTGAAAATATATGTTTTGCATGCTCTTTTAAATGAGCTGAAAGTAGGACAAGGGGCAGCTCCAGAAAAGTCTTGAAGTCATGCGTGTGACGAGGTTATGATTGAGGAAGTCAAAAGTAGGTCATTGGAGGAGCGAAGAGAGTGGCTAGGGGGGTATTTTACCACTAGATCAAAAAGGTAAGTAGGGCAAGAACTGAGAAGGGGATTTGAAGGCAAAGCACAGGAGCTTGAATTGAATTCTAAGGTGTATCATTAATTTATTATAAATTACCAATTTTCTCCCTAGCCCTTTATAGCTAGGCATACCACCCGACACTTTTCAGTAACCACCTGGCTAATTTAGGGTGGTTACTGAAGAGTTGGGCCACAACTCCTCCTACAATTTCTTCCCATCCAGCTTAAAAAAAAATTCTGGGTTGAACACTGACCTACTGATTCAGAACAAGTACACAGATTAAAAGGTATAGGAATACTGAATATTCTTCATTTGACCAGTGAAGCTTTACAAGACAGCAAAAACCAGAACCATAGACAAATAAGTTCTATACAGGGTGTTTTTTTACATTTTTAAAATTTAAGACCTAAACATTTTCCACCATAGCTGATATATCAGTTTTAAATGACTTTCCCTTACAAAAAGAAAACAAGACAAAACAATTTTTTAAATCATGCCCTCTAAGAAAAAAGTGGTTACTTGAAGCTAATTACCAAAAACAGCAAAAAAGAGCAGCACTAGTTAAAGCCTGTACAGTTTCTGAGTGTATTTTTGTTTTGTTTCCGATATCTAGACGACAAGTGGTATACTATTCTCCCTAGGTAGGCAATTTCCTTATATTGAAAAAAATATTGAACTAAACAAGAGGTGAGGGGAGTATTCAAATTTAGGATTTCCTGTGCAACTTGGCCGCTGTAGATGAAGAAATGCAATATCCCTTGCGAGATCAAGGTTCCAGCTGCAGGAAGGGATTGTTACAAAGGCTCACAGCTTCAGAAGCAACCACAGTCTGAGTGTCACAGTGATTGCAATCTCATTCGAAACTATCTTATTCTATGTTTACAAAGGCATTAAAGGGAGGGGGCAGTTAGTGCACATTATTGTCACATAACAAAAGATTCCAGAGGTAAAGGGGTGTACTATATCGAACATCTCCATATACACCAACACTTAGTGAAGCACAATGCCCTAAATGTTGCTAGTAAGGTTTTGCCTCCATTAGACGCTGCCCTAAAAAAGTGGGTGCTGGAAGGGCTTCTGTCTGCCTAAAACAAGACCTTACTTTGCTAAATTTGCATTAGATGAGCACCAACTATCCACAACCCACATGTCTATTTGTCTATTTGTGACCTACCTTATTTTTAGTGTATTAAGAATTCTGCTCAGCTAATTCAGTTCTCAGGTCAAAAGGTAATGAGGGTCCTGGTTTTTATGAAGAGGTATACTGACTTCTTTGGTGTGGTGTGCCAGGTAGGTGCCACTATAAATTTCAGTTTTGCAGTGTTTTGCGTCACTTGCCCACTCACCACACAAGGGTTCACATTGATACTTTGCTTTTCACTGGACTAATCCTTGTCTCTTTATGACCTAAGACCCCTTTCAGAATAACCAAACTTTTTGCCACTCCTTGCTGCCCCTCTTCAACTACTATGCAGTCAGCCACAGTGTTTGACAACTGCTTTGTCTTGCCGTTGAGTATGGTTGAGTCCGGCTCAGTCTAAAGTGCAGTAGGCAAACACACGGCGAAGTTACCCATTAGAAACCGCACCTCAATCCATTGCAAACGCAGCTGCGTGCAAACACATGCACAAAATGGTTTTCATATGCTCCTTTTCAGTTGAATAATAGCGCTTGGAAGCTTGGCTGAGCCTGCAGGAGAACGCTGCGGTCAACTGCAAGCCTAATATATTCAATATTTACTCTGGCTCCTATAGCAGCAACTTTGCAACTTTGTTTGTCAATATCTATATGGTTGACTAATTGACTACTTTAGTGTACGTCCTTTTATAGACATTAATCCATTATATACAGACATGAGTAAGCCTTTTTCAGTGTGTCAGGCCCACATATCAGTATCTTCTGGCACTGGGATCTTAGCTGTGTCTTGTGGTCTTTTGGCACATTATTTTGTAAGGTTACTTGGCACTTTCATAATGCACCACCTTGGAAAGAGTGATTGAGGATTAAGAGCCGTACAAGGGTTCTTGACAGGGATTCTAAATCCTCTTTCTCCTTCTGAATATAGCAATATATCAGAATCTATCCTGACATCTTAGTTTCCAAGACATGGCAGAATGTTACTTATCTATGCTAAAAAATGGGCGCACCACCCGACACTTTTCAGTAAACATCCAGTTTTTTTTGGGTGTTAACTAAAGAGTTGGGTCACAATACAGAGGCTGCCTCCCACCTACAATTTCTAACCCACCCAGCTTAAAAACATTTCTCGGTTAAACACTAAATAAAATCTAATCAATCGTACATTTACAGTCTTGCAAGTCATTCCTTGGTGGCTGTCTTCCCCATACCACCAATATCATTTTCTTGTGCCCCATATATTTTGTGGTTGTTCCTTTTTGCCTGTATTGCTCAGCAATCGATTTTTGCTCATCTGTTTCTTTTGCCTAGCCTGCCACACTTTTGTAGAAGCTAAAAGCAAAATATATCTCTTACAATTTCTCTTAAAACAAGAGAATAGAACGAGGGTCGGTTTACCTTTAATACATCTTCCAAGCACTGCATCATCAACTGAATGGTAATAACATGCACTAGAGCGCTGGTGTTGTTTAGCGAATGGGTCTCTGGGGGGATTATCAGCCAAGTCCGTCACAGGCAACATATTCTCAAGAGAAAAATAAAGTTTTGTGGCTTGCGAAATAACAGGCCAACATATCCATTCATCTAGCATGCACTGCCTAATAAAGTTACCCTGCTGCAATCTGCTGTAGAGCCCTCCAACAGAAACACAATTAGGTAATTCTTTAATAATCTGCTTGGACTTGCTGAGAATTGTTATGGCATCTGTTGATCATGACCAAAGTGAAATAACTTTGTGGGGGAAAAAAATACAACAATCAAAAGGAAGAAAATTCTACCTGTATCAATTTTAAAGTGATTTGTTTTCAACTTTGATGAACACCATATGCTGCCATTAATACTGAACTGTTGCACCTGAGCTGGAAGATTTCACTAGTCACCAATACTTCATACAAGAAAAGCCATACATATTATTTTCTACTATCTGGCAAATGCAGTCATGTAGGTCAAAGCTTTTATTTTTAATGTTTTGGTGTTATGAACAACACATTGTCAAAGAGGTAAATCTCCAGACAAAAAAAAAAAAAAAGGTTTGTGGTTACCGGTATGATATATTTCCACATTTATAGTGCAGGCTTGGAAACAACAGCTGAGGCACACCACACATATTCCTAAAAAACAACACCCCATTACCTCTGGACCCTAGAACTTAATTTTGTAGTACATATTCACAACTATATATTTATGACTACAAGAAAGGATAGATACAGAGAGGGTTTTAAGGCTTGCGATTTAAGTTGAGTTTACTCAGATAAAGAATATATATCAAGAAATTCATACATAAGCTTTTAATATTCTCAAGAACAATACCTGTTGTAACACAAATGATGATAATTAAATGATTTTGGTCTCTTAATTCTTGATCAAGAATAGTATTGTAGTCTCCGACTCCAACGTGCAGATAGGCTTCCTCAGGGGATTGTTTAGAGATACTTAAGAAATCGATGATCACTTGATCCTGTTTTAGATAGTGGTGTGTGGAAAACAGAGGTGAGCTCTCTAAGTACTTTCTATTTCTAGTTGAATATCCAGGAAATCCTATGGACATCAAACTAGGTTTGGTAATTCCCACAGTGGAGAGAAGAAAAGCTTTCTAGTTGATAATTTGTTTCTGTAGTACAGTAGCACATGTCTGTCTACTAGGCAGCTGCACACGTCTGTTTTCTACACACCACTATCTCAAACAGGTTCAAGAGATCATTGATTTTTTAGGTGCCCCTAAACAATCCTCCGAAAAAAAGTTCTCTTTAAATCAATAGATCTATAATAATTCAGAACTACTATTGAAAATACCCAATACTAAATCTAGGAATGATTGGATACTAGATTGTAAGCTCTTCGGGGCAGGGTTCTAGCCTTCTGTATCACTGTCTGTATTAGTCTGTCATTTGTAATCCCTATTTAATGTACAGCGCTGCGTAATATGTTGGCGCTAAATATTATTAATAATAATAATAATACTAATATCTTGGCGTGTAGAATTCTTGGTTGCAGTGTCCAATATGCTATTCTATATGGCCAATGTTTTAATTTATGCCCACTGACCATTTAATAATATATGAACACAACTTGGATGATGCATATATATTTTTTTTGTATTAACAGAGACAAGAGATCAATGTGTTTGGATATATATCAATGGGAGAACTCATTTCTCTACAGTGGACACATCTAATCTTTGTGTGCACTCCAAATATTTGTATTATCATCTAAGTATTATCACGGACATCTGTGTGAAGCATAGGGTCTGGTTTATTAAAGTTCTCCAAGACTGGAGTGGATAGAATATTATGGGGAAACCTGGGTGATCCAGCAAATGTGGAATGAAACATCCTATCTATCTTTATAGTGTTTCCCTGCAACAAAAGAGACAGTAATGCAACAAGTCAAGCATGATGATGTAGGCTTACCCTTAAATCATGTAAAAGCTCCGCTCCAACTGGGAAAATAAGCAAAGTATCCTGAATACAAATTACCTATTTTATTGCTATTGCTTTAAAACCTTGTATTGGGCACAACAGAGAAGAAGCAAACCAAAAAGCAAGCACACCACTGTCAGTTCTGCCGCTGAGAGGGATGGCAGACTGTGCCGGCATTACCGCTCTTTGAACCATGGGATTAATGGGATATGGGCAAGCAAAACTCTTGGGTGTGAACTCTATACTGTACTATATAACTATAAACTTTGCAATTACTCCCCCCACCTCTTTATTTGTTAGCCCTAACTACTGCCAAAGCATTACATTGTTGTACAAGTTGCTTGGCCAGTTCAAACTGGTATAAAATTTGGCAAAAATAAGCAATATGAGCTCATATATAGCCTAAGCTACGTTGCTCATCCTGGGAGTGAGGTGCGCCAAAATTCTGTGGAACTCTTGGGGTGCAAAACCGCAGACGCCATCTGTATTAGCAGTAAATTTAGAAGAGACAATACCTCCATTGTTGTTGTGAAACTATTGTTTTTTATCTATGATATGTCCTGCTTACTGTCTAACGGCAGAAAACACTTTCCAGGAAGACTTGGCCCCAGCAAACAAGAGACCTCTTCATCATACATCTCATCTTCCAAGAGGAAATACAAATTAAAAAAAGGAAACTTTTACTATGTATTCTGAAGAAGATCGCATCATTAATAATGGAAGTTGGCTGGTCCCATAGCTTGTCAAGTGCAGCTGGGAGAAGACAGTTGATAAAAATAAAAAAAAACTCAGGTACAATACAACAGGGGGAAAAAATTCATGATGAATAGTATCTGCCGAGCACTAAAATAGATGAAAATATCTTGGAGGAGCTGAGGAGTATGATATATATTTAATTTCTGAAAACTGAAAACACCTTGTCATCATCATCATCATCTGCATTTCTCCTGAAAGACAAGGAATATTCCAGCTGCTGTTCGACAGTGATCTACGCCATTTAAAAAACAGACTTTTTAGCAGAGAATGGAATTTATAAAATGTAAAAATGTTTTGGTTGTCTTACTTTACTTTTAAAAACTCCTTTAGCGCTCTGCACCACTTATATAGTATTCATCATACCAACAATACTAATTCTACCTGGCTGATAAAAGAACACATGAAATGTCTTAGGTTAGGAAAATGGCCCCAATACTGTAGACCATCATTGACTGAATTCCAGAAATAATGGTAAGTCCATAAATATCACTGCCTCTAGGAGTAATGCAACTGCAGTCTTGGTACTGGAAGGAAACCTAATTTTGACAAGAACAGTCCAAATAGGTTCCCCTTTAAGAAGCCAGGAATTAGGCTCTTCCATTGCCATACATAAGATACTTTGTTTATTGGGAGCCACCAGAGGTGAAATGGAGAGTCTGTTCTTGTATAATTGTGGGATTCCACTTTCATTATAAAGTAGAAAAAATTCCAGGAGTCACATATAGTTAAAAGGTGCCTAAACATCACACGTCGCTCCTTGGAGAAAAAGCCATTAATCTGCATTCATTTACACTGAAACCCCACTGAAAAAAAAAAACCCTTTTTAAAAAAACTTGTCAACCAACATAAACTGAATCCATTTCTTAAGCTAAGTTGGAGCGTTTGCTGTCAGTATGACCACCTAAGCATCCTCAAGAGTCAAGGATATACCACTCAGTGGGTCATCACGAGAGGGTCATGGACCTCTTAGTTCAGGCTAAGTGACACCAATGATCTTTTTGGCTATCTATAAGGGTAACATTCTTCCCATCGGCCAGCATGCTTTATTGACCATCACAATATTGTACTGTGAACTGTGGATATAGTGATTATAGCAAGGATTACCTGGCATCTAAAAATTATTTAATAGGTCCTCCATGGTAAAAACATTGACAAATGCTGCTCTAGGTAGTAAAGCATCCAGGAGAATGGCAGCTCTTTTAAATAGTAGCATAGCTGTCTATGTGTTGCTAATGCACAGTTTTTTTCTAACCTATATGAATTGCATGCAGACATTTCCTGAAACAAGTTCATAAACAGCCCTAGTTATCGACATGCCTGTTCTAAATCTACTGGAGGTAACATTATGGAATTTAAATAAAAACTTTTGGAGTCTGGTTAATTTTGATATAAAAAACAGGAGATTTCTGCTTTACAAGTTTTAAAGAGAGAAAAGGAGGATTTGCACTTACCATACTGGGGAAGGTGGGATGTAGACAAGTTTCCCCCTGTAAACTGTTTTAAGTGCTTGCTAAGATGGGATATTTCCTGCTGTGCAAGACTATTTTAAATATAAAATAAACCTCTTTTTATTAACTCATGTGGAAAGCATTATAACAGTTATCTCGACTGGGCCACAAATGATGCAAAATTACAAAACTGTGCTTCGTCCTGTGCAAGGTAACAAAAAACGTTGCCGACCAAATTCTATGCCAGTACTACAGATGATAAAATAAAATGCTTCTGTAACTGTCCACGGTGGTCAAAATTACTATTGGACAACTTACAATTTTGCCCCCTCCAACTGCATATAGAGAAAAAATTCTCATTTATTTTGTTGTTGCCAAGCCGATGTGCTTTTAAACACGAATGCGCATTTTTATGTGTACACAGAAAGGGGAAAAGATAGCTTATAGGCCAGATAGTTTGCATACTGCTCTCCTCCACTGTCTGTGTCCAACAACCAACAATTATTTTTGCTAAAGAAGTTTTTAAGTGGACTTGCCTGCCCAACCAAACTGGCCCGGAAGAAGACTATCCTTAGGTCCATCCTGTACTGCCGACAGTACTGCCCATAAATAGGAAGGAACTAGGAAAGGGGGGGGCAACTTGGATGAATTACCTTTCTCCAAAAAATGAGCCTCCTAGTACCAGGATCTGAGTGACATGCATCCATCTCTCGGAGGAAACCTAAACTCAGTTCACCTAAGGAGGGAATCTAAACTCAGTTTAAAGTGTTTTTGTGATGTGTGTCCTGTCCCTGTTTTAGAAGGTGCCTATCTTCCATGATTTGTTCTGTTCGGGGACTTGGGAAAATTCCATTAAAAAAAACCTTTACCGAACCCTACACAACATTGCATTAAACTAATCTGTATTTTGCCCATGTAGGTCTCTATAGACTCATATACATAACTTTCTTTTCCTCCCTTATTGCGGATGAAAAAATATCTGTAGGCTACAAGTTGTTTGGTAGCTCATCCAGGGCTATAGCCTGCCCATATGACAGTACTAAATTGCCCAGCCACGGTCGAATTGTTGAAATATATGCTCTTTTGGACTTGTTTAGAGTGGTGGTGGAAATAGTAGTTCCTGTGGGGCTCCAAGTGCCAGGCACTTTGCTATATGCTCAGCCACCTGCACCACTGTGCTAGTTCTCTAGCTTTTAAGTACTAACCCGCTCACTGCTGCCTCTATTCATTCTCCACAGACGGTCATGGGCGGGACATTACATGTAGCGTGTCACATGTAGAGGCTCACCCGTGGGCACTGTTCAGGAGTGTGAGAAAGTGGTAACTGCACTGCAACTTCACCGCCAGTCTGAACACACCCTGAAAGTTTTCCAAGTAGTAAACACAGGGGCTGGGGAGAAAAATGTATTTTTAGGTGGATTGAGGAATTTAAATCCAACCCATTACTTTTCCCTGAATGGGCAAAAAAAAAAGTTTGCTTTAAATAGCAGGCAGAATTAACAAACTTTTTACCTTTGAACAACTCAATGAATCAGAGGAGGGCTGGATCCATCTCTCTTCTTGCTCTCTGAAAGGCTCTATGAGATTCTTTTATACACAGACAGTCTGAAAGCAGAGGCAGACATAAGGAGGTGCAAAGTATGCTACCACCCGCCAATAAGGCCACATGGGCGCCAAGTCAGTTCAGCAGGGGACCTACTGTTGGCTATGTCCGTCACTGTTTGAAAGCAAACAGTATCTTCATTACTCCCTCTTTGGAGAATCATAATGCTTTCTGACACAATGCTTTCCCAAAATAACAATGCAAACAGGTAAAAAACTAAACCCAAACTAAATACTTAACTTTAAAAACAAAACTAATAAAATAAAATGGATCAAAAACTGTTTTAGATTCTTTTCAATACTGAAGGCATTATAAAAGTAGGGGGGGTTAATTTATTATTATTATTATTATTATTATTATTAAACAGGATTTATATAGCGCCAACATATTATGCAGCGCTGTACAATAAATTTATCATGCAAGGACAGCAGCAAAGCCATGACAATTATTTTATATATATGGCTTAATAGCCAACTGTATCCAGAACCACTAGCTTTGAAGCGAATAATGTCTAACACATCTTTGTTTAACATAGTGAAACCTCTAAATAACTTTCAGGTCCTAGGGAACCCATTATAATTACTGGGTTCACAGCTCACACAGTATGTTGTTGTTGCAATTGTTAATTGCTCAAGGAACTCCTAGCAAACTCTGGAGGAACCCTGGTTGGAAAACACCGCTCCAACATACATGGACCTAATCTATGAAATGTCAGCTATTGCATTTTAATAAATAATATGCTCCATGCATCCCACACTGCAATGCTGGAAGCTCAACCCAGCAAATATTGCATGTGTGGTGTGTCAGAGTTTTTTTGTCTCCTTATTTTTAACTACTTATGCAGCTTGTCTGGGCATATTGGGTTCAATATGTGTATTGAAACTGGCATGTGTTTCATTATAGCAACTCATTCACTTTATACAGGTCAACCAGTACCCTATAATGATAATATTATAAAGCATTTACTTTCATGCATTGTGGTGCTTTATATAGCACAGCTGCATTTATTTTTACTGAATTTATATATCTGAGAACACACTGCACATATATAGTGCATTACTAGACATTGTGCAGAGCTGTTATCTGGCCCAGTAAAGCAGATGACAGGTGAGAAGCTATCTGCCAATTATTGAATAAGTCGCTTCAGCTGTGGGACCCATTGTGATTCTTGCCTGAAGTTGAAAGTTTACAACAAATTAGAAAATTTGCCTGATAATGAGCACCTCCAACCCCCTGAGAAGCTGCTCATTACCCCCCAGGGGTTCAGAAATGGCCTGTTATTACAAATGATGTGTTAAATTGGAGCATTACTTGTAATTATTGGGCTCCCTATGGCCACCCTGGGTGCTTACCTGTGATTTACAAAACTATAGGGATCGTATTTATTTTTGGAAGAATGGGCTTTCTGTTCTTTTACAACCAAATTATATCGTTCAGAAAGGAACACTACAGAGTTATGTATGGTGACCGATATACAAACACAAAAAATGAATAGTTGCTCCTACCCATGAAAGCTTAACATGTAACAGCCCATAAAACGGTTCTGAAATGGGTGAAATGACCCGATATTCACTTCTACCTATCACAATCATCAACTATTTTAGATAAAATAACAATTGTCACTTATGGCTGACACACATCATCCTCGTTTAATTGTTTTTACTGCATAATATCAGTACTGAGCACTTTTGTATTATAACAATGTTATTATGGCTGCAAAAATTTCAAGATAATTGTTAGGAAAAAAGATTTACTTCACCCGCTCTTTCAGAGACGCCATCGACATACATATCATGACCTTGTGACCCCCTTGTCAAAACAATGACGCATTTTAACGGGTGTCACAAACTGTTTTCTATACACTAATCCCACCCTAGGTCGCTATCACTTGTTGAAAGAAGTTTTTTAATCGTTTATTGAACTCAGCTCCGCTGGCAGACATTAATGATGGCACTATAAATAGATTCTGGGAAATCTAGGTGAAGGCTAAAAAATATATAAAACATGGAATAATAAAACCACACTAAGCCAAAATCAGGAAAAGTCTGCATGGAGTATTTCTTCCAAAGTTTTGAAGATTGAAACTGTTGAATGCTGAATATTCTTTTTACTGTTCTGAGATCCCTAAGAAAACCGCCTTGTATATATATACACAACACACAAAGGTTTATCAATGTTCTCCCCGGCCCCTTGTAGATGGACGCACCACCTGGCACTTTTTAGTTACCACTCGGCTGTTTTTGGGTGGTTACTGAAAAGTTAAGTCACAATACAGGGGCTGCCACCCACCTACAGCTTCTTCCCACCTGGCTTAAAACTCTGCAGATTAGATAGATAGATAACATGACATTTTATAAATGAGTATGAGATATAGCAACACAGCAACAATTCAACACAATAGGTCGTTTTGCTTAAGCTTGGTTCAGACTTGTGTTCCTGCATGACCCCCAGCAGCTGGCACCGTGCCACCCACGCCCCTGTACTAGTCCAAGTGCTTGCACATTTGACAGCAGGCAGCACTGAGTACTGAAAAGTTCACTAAGCCCCCCATTCATTCTCTTTTGGGCTGCCATTGGTGAGATGGTGCATGGTGCCTTTTTCATGGAAGAAGTTCAGTGCCGTGTGCAAGCGGTAATCACTCTGCAAACTCATAGATGGTCTGAACCTGACCTTAGGCAAGGTTCACACTATCAGTGCGATCGAGGCGGGACCGGTCACTTTCATCACAGTTCTGGTTCTTAAAGTATCAGCGTCTCCAGTTTTGACAGTGGGTGGCAAAGTGTAGTACTGAACCACTCACTATCCCCCTCCCCATACTGGACTGTATGGGTGAGATGGTTTGTGTAGAGTCTCAACTGGGAAAGTGGTTCAGTGGTGTGAGGAATCGGTAATCGCACCACAACCTCAACGCCATTCTGAACATAGCCTAAGTGCAGGTTCAGCAATGCAGTATACCAAGAGATCCCACACAGCTCCCAGCAGCTGGCACCTTGGCAGCCACTCAGTCACTTGTATCACAGCTCTTGTTCTTAAAGCATCAGCAGGTTTGACAGCGGGTGGCAGTGAGCGCTACTAAAGTGAACGTCTCACTGCTGCCAACATTCATTTTTTTTATTGAGCTGATGCAGGTGGACGTTACTTGTGGCCTCTCTCCAGAGGCAGCGGTAATTGAATGGCAACCTCATGGTGTGAACAAGTGGTTCAGATCTGTCTGGAGATCGAGCAATCCTGCACCTCTACCGGCAGCTGGCACTTTGCAAGGTGCTTGGTCACTTGCACCATTAGTTCTTAAAGAACCAACAACTGCACATGTAACAGCTGGCGGCAGTGATCAGTAGTACTACCCTGCCTGCTGCCCTTATTCATTGCCATGGGGCTGCCATAGATGCTATACGTTGAGTCTGCCCATGCAGCAGTTATTCCCTGGCAGAGGAAGCTATAACAGCACCACAACCTCACCACCAGTCTGAACATTGCCTAAAGCCAAAAGATAAAGGTTGTTTACCCAACAAATTAATTTTAGTAAATAAGCACCATCTGTGTTTCCTTTAAAATCCAAATTTACAAATATATACCTATAACATAAACAAAGCTGAACAGTGCTGTGTAGTATGTTGGCGCTATATATATCGGGTTTTTTATTATTATTCTTAATAATAAGAATAATAATAACTCCAGCCTTGCACGGTTGCACCAGCTCTTCTCCCATACAGAAATTCCTATATTCACTCCACACTATGAGCTTCTCATAATGTACATTAGAAGCTGCTGCAAGGAATATTTCCCCAAATAAAACTTCATTCTGGTCCTCCCCTTTTCCTCCTGTTTTGGTTTTACTTTTACACTTTACACTGTAACTTTTTTGGTGTTTAAATACATGTTATACATAGAGCAAATAATGTGGAAGTCCTGTGAATCTTCCATTCTGTGACCACACAATGTAGCCAGTCATTTGTTGCCTTGGACACACCGAGCAATGCTGAGTCTTGTAGTTCCTGAACACTTGCAGTGCTGCAGGGAAGTAAGGCCTTTGAGAATAGCGCACTTACGACACTTTCGTATGTAAGCACGCGCCAACTACACAGCCTAGCAACAACGTAATTTACGTAAATATAGCGGCGGGGGGCTAGGCCGCAGCCTGGCCGGTGAGTGCGGAGGATGGGGGGAGAACTCACATGTCTGCGCCCTGCTGTAAGAAGCCGGTGTTCAGGCAGCGCCTGGCTATCCTCCTCCATACCGAGTCTCGGCTGGTGTAGTGACGGAGCTTTTTGCACACCTGACTGAGCCGCCCCAAGGCCTGGCGGTCCAAGTAGGAGAGGATGAGCAGGAGGATTTCCTCGGGCAGAAGGAGGAGGACGGGTCCCATGTCCGGAGGTGATATGGATTGTGCGCTCTCCTCTCTCCCATGGCTGGTGGCCGGGTCACTACCGTAGTAGCTGGGATTGGGAGCCATGGCAGGGCCTGAGTCACGTGACGGTGCGGGGCGCCTGCTGCACTGCATGTGTGACACATGGACCTGATATCCAGGGACTGATGTGTGGTATTGTCAGTCACTGGAAAGCTTTAATTATATATTATATGTGTTATAGTGACAGCACTCTCATTATAGTTCACAAATGGAGGGGAAGAGTGCTTTAAAGGGAAACTTCATTTAGCTTACAGTGAAGTAGAGAAGGGTTAGATCAGGGGTGTCAAACTCAAATACACAGTGTGCCAAAATAAAAACTTAGACAAAGTCGCTGGCCAAACTTGAAACTGAAATAGCACCGCTACTACAATTCTCTGCGTCTATAAAACAGTCTAATGCGGGGCCACGCATAGGCAGAGAGGTCTATAGACTCGGTGGTTTATAGGTGCGAGAGATGCCGGAAATTGTAATAGCGGGGCTATTGCCATGCAGCTGGCCAGCTGCAATCCATATTTAGGATTCCTTATGGGGCCAAAAAAGAACATTGGGGGCCAGAGTTTGACACCCCTTGGTTGGAGCATCTGCTGGATTTTTATGGCTGCTTGTGTCCTTAGTGGGGAGAATCACCCATCAATTTGTTAGCATGGCCACTATCACTGGAGGCAGCCATACAACGCTTTATGTGTGCACATCAGTGGGATACCAGGGGCATCTTTCCTTCCTCCCACAAGTGCCTGGCCATCTTTCCTTCCTCTCATAAGTGCTGGGACAACTTTCCTATCTCTCACAAGTGCCGGGCCATCTTTCCTTCCTCCCATAGGTGCTGGGGGCATCCTTCCTTTATTCCATAGGCATCAAGGCATCCTTGCTATTATGGGCACCAATGCTTCCTTCCGTCCACTGGCATTGTGGCATTCTTCTTCCCTCCCTGGACCCTGGGTTGTTCTTCCTCACTTCTACAGGCACCAAGGCATCCTTCCTTTTACAGGCGCCAGGTTGTTTGTCCTTCTTCCACAGACGCCTGGTTTTCTGTCCTTCCTTCCACAGACACCAGGTTTTTTGTCTTTCCGCAGGCGCCAGGTTATCCGTCCTTCTCTCTACAGGCGCCAGGTTGTCCGTCCTTCTCTCTACAGGCGCCAGGTTGTCCGTCCTTCTCTCTGCCAGGTTGTCTGTCTTTCTTTCCACAGGAGCCAGGTTGTGTTTCCATCCAGACTTCTCTACTATCCTTTCCACGGGTGCCAGGACATCAATCCTTTCTTCTTCCCTCCAAGAAGTGTCAGGGTATTTTACCTACATTGGGACTTCTGTCCTCCCACGGGCTCCGGTGCTTCCTTTCCTCCTCCCACGGGTGCCCCGAGACGTCCCTCTCTCCTCCCCCAACACCTTCCATCCCCCTTCCATCCTCCCACAGGTGACCCGTGACTTCCTTCCTTCCATGGCACCAGGGATCCTTTCGTCCATGAGTGTTGGGCCACCATCCTTCCATAAATTCAGCGTTCAGAGCCCTCTTGGTTGAATTTCCCAATGGCGCAGCCATAATCAGATAGCAGTCATTGTTTTTTTTTTGACATATGGGAATGTTCATAAAGTTATTTACAAAAAACATAAAGCCTATTTTTACATTTGTTTTTTATGTAATCTTAGAAAAGCAGACGAAACATACAGAAACCAAAAATTAGTTAGTCAGCAGAAAAAACTAAGCAGAAAGAAATAAGAAGTAGTTAAAAGGGAATAAATTTGTATTAAAATATTAAACACAGTTTAGCTGGAGCAGACGTTGGGGTTGATTTTCTATAGAAATACAGGCCTTTCACATAGCAAAGTGAATTATCATCTTGCAAGGGAATTTTCAGTAAGATGAGTAAATGAGGTGAAGTTTTGCTGACTTCAACCATCAAGATCAAAATTCTTGTTTTCTTATTAAATTTCATGCAAGTGATTGGCTAGCCTTTGCAAAGTGTATTTTTACCAAATTCACCAAGCTAAATCAACTCCACTGAGTTCTAAATTGCAACTACATTTAAAAAATAGGAAAAAAAACACTGAAACAATTGTAATATAATAACAATGTATTTAATATTAAAGTTTATAGGCGGCTGTTTTGCAGAGCATGGCAGATGCAATGTGATGGTTTGGGGTTGTTCTGGTGCAGGTGAGAATGGAGAGTTATACAGGGTGTAAGAATGCTGAAGCTGGATGGTTCCCCCTGTATCTACTGTCATTAATGTATTTATTTATTTCATCATACAGCAGGACAGCGTTCTCAAACATGAAACTGGAAGCTGTAGTCTTTAATCAGCTGACTGGCATCATCCCCAGATTTAAACCAAATCGAGCTTCTGTACAAAAAGCTTTATTAAAGGTCAAAGAAAACGTCCTGCAAGCCAGTCACACCTCTGGTGAAGCTACAGCAAACATGTTAAAGTTTCCATTGAATAACTTCACAAACTGTCAGCTGAAATGCCAAATGACTGCAAAGCTGTATTTGCAGCAAATAATGGACAGAACAGTGATCACCAACCAAGACCTACAACTAGTTAAGCCACCTTTTATATTACTGCACCTTTTATGAATGTGCTAAATATTTCTCTGTCTGACACCAGGTGCATACACAAATGCATAATATAAAGCAGAGGCTGTCACAGGTAATGAAAAGCAGTGAGCGGGTAGAAACATCTAACATGGTTGTGAAGTTACATCAGAGGTACCTTTAATTTTTTACTACTTTATTATCACAGCATGCAAGGATCCCCAAACTCAAGAAATAGGGTAGCAATGCTGCATGATCACTCTGGCCTTCCCCTTCTCTTGGTCAATAGGTTTGATCGTTCATTAGATTTTGAGCCCTCTTTGAGGGGCAGTTGGTGAAAAGACTATGGACATTGTAAAGCGATGCATAATATGTCAGATATATATAAATACTGAATAATAATTGTCGGCAGATGTTTGGGGTCTTGCAGTATTCGGAAAAAAGAATGTACGTGGGCATATGCTAATGTCACCTACATAAATTACAGCTATTTTATGTGTAAAATTAAATTAAAAGGTATAGTAATGCTCTATAGTTATCTGTGGAATTTATACAAAAAAAAACTCACTGTAACCTTCATGCATGGTGCTGTCTCAATGGAGAGACAGTGTAGACATCCTACAGAACATCTTCTCCGTAACATAGATGGCTGTGTCTGTCATCCATAGAAAAAACTGAGAACAATAGCTGAAACGACTCTTGGATTTCTAGCATTTTATACTTGGCACTTTTTGAAAAGATATAACATAAAATGTTCAATGATACATTTAACAGACCAAAATAGCCAAAAGGTAATTGTTTTAAATATATGAAAACTTAAGTGTAAAAGTTCACTTAATATACATACCTGTGTCTGGATTCTGTGTAATACCTTGTAGACTAAACCACAGCTCTTTAGATGGACATTGCGAGCTTATTCTGAACTTTTTTTAACTTTCAGGGTAGGTTTAAATCTGTATGGGGGCTATTAGAAATGTTTTTAATTTCAGGCTTTTTCTGTGAGAGACAACAGGGTATTCCAGAATAACCAGCAGGTTCCAGGATCTTTAGGGTTCTGAAACTAGGAAGGAGGGGTGTTGTCTACCTACACAGAAACTCCAAGGAAAGTATACTTTCTAACCAGCAGGTTCCAGGACCATCAAGGTTCAGAAAAAAGAAAGCAGGGTGTCTACATACACAGTAACTCGATGGAAAGTATGTGTACCAATTAATGTTTTTTTTTTTTTGTCTTTTGTGGAGAAATGGGAAAAAAACATCTTACCATACATCACTTCATGGAGTAGAGTTGGCAAGAACAAGGTTTTGGCTCCTCGTTATGCAGCATCTTGGGATAGATTGCACAGTGTCATTCACTGTCTATGGCCATTTAAATGATGATTGAAGAATGGTAATATATGAGATGTACAAACATCTAAATCCCTGGATCCAAGTACACAGAGTAAATAAAGTGACCTGTGGCTGTATGAATTCTAACTGGAATATCCTTAAGTGCATGATGAAATATTACACAGGTCTTTAACCTCATGATATGGAAGGAACATCCCAACACAGTGAACAAGATCATAGTAGAAAAGTGATACAGTAGGCCAATGCACCTTTGTCTTGTTTATTTATTATATGTCATTATTCCCTAATGAAGTAGCAGAATTGAGGGGGGTGGAATGCCTGAGGAACCCTAAAGCCCACCAGATATCCAGCAGATCTTTAGGGAACTCAACTGGTTGGATTAGAAAGCTTTGCTCTAGTTTTGTAATAAAAAGATGGGTCTTCATACACACCTGTACCTTTGGATCATACCAGGATCATTAGTGAGATCAATTACAAGTGTTAGACCTTTGCTAATAATAATGCTTTTTTCTGTGTGCAGGCAATGTCTGCTTATTAAAAATGTCAAGGCACAAACTGATTGCTTCTCTCGTTACCAATTGTCATATGAAGCTTACATTAACAAAATATTCATGTCTGATATATCCTGATTTCTGCATGTTGTCCTTTTTCGATTAGCTAGGGATCACTTTTCTCTCCACCACCTAGGATTAACGTTACAGATCAGTAAAATAGAATAATGTATGTCAAGTGTAAAGCATATGTCTTTTGTGTTAATAGTGTTGTAAATTTTGCTGTTGTAAAAAGCAAGCCAGTTTAAAATAATAAAATATAATAATCATCATTGTCTTCTATTGACTTAGACAGGCAAAAGCTACCCTGTTGTGTTTTATAGAACCTTTGGAGGGTATTCATTTTATAATTTAGGACCGTATTCGGTGACAGGAGTAGCACACTAGGACATGTAGATCATAACAAAGGAATGCAGACAATAAAACATGAAAATTCCAATGGCTGTAATATTTCTTAAGGGACTGAACATTGTACTTTTTTGTCTATTTATGTTCAGGGAGCAGTTTATTAAAAAATGTGTATGCTGTAAATATCATATTATAACAGGAAAAGTTATCATTGCCGTCATTTCAATTACTTCAGCTTTGTTTTATTGATAAACCATATAAAGGTATTATAATCCATGAGTAAATAGTACTGAGATATTATATTCATAGGGAAATCCACCAACAGCCTCCATAAAGTTAATTTACCATTCTGCATCACATGAATGTGTGGGTAACTCTTTTTCCAACTTCTTCGGAAGATGACCAAAGGTAAAGGTGACATGGCCTCTATGCGTTTATTATTGGTATTTGACATAAATAATGTCAAGAAGTTTTTTTCTTAATAAACGTGACACGAGAAATATGTAGTCTTTGCGAAGCAAAATTTTGAGAATTCTAGTTACCCGTGGTATGCTGACCCATTTGCCTAAACATTACTAACCTGGAGCCTACAAAGACTGTCTCTATACTAATCTGTATTAATTAAACAAAAAAGCCAGATCTATTGGATTAGAGGGGTCAGCAGGAAGCAGAGCCTACCTATGTAATAGGCACATACAGCATGGCTGACTTATACTACATTTATTTTTGAACCATATAGGTCTCGTGTCTCTCATTTCTGGCCTCTTTAAATAATTCTTCTGTCCATGCTTCCTACTTAGCTGATATCTTTTTGTTCTGTACACTGCATTTCCTAAAATAATTGCCCAATCCTGTGGGGGCAGTGTTAGGATTTGGGTTTGATTAATTTGCTGAATATACTGAATGACCAGGTTTTTCCATCAATCAATGCCTGAATTCATCGACCCCAAAAAATAAGAGTGGTTCAGTCAGATGGAGATATTTTCATACATGTTTCAGTCATCCAGACCTTAATCCCATTGAACATCTTTGGGAGGACTTTACACAGCAATCTGACTCTCTAATCCCAGCCTCTATCCCACACATTAGTGACCTAAAACCGGAGTCCAGCCCCTGGGTTTTGCATCTTCTGTGTACAGTGTAGGGGTCTATTTTAGGGTACCCACATAGCTTCTTGTGTGACCTGGACACTTGCTATTGGCTATCCAGGGCCTGGGTTCTCTCACCATCCAAAAGACGAGGGATCCTTTGGCAAGGGGGCTAGTCAAGAAGTAGCCAGCATCGGTAGCAATGGACCTGCTGCATTCAGGAAACTGTTACAGCAAGAAACCTGGACTTCTGATTTAGGTGAGTGTCTTTTACAAAGTATGTAATGTGTTGCACTGTAACTCTTAGTGGCAGTAAAAGGGTTAAATCCATCATGTTCTAGTTCATGTAAGAAAAATATCAGCCATGTACTGGTTGCTACAGCAAATTATAAGGACAACACCTCCACTTAGCCTTTCCTCATTTAATCCGCAGCCCACTGTCTGCCCACTGTCATGAAAAGTCAGCTCTTTTTCAGAATGGTACCTACTACTAATGATGTTATGCTCCAGCTATCTTGTCTGCAAGCTTAAAATAAACAGGGGGCAAACAGTCATCTGCTTTTCTTGGATATGCCCCTCATTTTCTCCAGTTTAAATTAGTCTTCACAAACTCTGTAATGCTTACCATATTTTTATTGCAAGCCTTCATAACACATAATTAAAGATAATGCCAAGAATTTAACTACTAGAACAGTATAGCAGGCCTGCTGCCCCCACAAGTTTATCTTAAAGAATTTTCATACCACCATGAGATAGATTGCGACTTGCATGCCTTGCATTCCATTTCATATACTTTTACATCTGGGGGACTTTTAAATGAAGTAATGTGTCTATCCTGGTGCATTTATTTTTCAGGTGTCTGCTTGAAAGATCATTCTGAAGAAATAAGTACTCTCACAGCTGTTGCTATAGGCTGGCTGTGAAACTAAGAACTATTTCCTTTCAAAATGTTTTAAAACTGCAAGGCCTAGAAATGTAGCTACACCCTTGAAGTATTTTGTAATACAATTCCACTGAAAAAAAATGAAATATATGTTGGCTGACCACCTATTTTTCCCCTCTGCCATGCTCAGAGCATATAGCTTGTTATGTTAATATGGAAATTCATGTAGTTCTGTTTAACAGGTTAGAGGTTAAAACACTGCGGTGTTTTCATTACCTACTCCGTTTTATTAAATAAACCCCGAAAAAGCTACCAGCAGAACATAGGCTTCAGTACAGCACAGTAACCAATCAAAATTAATTTTTTATTGCCCTGGATTTTGATCATTATTGCCTATATTAAAAAAATGTAATAATAAATTGGGTGACCCAAAATTTATGCAGGTCAGAATTTTTTTATTCTTGGTAATTTGGATTAGTAAATCAGAAAGAATCAATGTTTCTGGGTCTGATTAAAAAAAAAATACCTCCATGATCAAAAGAAAGATAAAACCTTTGCCGCGACGATTATTTTGTGCAAAAAGGCATATAAATAAAATAAAGTAAAATACTTTATTCATCAATTTAAAAACTTTTTTAGACAATGTTATGAATATTCTGTTTTCTACTTTATTCATCAATTTAAAAACTTTTTTAGACAATATTATGAATATTCTGTTTTTAAATTGATGAATAAAGTATTTTACTTTATTTTATTTATATGCCTTTTTGCACAAAATAATCGTTGGTACTGGAATATAAGGGATGTGGCATAGGTTTTATCTTTTCTTTGATTATGGAGGTTTTTCTTGAATTGCACAAAATAATCGCTGGTAGTGAATCGGGAAGTATTGACCTGAGTGGATCGATGTGAGCTTTTTTTAGGAGGAGCTCAGGAATCAGCATTTACATATTTTTCTAATGATATAAATTCCCCTGATTTAGCCTCCCCATGGAATGATAGATTTGCTTTAAGTTCTGATTTATCCTCCCCATGGAATAAAAAAAAGCAGACCTAATAAACATTGGCATTAAAGTGGAACACTCAGTACACCTTATTCCCCCCACTTGTGTGAAGCACCTGCCAAGTACTTTATGAAGTGTTGGCTTTGCACTGTGCCACATCAAAAGAACAATGATTGCAACGCCTTTCCTTGTCATGTCTGGGACATATGCAGACACTAGATGCCCTTTTGCACATGTGTACAAGGCTCTTTACTGTCAGATAAGTATCTATTACTATAGACACATCATCTTAAAGTAGATTCATGCAGCACATACTTATACCCAATTCCAGAAATTTGCATCAGTTTGATGTGATAGGTTGACAAGGATGCTGATGCTGCCAGTTATATGTAGGCTGTGTCTCCTTGCGTTACAGTGTGATTTATAAAAACTGCAAGGAGCATCGTGATTGCTGATTCACAAACCAGTAAATTGTTAATCAGCACCTGTCCACTCCAAGTCCACTGTGAGCTGTAGTGGAGTTTGGTAGACACAAACAGTGGAGGATCCAATGGACATCAGAGAATTTTCACTGGAAACAATCTTTTGTGATCATTTCTATTGATAGATGAACATATGAGCCCTGTACACACAGAACCATTCTGTTCTATGGAGAAAGGGGTGGCACCCTGCTGTGCTTTCTTCCATATGAATGAGCAATGGTCATTCCCCATCAGTCTGTCATGGAAGATTGATGAATGGCATTGGGAAACTGCTGTGCATGTCAGATTTTTGCTCAAGATGTGCACATCCGACGATTATCTGACATGTACATAAGTCATAGGTTTACTCAATGAGACTTGTGCATCACATAGTAACTCGATTTGATATTTGTGTACATGGATATACAGTAGACGCTCCAGGTTATGGAGCTTACAACCTTGAAAAATCTGTAAAAAAAATATGACTCATTTCATATATCCCGTGTGTCAGAGAATGAGAGACCCACCAATGCCACCCTTGGATTTTAGTAACACCATTGTGAGTAATATTAGATTATTAAAAGCTTGGGTGGTGTCAGCATTCCCTGAAACAATGTATTTTTAATCAGCAGTGTAGAAAACTTCCTTTTTGCTTTGACACTTTTGAAATGTATACATTTGATGAGTCATTTATTAAAAGTTGGTGAAAATTGCCTTAGTCATGGGACAGAAAAAAAACTCCAAATCAAATTGACAAAATCAGATATAAAGCAGACGGTTCTGCTACCAAAATGCAGCAATGTTCACATACAGATATTATGCAAATGTTGGTCTTGTGGTCCAAAATGCAGCAAAAATGTAAAGTTAGGAAGTAAAGAAAGCAGACAAAAATCTGGTGGATCAGTTGATTTGGTAAGGGGGTGTAATATGCCATTTAATCTTATTTATTTTGTAGTTACAGGAAGGAAGAATTTCCAGAGGCCTACTGTAATGAAATATTCCTTAATTATTATATATGTATCTTTATTTTCAAAATTACAAATCTAAAAAGAAGTCAATACATCTTCAGGGTACAGACCCAGAATTAGATAAGGACAATAGTGTGAACAGGGCAATGACCCTACATTTACATAGGGGCCCCTGGGCTTCTAGCTACAGAACTGAGCAAATTCATATAGACAAGTGGCCATTGACGGCTCATTGCTGTGTAAACAGATCAATAATTAAAGTGACAAATGATGCAATAGGGCAGTTTTTTTTTTGCCTATAAACCTCTTCAAGCCCTTGAACATCACTAATAGACATACAGTTTCAAGACTGATAAAGATAGTTGTGCATTTTATTTGGCAACACTGACCTTTATGTTGTATTTTTAATGTACCATCATATTACTTTTTCATGAATCTGTCAAAGTTTAATATTAGATCAGTTTGTGGATAACTAATAAAAAACTAATAGTTTAGGTAGAGAAAGAAGCTATCAGCACACCACATCAAGAATATAATTTATAAGACATATTGCAAAGGATTGAGCAAGGAACAGCTTAAATATATTTAAAATGCCACCATGCGATAAGTATTATATGAAGCCATCAATAATGCCATGCAGTGCCATTAGCCTTTTCCACGTTGCTCCCATTGCTAAATTACCATTCTCTATGATCTAAATCATCATTCAGAAAAAAATATTACTGTATGATATGATGGGTTTGAATAATTTTATCTTGCCTCTAAAACACCCATTCCAAACATACAGCCCCGATGAAGGGACCACTGCATTTGGCCCGAAGTGTGTTGGCTATACAGCTCCAAGAAAAGTAACCACATCCTTGATCAAGATTGTATTTTTTTCATGAAGGTTTGTACCTCTATGTGCAGTTTATTGCTTGCTATGCTGTTTTTTAAACCAGTGATGTTAGGGCCCCATCTTTTTAAATCATATTCAACATATGATGCAATAAAATTCCTCTGTCACATAATTTTTCTTTTAGATATTTGATACTTTAAGTCCCAGAGTACTGTAATGTCTTCATTGGTCTTTTACTAAAATGAAGTTGTTTTAACAGCTATTCGCACTATAATATAACCTATAAGAATTTTTCCATCCATTCCAAATTTCATGAAAAATAGTAGGTATAAAGTCCATCCTAAAGCAAATATTTGCATGTATTTCAAACCATCTCCATCCAAAGCTGTTATTGAATGTTTGTATGGTCGCTAGCATATTAAAATATGCTGAATTTTAATCTCTCTGGAGGAACATACAACTGGTAAGAGATTTGCAAAAGAATTCATACTTCCCTCTTCCCGCTGTGGCTGTTACAAAGTTACATGATGGTATCAATGGGGAGTCCAGCTGCAAGATAATGACACCTGCATTGTGACTTTGTGGGATGGGAAATATATAGACTATGGTGGGAAAATCTCATCATTGAAGGCTAAAAGAGATAATAAAAACACATTTGGAACTGAAATATCAGTTATGACAGAAAGGTAGAAATGTTCCCAATTTATTAAGTAGCTATATTTGCATATAATAAAAAAGTTCCCAACTTGGCACCCAAGATTCCTCTACCGACCCTTTTATCACTACAGGACACAGTAATAACAAAGGGAACAAAAGTACTCAATGGTACACTATCTGACATATACACTTATCCCAAGACAGTACCCAACAGAGGGCATGCTGCCCAACACGTATACCTATGACGATACAGCACCCAATGGGGGCCAATCCAACACACCCACGTATTATGACATAGCACACAGCTTCACCAATTAGATATCTAAATTTCTCTTAATGTTAACTTCTCGTAACCTGTCATATATTATTCTCCTTTAATATTTTAATATTTATTATTAATATTTTTTTTTAAAGAAGTGCCAACATATTTTGTAGTTTTGATTGAGAACTTGTACTTGCACAGAATCAGGGGCAATCAAGTGCACAAAATATAAAATGCTGACAGTAGAAGCGAGCAGTCATCCATCTGTTCCTTTACTGTCCATTGTAAGGTCAAGTAACAGTATACCAACCTACCTCTCTTGTCTGGCAAGACTGTGACAATCCTGGGATTGCATGGACAGAAATACAAATCGTCACATAAAACAGATCCCATATTTATTTTGCAAATGTCCCTTTGGCTTGAGGTAAGGTTCAATAAAAGGTCAGTTCACTCAAAAAAGGTATATTATAGTATATAGAAGTATAAATTACTATTAACATATTATTTCCCTTCTGTTGACTCCAGGAGACAGATATATCTACTGGAATTCCAAGCACTGACCCCTCCTTGCAGTTAACTTCTTCATACCTCATGTCTAAAAATGTCTAAAAAATGTAAAACCCAACTTCTAGAATTAGACCCACTTGTACTGGCAGTTTTAGATGGGGAGCAAGGTGCCCACTCAAAAAATGAAATATCAATTTTCAGTAGATTGACCCATTATTGAAGCAGATTTAATGAGCTTGCATGCTATTGATGCATTTTACTTGTATTCATCATATTCCTAAAGCAACAAACACACCCAACACACTAAACCACATTTAAAGAGGGGAATATATAGGGCTCTCTATAAAACTCCACATCACTGGATAATAGACATAAAGTTGACCTCTCTTGTATTTATATTTTAGTGGAATGTAGGTGTGAAAATAGTCCATTCTGAATTCCAGATGTATCACAAATGTAATTTCTCTGCGGTGGTAGGAATCGTGTTGGAATTTCTTGCCTAATGCAGGTCTACCGTTGCTCAAGATTTGTAGTTTTCTAGAGAATGCCATGTTTTCCAGCATGCCACGCTATATATAGAATCCCGTGATTAATGTTGTGTGTGATAGTGTTTACATCAAACTTCTGAGAACGAGAAGAACTTTTTGATTTTAATAAACTCCAAAGCATGTTTGGTACAATCTGTGCAGGGATTAGGAAGGTGTGTTTGGACTTCTGGGAAATAAACACATTTATAGCAATTGTAAGGTGAGCACTCATCAGACTTTATTACACACTAAAGCATGTTGGATTGACCACTCTTTACAATGTATTAGTGGTTGATGACCACGGTTAAAATTGCTTAACTGCAGATGGATAATAAAAACATAAATAAATGCAGCCAGGTATTATTAATAAATAATGAAATCTATTTGATTAAATGCAGCTACAAAAGCACCTGAAGTTGGCATGGGATCAACCCCCTATTCAGCAGAACTTAGACTGGTGGGAGTTAGGATTGGGACCCATTAAGGTGTATTACAATTAAATGTAGAGTAAATTAGTCTGATGCCAGTCTTTAATTGTCCAGTCAGCAGAAAAGGACACCGCTGCATCCCTGTTTTAGTCTATAACAGAGTCATCTGCCAAGCTTTGCTGTTTGGAAGGGCTGTGTTAGTCTAAGGATAAACAGAAATGCAAGTTTACCCAGGTCATAAAGCCTAGAAGCCTCTCTTTTTCTCTGACAATTGAAATCGTACAAGACTGCATAAGTGAGCTTACACCTTATGAAAAAAATAAAAAGTATCACTCGTTATGGTATAATTTACTGGTATATTGTAAACAGTTCTGCAAAATATCCCCGTGTATAGTGCACGAATATTGGCACTGGAATTTGGATCTCTGCCATACCTATCTCTCTCCAACCATCTAATGAGAGTGCCTTATTGGCAGCTGGTGCTCTCTCGTAGCATGGTGTGTTGGAGTTGGTGTATGGCAAAGGTCCATGGTAGTGTTGAAGTTATGTTGGCCATGTACATTCAGAACAGTGGAGCTTCCCCAGTGGACAGAAGAACATTTGGGTAACATTAAAGCAACCCTCTGGCATCTCAAGTTCACAAGTTGGTCTAGACAGCAAAAAATATTACTTAATACATAGGTAGCCATTTCCAATGCTAGAAGCTTTATAAAACCTTTTACAAATGCACTATTGCCAATAAGTTCTTCAAATGGGCCCAGTTTTTGAAAAGGTTCTTGAAATCCATATAAGCCAAATAAATTCTTCTTTTTCTGCATTGGAAAGTATCATTTGGAAGCTGTTGGTCACTATGGACAACAGGAAAGCGATCATTAGGAATACATTTTATACACCACTGAGAGTATGAGGCCCATAGCTGTGCTTCAGAGAAGTATACCACACACATTTAATGCATTTGACTAGCTTTGCCAAGCCACCAGTTACTGCTATGGTTAAGCATGAGAGTGATTTATTTCTTTATTTCAACCATAGTTTTATTACAGAGCAATCCATAATCATCATTATGATCAAGGCTGCCTATAAACCAAGATTTGTGAGGGCATGTCAAAATATCACAGACTGAGCAAGGAACATTCCTTCTAAGCTGGTGTTGGAGAGTCATTCTAAGGTTTTATTTTAACATCATTTGGAGAAAGAGTCACAAGGAACATATTTCACTAGGAATAACATCTGAACTCAGTGCAAGGCAGCTAAGCTACTGAATTGGATGCCATTTCAAATGGAAAGGCGCACAGACGGTGCCAGCTTGCAGCAAGTTCATCGTTCTTAAAAGAAGCCAAACAGTGGATGTTGTACTCTGTAACTAGGAGAGACCAATGATGACTTTTGCAGCTGTCTAATAATATATGGATAAGTAACACAGTTGGCCTGTTGTATAGAGTAAGTGACAAGCAGAGAGCTCAGTTACACTCAGGTAGAGCTAGCTTATAAATCATTAAATATTACAATACAAGCCGATGACATTTTTCTTCTTCATTCCATCTTGGTCACAGCTGGTTGTCCAGTGGATGGCCTATTATCGAGTTATATCTTTCATTTTTATTTCAACCAAAATAAGCAACTTTTTATTTATAAAGATTCCCTTGTATTCTCAAAAAGTTTTGTTTGAAAAGGTCTTGTAAAAGTGATTGGGACAGATGGTTCCACAAGGCTAGACATAGCTTCTTCATGTTCACAATTTTGGTCTCTGACTATTCTTTCCATTTTATGTCTCAGCCTGCACCTTTTTCACATTTTTTGTCCTCATTTCTGTCTGGACTTGTCATGCACCCCTACATTTTTTTAGACAATTTGTTTTTCGAATATAGTTCATATACACTTACATAAGTGAAGAATAACTTGGAACTTCATATGATTTGAGACCCCCATCAATAGTTTACTTTTTGTCCATATATATGTTAATTCTTAGTCTATCCACCTCCAACCCACTCATGTTACTCATCATATTGCATCAAAATTTTTTATTTAATGGAGAAAATATAAAGTCATATATCAGTTTCTGAACCACAATAGGAGAATACAGTTTAACTTAACCTTACCTAAATTAACTTAAAGTCATATGCATATACACTGGTGGAAATTTTAACATCCACAACTGTTGGGGAAAAAAATACATTGTATTTGTATATGATTGGATAATTGCAAATAAAACATTGTCAGTAAAGTTAAAATGTTAATAAAATGTTTTTGAAATGTTGCAAAGACTAAGAGAGGCTGCAACATTGAAAGAGGAAAGGAGTAGGAGACAATGGTCACCAAAGAGCAGGGGTGGCCACACTTTTTTTTGCTTGCGAGCTACTTTTAAAATGACCAAGTCAAAACGATCTATCAACAATAAAAACTTAAACTTCATAACTCCTGTGCGCGGTAGAGTTTATTTTGAAAGGCAGGGCTCCGCAATCTACTCACATTGCCCTTGCGATCTACCAGTAGATCATGATCCACCTGTTGGGCACCCCTGCCATACAGTATGAGTATCAGATCTTGTTTTTTGCGCAGTATCTACCTTTAGTATTATCTTTAACCTATTTATACTCTACCATAGTCTATAAAAAGGCTCTGGCCATAGTTGGGCTTTAGTATAGTTCAGCAGCAATTGCCACATGTAATGAGAGTGACCTCTGTTCCTGTGCTGCTTCAATTTGCTTGCACTGAAGGTTTTAACTTTTAGGCATTTACATATATGTTTTTATTTATATGAGTTATTTATTATGAAATGTAATAGTTTAAAGTGAAGTCCAGGTGGTCAAAAAGAAAGAGACCTTACATGCTACATTGGCCAGTTCTGAGTCACACATGCCCTTTGTAGGTGCTTTCTGCATTAGATAAGGGAAGCATAGGCTAAGCTCCCATTTAATGCATTCCCATACACAGTAAGATCTAATGTATAGAGTGTTCTGATACCTTTCTATTATTGCCAGTTGTTTAGTAATTTGTGATTCATCCCCTCTTTCGTGATTGCTGTTGAGCTTTAGGGGCCCATGACCCTGTTGCATTTCACTGGTTGTCAATCCGTGGCCACTATTGCTAGGTAATAATTACAAGATACTCAAAAGACTCCACAAGATGTTATAGAGATGCTCTTACTTAGAGTCTAGCCATCATAATTTGGAGCATGTCAGTCTCTTAGATCCTTAGCTCCATAGTTATGCTCAAATAGTTTAAAGATCACATTTTGCAGTAAATACAGCAACATTGCCTAAGCTTCACATGCACTTGAATGTGTATGCAATAATAACCCCATGGCTTGATGGGAAATGTTTGCATTTACTTGGTAATAGCCATCCTTTAACGTGTATTACTGTACAGGTAGTCCCCGGGTTACATACAAGATAGGGACTGTAGGCTTGTTCTTAAGTTGAATTTGTATGTAAGTCACAACAGGTACAATATTTTAATAAATGCAATTAGGACAGATGTTTGTCTCAACATATTATTAGGCAGTGTGGATTCAGTTACTGTATGAAATCCTCACTGTGAGTTAATCACAAACAAAGCAAAGCAAAAAACTAACCTAGACATTCATTAACTTCTGAAGCAAGCTGTGCTTTGATATGCAAAAAGAAACAACTGCAGAGTTCATTCTCAGCTGTGTTTAGCAAAAGATTTCTTTTGCAAATCATGCAAACTCCCCCTCCCCCCGTCAAGCCTCTGTCCTGCACACGGATGAGCAGGGAAGCCCTGTTTGTATCTAGGAGTTGTGTGTATGTCAGATGTCCTTAATTCGGGGACTGCCTGTAGTTGGGTAGCAGTACTTTGCATTTTGTTGACCTTTTTCCAGTTTACTATAAATATAGTTACTTTAAACTAGTTTAGAGTAGAAGATTCACACTTGACGTTTACACCTTCAGCTCAGCAAACTTTTGTTTTAGTCTTGGTTTATTCACAATCTCCACACTAAATGGCATTTCTTTCTGGCTGTCTTTATGTGTGTAAATGGTCTGGGGATTTTGAGCTGAACAGTGTCTGTCTTGATCTTTGGCCTTTCGTAAATCATCTAGTAAGCCCCGAGTGTTTATCCAGTGTCCACTCCTGGACAAGATACAGAGTAAGGAGCTGTGCCATGTATGAGTACCTGTCTGAGAACACATTCTCCGATGTAAAAACAAGGTTCCATCTATTTTAAGAAGTTGGAAAACATTATTGCAGGTCTGTTCCGCAGTCACAGCTATTTCATTGTCACCAGTAAAATGTATTCATTCTGTGTTGTAAAACCTAGCTGACATGTACAAACACATTTTCCTTCATTTACAAAATATGACATTTAATACAAATATTAACAAAAATACCCTATTAAAGCAGGTTTAATACTGGGTCGGGTTGCTAAGTGTATTTTATTTTGGAGTGCTACATTTCATTTATTTTACTTTGGTTCAATTTATTCATTTGTGGGGACGCCAAAGAAAATTTAGATTTACAAATGGACAAACACCAAAATGTAACTGTAGCCTCACGCTAGTGGGCAGGAGCACAAATATTTTAGTGTGCAGCTTCTAGCATTGAGAAGAACATCAAAGTTTTGCTCACAACAAAAAGAAACTGTTTGCCTTTTTCTAAGTAAAGCCGTCCACTTGTGTTACTTTTTTCTTTTGAACCCTCCCACTTTAGGCCCTGGGAAAACGTTAGAAAAAGACTTTGCTATCCAAAGGGCTGTTTCGTTGTATTGTATTTTACAGCTAGACCTGAACGAACCAAAAGCAATTCAACTCGTCTCTTTTACCTAATGTAACGTTTTTTACCCCTTTCCTAAAACTTGTCTTCAGAGAGAAACCCTGTGATCTTCTCATTTGTACAAATGTAAATCAAGCCATCCTTCTGACCGTGTATTAATTACAAAGTAATATGACCTACTGCTTCTGTGATTATTACCCAGCATGTTCATGTTCAGGTCAATGTGCTAAAGAATTTTATGAATAGGAAAAGAAAGCTTCACTCAGTAAACTAATATTGGCTATGGTTGAAAAAAATAGTCCTTATTCAGTAAATAAAAATGTGTTTATTGAGAAATTTACATAGAGAAACGAACTTTTTAACCCAAAATATGTAAAAATAAGAAAGTTAATGTATTTGTATTGTATAGTTACTAAACTACGTGGTGTATTAAAAAAACATCTAAAATTTGTTGTAGTTTCTTTATAGATGGGCTTTGATTGTTTATATTATTTTAGGTTTAAATAGAGGTTAAAGAAAACTTAACGTGCTAAGTGTAATATCTCCTTCTAATATCTTGGATACACAAACTGCAGCAGCACATGGGCACTTTGACACTTTAGGGCCTATATTGGTATGTGCATGAAATATAGGCCAGGTAGTTCCTGAGTGTTATTTTGAGCAGGCAAAAAACTGGAATAGTTTTGTGATCCTCAAAACTGTTCTTTACAAAGTCTGGGAGACAGGGCAGCAGTTGTTCTTGCGGACTATGTCTATCACTGCTTATCAATCACATATTGAATCACCCACCTACATTTACTAAGTTCCCAAATGCTGGTAGAAAGTTCCCGTCTTTGGTCAAAGCAGAATAATTAAAACTAAATGTCTGATTAGCCATGCTTGTACCTGAACTCCGGAACCTCTCCCTGAAAGTAGGCATTGGACAAAGGTCTAGTCACCAGTATTGCCTGTGATCTCTCCGCAGCCATTCTCTCCCTGCTCCTTACTTTCCATGCCTTTTTTTGCACAGTGCCTTTGTGTTGAGGTGGACATCTTGGTGGAGGAGAGCCTTTACCTCATATTATAGCCTCCAGTAACAGAAATGTGAGTAATAAAAGAATTCAATCACAAAATCTTACTCCCAATTTCCAATCTCACTCCAGAGGCCTGTAGGCAAAACAATGCCTAGGCACTCGTACATAACTGAAAGTGCTCCATTTGTGGCTCCGAGTAGTGGGCCATCTACATCCTCACTTACTATTGGTCGTCCATTACAGGGGATGACCTCAGTACCCTCAACTTCTGTACAAAGCTCCTCCAGTGCAGGAATAGAGGAGGTTGAGAGACGAGGAATATGAATGTCAACAGTGTTTAGGCACATAAAGAGGACTGCATTAGGGTGCAATATAGACTGGCCACCTCTGATTACCAATGTTTAAGGAGTACTTATGCAATAAGTGTAGCTAACCACCCGTTTGTTAATACAGTTAAATTTTCCCGATTAATTGGATAAGTGCTAAAGCCTGTATCTTCCACAAATTGGACTAAACTCAATAAACTCAAAGAAAAAGCGGAAAGATAGGCACAAAGAAAGTAATAATGTATAGGAGGTGAATGATGTCCATCTGTTACTGAATTTTTTCAACCCCTGTGGGCAGGAAGATATTAATGACAGTAAGGATCTTTAGTGTTACCTATAACAAGCTCAATGTTTTAGACTTGACATTTCAATGATTCCTCCATAGTATGTTATAATACAACATCACTCAACATTCACAGCTTTTTAGAGAAGTTAGCAACTTGTCAACCACTGATATCATGTTTTTGCAACTTTAATTAAAAGGATCTCTGCATTCCAACTGGAAATATCCTGTGGGAAAACACTTGGTGTATTTGATGAAGCCTTAATTAAAGAGCTCTCTGAACTCTCTCAGAATGTCTCTATTTAAAGAGAATTCAAAAAGTTAAACTGACATTGCACCTGTTTTTAATTTGTGGCCTTTATGATCTTTTAACTACAAAAAGTATAAAGTGACGTGATCACAAATCAATATCCAGGGAGGAGAAGAGGTGGACAGCTACAAATACAAATAGCTTTTAAATAAAGAGCCGCCAGACAACAGGTGAGACTGGAGAAAATCGGAGGAAGTTGTCTTTCATGAGTTAGGAAGGAGGAGGAGTAGCGTGAGGGGAAAAATCTGAAGCTTAACTCTGTGTACTTTGATATGACTCACTCATAGCTTAAGGAAGACCTTCTTAAATATGTGTTTGAATAGTTTCCATCAAATGAAATGTAAAAAATGTTAAATATGTCCTGGATATGTGCACATATATAAACGACGTAGTAAAATGCTTAATTTTGTTAACAAAAATAATATTATTATTGATAAATTGCAGGATTTAGGGTCAGCACAATAATTTTGTACAGAGGGCTTTAGTTAACATTCCTCTCCAGCAGGGCAGGTTGGAAAGGACTCTATTAGCTTAGCAAACTCTTTTCCTTTTAAAGCCAATACCATTATTATATTACAAAAATAACAACATTTTGTTAATAATAACCATTAAAATCAAACATCATTTCAAATACATAAAACACAATAAAATCAGACTCACTCGCAAGGGAAACCGATGGAATAGGAACATGGTTGTGCTGTTGGACTGTATGTTCTTATATCTGTTTGAGGACTGAAGGACATGAAACTTAGGATCATTGTGATTTATATTGAAAATTGAAAGAGATTAGTCACTAATTAGCTTAACGAAATTTGAATATACCATTGCTGCCATAACCACCTCCTTCCTTGCAACAATTTTAAATAGGAGGGCTGCTGGAAGTACAAACATCAGACTTCTCCTCTCCTTCCTTCTGAAGAAGCAGATTTTTTCCACGAAACACGTCGAGAAGTAATGCAGAATTTAAACCCTTTGGGGGTATTCTGTAAGGAGAGGTCATTATATACACCTACGATTATTGTGTTTTATGTATTTGAAATAATGTTTGGTTTTAATAGTTATTATTAATAACATTTTTTTATTTTTGTAATATATTGATAGTATTGGCTTTAAAAGTCCCGCTTAAAATTGATGTCTTTCATCGCATATCTTTTCCTTAGAATGTTAGGGATGTGGCCTGTTTAAGATAAAGAAATGTATATAGGTGGATGTTTCTTTAAACTTCTTTCCTTACTTCCCTACTTACTTAGTGTTGTCATGGGTGAGATGCAATTATATCTGAATGCACCAGTATTTTGATTATAAGTAGGCCTTTTATTGTATTACAGGTTCTGTAGAGGGTATGCATATCGAAACGAAATTATGAAGGTATGAACTGGATCTCTAAATATTATAAAAATAATTGAAATTCTCCACATTATTATCCTGAAATCTCCAAAAAGAAACAATTGTCTTAGTATTTCAGATGACATGCAGATAACATTGTCATTAACTACCCTAATTCCGTATTTTGTTCCACAAAAACAATGGAAAAAAATCATAATAGTTGTAGGTACCTTGTGTATTTGCGATTTTGCCATTTTCATATAAATAGGTATGCTAAAGTCCATAGAATTCTCTTATTAGATCACGGCTTCAACCCACTTAAGAAGCCCTGATCTAATAGAGTTTGTGTTTCCAGACCCTAAACAAGTGGTCGCCAACCTTTTCGGACCCACACACAGACCACTAAATTGTGGACTGCTGACCTTGCATGCCGTGTGTCACTTAAAGGGGAAGAAACTTCCCCCATAGTGACGACATGATGCCAGAACTCGCCCACTCTCCCATTGCAGGTCTGAGCCTGCGATGGGAGAATGGGCAGGTTGTGTCCAGAGACAAAACCCACCTACTTTCCTGAGCCTGGGTTCTGTACGGGAGACGTGGTCTACAGCTCTGGCTGGTTTCCCCTTCCCATCTGGGTCCTTCTCCTGACCCCGCTCGGTGGCAAACCGGCCAGGCTGGTGCCCTGCCCCCCCTGGGGGGGCCTTCTCTTGAGGAGTGGACCCCCAAAATTTTCTGACAGACCACCAGTTGGCGACCACTGCTCTAAACACTGAGATTCTAGTCTGGTGTCAAATTGGGATATGTCCAAGGTAAAGATCAGAGAACTGATCCTTTAATTTGATAAGCAACACTCACACACACTGGCCTGGCTACCATGCTAAAGCATAGGTATTCATACTTTTTGTCCTGACTTCCATACAAAAGTACTAAAGTTGGACACAGGCAAATAGGATTTTTAAAAGGAGAGCATAAATACCCTTTCCCATATTATTCTCATAACAGGTATAGGAGACTTTGCACGTGAGCCTTGAGTCTTCTACACCTTCCTCCTAAGCTCATTTATATACTTACCTTTGCCCCTCACCCTTCTATTGCAGCTGTCTGAAATACCTGATGCTTCAGGTTATGGAGGAGAATGTTATCTCCTTAAAAGACGCAGAACTTAAAGACCAATCTCTGGGCATAAACACTATCACTTGTTTTAGCCTTTACGGTATCCAATCAGGAGCTTCACATCCAATGCTTTTAAAAAACTCCAAAACCCTCTTGCTTACAAAAGTATGAGTACACAAAGGTACAGTCATGTGAAAAGTGATGTATCATCCTTGGCAATTATTGACTTTTTCACTACTTAAACCAGGCAAACATTACATTACATTTACACAGTGCCTACAGATCAAGGTGATGGTGATGAGGACACTACAGGTGATGAGGACACTACATGTTTAATCAAAACAGGCTCCCTATTCATATACTGTAAAAAACATTTATTCATTGGCACCAATCTGAAACACCTGATTCTAAGTTTCCCTAATCACAAATCTTTGTTAATTTATATTAAATTAATGAATTCACCATGTGAAAGTTATGTGTTATTTGGTTAAGTATATCTCCTTCACCTGTAGGCATTGTTTAATAGAACATCTACTGTTTGTTTGTTCAAATATGTTGAAAAGGCAATAATTTCTAGAGTGTATTTATTTTTCAACTTTGCACATGACTCTATGTCAGTTCAGCCTTTTATCATTCCACCAGTATCTCTGCATTCTGTTCTTTTTGAATCCACAAGTTCCAAAGCCTTGTGATACTCCAAACCCCAAGATTTTATGGATCTGGTTATTTTAACATTACATTTTTTCCTACTACAATTATATAGTCCAGGCCCAGGAATTGGGATATCACAAATGTGACCATAAAACAGGTGGAAATACCAGAGCATGAATGGACTTACCTTTGGTTGTCATGCATTATAGGTATATGAGACAATTATGGGGAGGAGGGAGGTTGTAAGGAGCATCTGAGGTGCCGTAAGTGGGATTAAAGTATTCAAACCATACAATTTAAGCTTGCTGCAAGCAGAAGCTTTTGCCATGAATTGTTTGTGAATGGACAGCACACTCGTATTAGGTGTATTTGAAATTAAGACTGTCACTTTTCCAGTTCAGGGTCTCTTTAAGTCGTCAATAATTATATTTTTTATGTTTCCATATAAGAAACTTTGAGGATTATAGGTTCCAGGTGAGAAATCTAACAGCTGCACAGGTAAAAATAACTTTTAAAATTACCAGTACTTGGAGAGCTTGATCCCATCTTGCTACAGTCTAGGAAAAAATCCTATGTATATATTGTATATTTAAACAATATAGACTTTGACTGGACCAAAAACGAAATCCATATTCCATGAAACAAGACAGAAAAAAGGTTGCAGATGACTTTAGCGATGGCAATATTGTTTTTCTAATTTGATTTGAATGAAAGGGGTAAATAACTTAGTGTTGTTTTTATACGACCTGACATTTATAGCCATGGAAAGCTTATATTTAAGACGGACCTCTAGACCTCAGTGAAATGCTTCTCATTGAAAACCTATAAATTATTGCAGATGTGTTAAAGTTTTGGAAAGGAATAGGTCTCTGTTTATTGCATTTGCTAAATAATGCCTTCAGGCCAAAGCTGCCAGTTCTTTGCACAAAAATCTTCTAGGTCCTGAGTTAGCTTCAATAGACCTACCTGAGACCTGTAATATAATGCATATATAAAAATAATAGGGTTGTGATATGTTAGAGAATCTCTGTACTGTATATATCTAATGGGAACAATTGATGGAGACAAGGTGGGGGTTATCACTTAGTTCCAACAAATATATAGCCTAAATGATAAGAGAATTTAAACTCATTATAATAATAATTTAAATCTTACGACTGTAGCCATTTTATTATGGCTCTTAAAATCAAGCATAGATTGGGAAAAAAAGATGAATAACATACAAATTGTTTCTTAGGTGTCACCCCAGCAAGATATGGTGCTGTACATGATATCTCGTTGGGGTGATCCCTCAGAAACAATTTGGATGTTATTTAATGGACAAGGAAAGAGTTTGGACCAATACCTGACTTACTGACACTTATGGTTAAGATAGTCACCCCATTGAACTTTTTTTGGTTAACAAGATGAAATCAATTTTACATAAGTACAAGACACATAATTTTTTACCTATTGAAAACCTGAACATGCTATATAAGTTATATATATAATTGTTGCTATCTGATCACTGGTGGAGAAGGAACCAACAAAATGCTTCTTCCTTCCTGCAGAATACTGATGACCCCATCTTAGTCTAGGTAAAGTCACTTGAGTTGAGCATACAGTCTACTTTTAGTGGTCTATGCGACTGATTTATCAAAGATCTCCAAGACTGGGGAGGATAGACTATCATATGTGAACCTGTGTGTTTCTGCAAACTTGTAATGCATCTGGTCCAGGATTGAAAACATTTGCCAACTAATATCAACATATTTTTAAAAAATCCATTCCAGGTTTGTTGGTTCACCCATGATAGTCTATCTTCCTCATTCCTGAAGAGCTTTATTAAACCAGACCCCATCGATCAATAATTTAAACAGTTGAGTTGGTGAGTTTCAAGATCATACCGCTGTTTTTTTGTGAAATGTCATGAAGTTATCCATGTGAACATGTAAGTTTACTGAAATGTCCACAATTAAAAAGTTTCTGGCAGCTAGTAGAAGAATCCAGTGGACATTCTGAAGTGAAAACATTTCCCTTTCTCCAGATCAGAGCTCTGTCTGTTTAAGTTTTGGCTCTGCTAAAATTTTTGGTTCTTATCTCTGTATGTCTGTATAAACAATTTTTATTTGAAATAACTTCCCGGCTATGCCTGAGGTCAGACACTTGACAAGAACACATGGGTTGTATTTCTTGTATGTCATCAGAAAAACGCATAGATACATAAGATTTTAGATACCGTGCCCTCCTATATTGTAACACATGTCATGTTGAGCTTTCTTTTCATTCTTCAACACTTGTTTGTTTCCAGCGGTCTCTGATGTTTTTGTGTATGACAGAGCTCCTCTGATCTCTTTGGGAAGCATATCCATGTTATTCTTCCAAATCATCGTTGTATGACATGTTTTATATCAGTCGAACAATAGAGCTATTTGATCAGGGGGTATGGTGTGTGATTGTAAGAAATTCAGGCAGTCTGTGGCTATCATTGTCCCCCAATGCAACTCTCTGACCCTGGCCTATTCATAGAGAAAAACAGCTTGGAGTGGCCTCCATTCAACAGAAGGCAACAGTAGGCCACATTCTCGCTGCAGGAACAAGTCCCATTCAAAGGTATGTTACAGATATAGGTGATAGATTATCCCTTAATCATTTCTTTCACTTGACTTGATGCTCATGGGATGCTTTTCTATATAACCTTTGCAAGCTATATGAATGCTCTGACCGAGTATTATAGACATGTAATCCTATTCTTTTCTACTGGCTATAAAAAGAGCCAGCTTAACAAGCCTAATTTATTTTTGTAATTATTAAGATTGTGTCGTTTTATTGTTATTGTCTAATATTTAAAAAAATAATTTTTGGGTATTTATTGTATGTATTTATTGCCCATAGGATGCCAAAATTTATCATTTTTTTATATATTAATTTTTCTATTGGCGTCACAATAGGTTATTTACTGGTCTTCTTAGCGCTTTGGTATTTAAAGACAGTAACTAAAAAATTTTATTTGGGTGGCTTACTATGATTTAGATGGTCATGGATGAAGAGGGCAAACTTTTTAACATAGTTTTGTCATGTTTGTCTGTCTCTTGTTACAATATTGCACATGAACCTGACCAAGTGTTAAGATTATTATGGGTATACTGGACTGGACTCATCACTACTGACTATAAACCAGGCCTACATAGATAACCTAGCAAATTGGCTAGTTACCAGAATGGCTGGGCCAGTGTTTTTAAACCAGGGTTTCTCCAAAGTTTGCTTAGTGTTCCTCGAGCAATTAACAGTTTATAACTCTCAGATCAGTTACAATGACACCAATGATCTTTGTGGCTATCTGTAAGGGTGGCAGGCTTCTAACTGGCCAGCAATGTAAAAGGCATTCTAACCACCACACTAATGTTCTGTGAGCTGTGAATATAGTAGTTTTATTAGGGGTTCCCTGAAGACCTGAAAGTTATTTCAAGGTTCCCCCATGTTATAAGTCAAGAAACACTGATTTGGACGATCATGGGTGAAAAAGCAAATGCTTTTTATATTAATATTATAAATTTTTGCCTGCCGGTTGATTTAATATTACACTTGAACCTGACCAAGTGATAAGGGTATCAGGGGTATGTTGGACTGGACTCATCCCTGCTGGCTAAATAACCAGGCCCAGATAAGTAACCTAGCAAATTAGCCAGTTACCAAAATGGCTGGACTTGAAAAGTAGAGATTGACCAAGGAACTTAAACAACATTTAAATATGCATCAAAACACAGAAAAAATTCTAAGAATCCTATTAGCAGAAAGATGAATTGCTGATCCGATAATAATTTTGTGCAAAATAACACATTTCCCTAATAATGTACTCCATTCCATTTATTAACCTACTTTTTCAGTGTATTATTATTTTTTATGGTTTTTAAAAAGTAAAACATTTAATAGTCTTTCAATACTCACTAGGTGTTTAAGTAACTTTAAGAACTTATACAAATAGTTGAGTGCAAAGTCAAATTCTACATTTTAGTTCTCAAATCCAAACTTTGTCCCTTTGCCTATTCCTTTACAAAATGCAGACTACTAAGAGGAAACACAAACACAACTATGTAATGGGTATTTCAAAGTAATGCGTAATAGGATTTTAAGATATTAATAAAAATATAAAGAACATCAAGAATAAAACAGGAATATTTACTGCTCCTAAAACTGGGTTTATTAAAAAGTAGAACGCTGTAAACTGGGGCAACATTTGATATCCAAACATAAGTAATTCATTGGTTTAACTATTTTTTTAGAGGCTTCAACCAAAAAGTTTCCAACCTCAAGTATGCAACTAAGCAATGTTTGGTCAAGGAGGCGTAAAATTTGGCCCATGTGAGATTACTGTTTGAGAATATATTCACTTGCTTAGGAATTTATTGCAGGTGCACAAAATTACTGGTGTGGTTTGCAGATGACACAAAAAAATTATTAATTTTTAGAATTTTAGAATGTTTGTATCTGCATGTTCATCATGGACAGACACTGTTGTAATTATTATCAATGAGTTCAGTAGTTTTAACATTTAGAGTGGTCTCTCCCAACCTTTTTTTTTTTTTATTCATGAGGAAACCCTAAAATAATTTTCAGGTTTTGGAGAACCCCCACTAAAATAACTTATTTGTAGACAATGGGAAGGAAGCACTTCTGCTCTCCATAAGAAAACAAATGTGGTCATTAGCTTATGGTTGTTAGTATTTTGGCACAATGGATTACTATGATATTGGGGGACAGCTGAGTAAAGTATAGATTTTATAGTCAACAGTAGACAACAGTCTCTGGTGGCATATACGACTTTGGAGAAAATTACAAAATGGGTATCACAACTGTTTTGTTATATAGTTATGCACCATGTATATGTTTCTGGTTAAAGTTGATTTAATCTTCAAAAGACTTCATCGTTTTTCATAGGAGCAAATGGTTGTAAATGTGTTTTGTGTAGCACCCAGCTGGATACTTGCGGTCATTATTTTAATAGCAGGTTGGAATTACAGTATATATGGTGGATAATGGCAACCCCTTCACTTCTTGTTTTCTTACTTTCAAACCTTTAAGAGTGTTTTGTCTCTGCAGATGACCACATTGTACTAACTGTCCACAGGAAAAGATAAATGTTGTTCCTTAATTCATTTGGAGGAGCTGAAAGTGAATATCATAGACAACGATGGAGAGGAAGTCTGTCTGAGGTTTGCTATGGAAACTATTTTGCTCCCACAGGTACTGCTAAGATTCTTTTTTTTTCAGTTTATGTATAATATTTACAACATGGAGTTGTCTTGCTGTACATGATGATGGCATTCCTAGCATTAATTTGAAACCAGATGTTTAGAAAATTATGAATAAAATTTCATCTATTTAAAACATCTTGCTTATATCACAGAGAGTTTAATGACTTACTCCTTGAACTTTTCTCATAGACATTCTTATGAACAGCTCTGCTTTATTGACAAAATTAGGGTCTCGATCAATTATATTCTTTTAAATACCAAAATAAGTATTATTCGTTCAACATTATTGAAGGTCTTTCATCATTTATTTATGTTGTTTATTGTATGTAAATGTGCAAAGGAATCTTTAATGTACACATTTATTAGGTTTATAAAATCTTCCCCAACTTGAGTAGTTGCCGAAAGTCCATAAGTTACTATAGAACGCTCTAATGGGCTCTATTTATAAAACAGAGAATCAGACATTCCCTCAAACATTCCCTTGTGGGAATCTTCCAGGTGTATATGTTTCAATGGCAGTAATAAATTCCCACCAGGAAATGTTTAAGGGAATGTCAGATTTCTTGTTTTTTAAATAGAGCCCCATATGTATCAGTATTTGCAGTCAATCCCTCTTACCTATTACACACATATGGCAATTTTCTGACACCTGTAATGACTGTGATAATTTCAGAGAAACAGATCACGAAAGATTGCTGTAATGAGAGGTAACCAACCTTTTCTGTTCTATGGAGATGTGAGGGGGGAGAGTGAGCATGTGTTATTATTAAAAAGTATAGGCATAGGATTGATGTGTGTAATGTAAGATGGCGGATCACTAACACCATTGGGGAACACCTGTACACATTCTAGATTTCAGTTTAGGACAATCACACTTGTTTCAGGGGATGAAAACCTAGAGTAGGTATGGACCCTTAGCCCCCCTTTATTTTTGCAGTTGCAAACCGCATACTAAACTGCTCCAAGGTGCATTGTGAACTGCTGCAATGTGCCCAGGAGTGGCAAACTGCACCACAAGTTAATGTAGTAGCATGTATTGCCCTCTTGTTTCCAATGCAGTTTTTCCTGTAGAGGAGAAAATCCAACCATATAGCCAGAAATGCATGTCTCTTCCAGGAACCACGCCAATTTATTGTCTGGTAACAACCACCCTAGAAGCTAATCCCCTAATATTGCATTTTAAAAGATCTTCATTTCCAACTTTTAATGGTAAAACTGCCATAAAAGTTAGTCAATAATGACTACTACAGTCATATCTGTACCCTAAACCCACCATGGCACATGTGGCAATGTTTTTTAAACCCTGTTACCATTCCTTCCTATTGGAAGCTTGGAAGTTATCTTCAGGGTATGTTATATGTACTAGGACCGTGTGGTGCTTTTTCCTAAATTTCCTATATTTTTATTATTATAATGTATCAAGCCAAACACTTTTTTCCTAATCTTAACCTTACTATTTAGTTCACAGCCAATGGTGTCCACTGCTGCCAGTGTTTTGTACACCTTAAAACAGAGTTGTTAGTCTTTCTTCTCCAGTCTTGGAAAGCTTTATTATATCAAGCCTTTTGTGTTACTTTTTGCTTTTGCTAGCAGAATAGGAAGTGAGAGTAACAGAATCCTGGATAAAAGTAAAAACCTTACATAGGTTCCAACTTTACTGAACTCCAAAGCACACACTTTTCTAATATTAAACATTACCTTCACATCTAAAATCAAAATGCCAATGCCTTGCTTTACTAATACAAATTTTATAGTGGATCTAATCATGAATTATTTGTCTTCAAGCAGCAAGTTGGAAGGCAATACCTCTATTAACCCCCACCACCACCAAGGCATTAATTTAAAAAAATAAATGTATTATTCCCAGCCACTAAAAGGTAACGGTAGTCTAGAACCCTTTCTGCCATTACCAGTGTCCCTACATGGAGTGATTTTTCCCCGATTGCTCTAAAAACTTTTTTTATGTTCCAGCTCCATATATGGCCAGCATTAGCAAACATTTATTCCCTGTCAGAAATATAATCTACCATTTCTTCTGGCACATAGTTACCCTAAATTCCTAGGAATTTGCCCTTTTGAACAACACAGCAATGTTGAAGATGTGTGTTTGCATGGTAAAACACTTAAAATCTGTGATCAATGGTCATTTTTAGTTTTTTCATGCCCAGTGGATATTTAGGAATGTACAACTTACTGAAAAATACCAGAAAAAGCTTTGTATGGCAGAACTGGGACAAGCAGAACCTACAGCGAATTCTCTAACCAGTTCTTTGCTTTCTTACTTTGAAACGCATCCAAGCTCTCTGTTCAGATCTTGTTCCATTTGAAATTAACACCTCAAACAAGTGCAGCCTTAGGAGTAATTCAAGCAGTCCTGAAATGTTTCAGTGCACTTTTTGAAAAAGAGAAGAGCCTCTGCAGAGAACTTGTAGGCACTTAAACATGCCAAAGCAGTTTGTAAATGGATAGTACACTTCAGAATATTATTTTAGGTAGCCATGAATACAATGAAAAGCCAGGCAAGCCACTTCAGTGTATTAAGCATGCATGTTTTATCCCTCCTAAGTGTTTTCTGCCTTATTCTTTCCATCACCTGTGTGTGCCAAGGGCCAATAGGTAACAGGGAAAAAAATGCTTAGTAAGCTAAACAATAGTAATCCTAAATTCATCAACTGCCAATGCAAAAAAGAAAAAACATTTGCATATGTATAAAAAACTTGCAGATTGCCCTTATGATTTTATGGATTTGACATTTTTGGGCAAATATACTCCCATTAAAATTAAACAATCCCTGGGTGCATCTACAGCTGTGTAGGGGCCCATTTAGATATCAATTTTCTAGTGAATTGTGTTAACACTCAGGTAAACTAACTTTCTTTGTGCATCGTGTTACTGCAGCCCATTCAAATGAATAGGCTTCCAAAGCACATGAACAGACTAAAAATCTCCTGTGCAGTGTACAATACACATTAGCCCAGTGTTTCTGAATCAGGGTTCCTCCAGAATTTGCTTGGGGTTCCTTAAGCAATGAGCAGTTTGTGACTCTCAGGTTGCTAGTCCTCCCACTGGTCAGCAATGTCAGGCATTGTTCCTACTGACTACCTTACTAATATACGATGAGCTGTGCATATAGTAACTATAACAGGGGTTTTATAAAAAACTCAAAGGTATTTCAATGGGTTGTTAAAAAGGTTGAGGAACACTTTATTGGTGTCTCCCTGTGTATTGTGATGTATTGCAGAGCATATGATATCTTTGGTGAATGCTTTGAGGAGCCATTGGCATTGGATGACACCACATCATGCTAACATCTGGTAATGCGTATTGTAATAACCCTCATTTCTGCAATGTATTGCCAGTTCTGGCACATTGTCTCAGAATCAGTTGGGTAGAAGGACAAACTCGTTAGCAGGTAACACAACTCTACTTTATGTTTTTATTCTTTCCACTTAGATGTTTGCCTTAGGCTGGGTACCCATGTGCAATGGTGCTCGTCCAATAATCGGACGTGTGTACAGTGCTCATTGTCCATCGTCCGAACGACCGTCCTGGCGGATCCACAGACAATGAACAACGAATGATGGTAATTAAAGTGAAGGGGAGAGAACACAGCGGGGTGCCGCAGAACGACATTCATGCATCATGCAGTCTTTTGTCGTTGGAAAAGATTGTGAAAGATCCTTTCTAACGCCAATTATTGCACGTATGTACGTAGCCTTAGCTTTAATGATCACCAATCCACTTAATTTGGTTTAGGATTTATGTAGATCTAGATCTCAATCTTTTTAATATGGGGGAACCCTTGAAATAACTTTCAAATCCCAGGTAACCCCTGCTATAATTACTATATAAAGAGCTCACGGTATATTTTTGAGATGGACATTAGGAAGAATGTCCAGTGTGCAGAATGTCATCCTTACTGATATAGATCATTGGTGTCAGTTAAACTGACCTGAGAGGCAGAAACTGCTCATTTCACAAGGAACCCCGAACAAACTGTGGAGAAGCTCTGGTTGAGAAACACTGGCATAGACTAAGAGAATGACAAACACCAAGGGGCACAGTCTGCAATGAATGGACACAGACAGGGATAGACACAAGCTGATAGACATTGACAAGCAAACATGAGTACAGGTAAAATTAAATCAGGTACAAAAAGTACACCAACCTTATGCTTTGTCTGTGCTAAAAGATCATTTAATAAAAGGTGTAGAGAGCAAAAATATGCAGTGGGTATGGTCTTCCTTGCCAGTTTGACTGGTGTCAGTCTGTATAAACCATATGTTCTGATCTCAGAAATATAAATATTGAGCAACCATAAACAGATGGAGGTATTTGCAAATATGCAGAGAATTGTTCTGATGTTTGAACATATATGTTCCTCTGCCTATGAATAAACTGCAGGTTATGAAGATTACAATATACATCACCTATACTGTATCCTAATTCTCACTACATTCTATGACTATGTTCACATAGACGTTGGATTCAGATCTTTTGTTATGTATCAGGCAATTCCCCTGTAAAGTACAGGCAGTCCCCGGGTTACATACGAGATAGGGACTGTAGGTTTGTTCTTAAGTTGAAATTGTATGTAAGTCAGAACAGGTACATTATTTTAATAAATGCAATTAGGACAGATGTTTGTCCCAACATATTATTAGGCAATGTGGTGTCAGTTACTGCTCAAAATCCTCAATGTGAGCTAATCACAAACAAAGCAAAAAAAAATTATGGAGCCTAGACATTCATTAACTTCTGGAGCAAGCTGTGCTTTGATATGCAAAAAAAGGAAACATCTGCAGAGTTTGTTATTAAAGAGTTACAAGGGCTTGCAGAAGAGCTCAGTCTCAGCTGTGTTTAGCAAAGTCAAGCAAACCACCCCCTCCCCCTTCTATCAAGCAGGGAAGCCTCGTTCGTATGTAGGAGTTGTCCGTATGTCGGATGTCCTTAACTCGGGGACTACCTGTATATGCTATTCTGGAGCGCTCCATTGGGCATGCAAATAAAATCAAAGCCATGAAACTCTTTGTTTAAGTACCTACTGTCATGGGGTGACAACTGTCTCCCAATAGTGCTTTAGGGTTTCCAAAATATTAGGCTTCGTACACATCTCAAATGACCGTCGCTCGATATGAACTCATCGGGCAAAAATCTGACATATCCTTAGCGATCCCCTGATATTATTCATCAATCGCAGTGGCAGATTGATGGACACATGATTGTAAACAACTGCTGTGCACTCTTGACAAACATTGAACAGCTGCTTGCTTATTGTCCTCTCTCCGTAAAATTGAATAATGCTGTGTGTACAGTACTTGTTTGTTCATCTGTTACTGGAAATGATCACAAAAGGTTGTTTCCAGTGACAATCATCTGACATGTATTGGTCTCCAGACCACAAACAGCCATGTTGTTACATATTGCTTAGACATTGTACACCATGGTTGCAATCAGTAAACCGGTCCAGATCAATATTTCACAGCTGACCCTGGAGCAAGCAAGTGCATGTAGAAAGGACATAGCTGGATGTGTTTAGTGCAAATCAACAGCACTGAGATGCAAAAGTAGATGGAAAGGAGGGAAACAATAACTTATTAAAAAAAAAGCTTTATACACAGTGCTTAGGAACTAAAGGATGCTTAGGAACACAGTGATTAGGAACTAAACGGCTGACAATAATTCTCAGGATTTCACTGCAGCAAAGGCAAGCTACATACTTACTGGTATGCTGGCAGGATCAACAAATATTTATCTGTCCCTAATGATAATATTGTATGCGTCCAAGAGATGTAGTAAATGTGTTTTTTTTTTGTTAGCCATGTATACATTTTAAAACCTACTAGCTATTTATAAAAGTAGCAGCTATGTAACTTTGTACTCTTACCACATCATTTGATTGGTGATTCACTAAAAATAAGATCCTCGGCTGTGTACATTATAAATTGTGGTTAGCAATAAGCAAAAAAAAAAATCAACAATGTTGGCGATGTTTCATAAAAGGTATATTATCTCATTTGTCATCTAGCCATAAACAAATCCTGTAGTTACACCATCTGTACCTCCTTGAAATGTTGGCAGACTGCGCACCAAACTAATCTCAGTCTGGCACACACGGGAACAGCAAAAAATGATTGTGCTGCTTGTTCAGGAGAAATGAAAAATTGAGAGCGTTTGTATGCTATATTTACATCCTTATGATATGTGAGCAGGTGGCAAAGTCTACACTCATTAAACTGTTTGTAGAAAGAAATCCTTACAAAATACCTTCATGGTTTTTTATGGAGAATTAAATATTGAATATTTTCTATGATACTTTGTTGTATTTATTCGTAGTTGCTTGCTTCTAGTAACCTATGTTAAAGACTTTACTTTAAAATATTGGAGCTTTTCTGGTAACTTGGTACCCTGAGGTTCAGAAGGCTCCTAAATGCTTATGCTGATCTGATATGTCCTCACTACCTATGGAGCCACTGACTTAGGAAAAGCATGCAGTCAGTGAGAATTGCTTTGCCTACATGTTCCTGGTTAGGCATTTACTAGAACAGGAATGGGTGCCCAAGGTGTGTACCTTTATAAAATCTAATTTCGGGAAAGATAACCCTGTCCCTTTGCCTTGGTAGCAATGACAGCACCTCTATCATGCAGGCTTTAGTCAATGTCTGGAGCCTCAGTTTGTTCAGATGTTGGTATACCAGCTTACAATGTACTTCTAAGTGCTAAGGTCTCTCTCTTCATGTGTTTCTTATTTCCCAGAGGGTAAAGTATTTTGCTACAATACACACCTCCACTCCGGCACTGGTCCCTCATAGCTCCCTTCTGCTGCTACTTCCAGTCTTCCACCAGCTATCCTTAGTTAAACTTCAAAAAACAGTATCCAAAATGTATCCAAAATGCCCTTCCTAGCTTTAGACATTGGGTCATGCAAATGATCATGTATGTGCTAAGAAAAAAAATAGATGCATAATCTAATTTAAAGGAAATCATAGAAATCAGACTTCCTTTCTAACATCTTCCAACACAACACTACATCATCACCTGATCTGGACCATGCCAGCAAGTTAAGATGACAGTAGTAGGTCACATTAATGTCAGCCCATTGGTATAAAACCAACTTGTATAAATGTCTGCTATGGACCTCTGGGCCGTCATCATCATCATGAAATGCTGTATACCAGGGGTGTCCAACTCAAATACACAGAGGGCTAAAATTAAAAACTTGGACAAAGTTGGGGGCCAAACTAATTTATTGAGAAAATTGAGGAAAATGTTCCTTCTCATTAAGATATATAACCTTTTCATGTGGAAACAGAGAGATTTTGCTTCACATTCAATCTGGAACAAGCTTATAATAGAAAATGAGGCATAAGATTTTTTTTTTATTTGGGAAAAAATCTTATGCCTCTCTCTTTATTTGTAGCCTTCTGAGTTAAATTTAAATGGTAACCTTTTTGTACAGGCTAACAATAATAATCACAATATTCTTCTTTGAAAATCCAACCATTAAAGTCTATGCCTTGGAGTAGCAAGGAAAAGTACAGCTCAGGAGAAGAGCTCGAAATGCTGGAAATAGGGCCGCTACTAAAATTCTCGGCATTACTTGCATCTATAAAACAGCCCAATGTGGGGCCATGCATAGACAGAGAGCCCGCTGGTCTATAGATGCAAGTGATGTCGGGATTGACAGACCACAGAGAAACAACAAGGTTGAATTAATGATGCAGTTAAGACTGTTCACTTAGCAAAGTTTGTTATCCCTAAAGCGATATTTTGTCCCAACCCACATAATTATCCTGCAATTTAGGTAGCTTGGTGAATGTGACAAATATTCACTTTGCAAAGAATAAACAATCTGATACAATGAAATTCAAATTTTTGCTGGCACATAATTAGATGGTTGAAGTCAGCAAATCTTCACCTCATTCATTCAAAGTAAAAAAGTCTTTTCAAGGTAAATTTTAGTTTGCTAAGTGAACAACTTTAATTACGTCAATGTGTCTTTGTTTTTCAAGCATAGTAAAGTATCTCTGCTTTCTCTTTAAACTGCAAAAAATGCTAAATTGTAATTGGTTGTTATCGAAATCACAGGCTTTTTCCTTTAAATTGGTATTTAAAATTAGAACAGACTTTATTTTAAGGTAAGTCTTTTACAATAGACAAGGATTTCTTGAACACTGATTGATGAACCTTGTCCTTAATGTTTGTCCTTGTGGACATTTAAATTCATTGTCCAAAGACAAGTGATTAGATTAACCGCTGCTAGTGAACATCGCCAGTGCTGTGCTCTTCAGCTGTGAATCAGTTCCAATGTATAATTTAATTGAGCCTGCTAATCCATAAAGGAGTAATAACAATCAAAATATGTTCTGTTTGAGAATACAAAAGATGCAGATTTGTCTAGAGAGCTGTAGAGATACATATCCGTTCCACATATTTTATTGTTTTATTCTCATCCTGAGACAGTTTAAGCAGACACTATAAATTGCCTTCAATTGTTGCATCTCGGTTGTTTTATGCGCACTGACTTCTATAGGGTCATCATGTTCTGTAGGATTTTAAAGAGAACTCTGCTCTTCCACGTCTATGCCCCATCTAGAATTTAGATTGTAGGGGCCCCACATCTGTACAGACATGGATTCTGATGCTACGGATAATTTTGAATTAAATACAAAGTACCTTTAAGTATATCTTTGGACTTTGGAAAAAAACTGGAGCACGGAGAGCGAGTATATTCAAACTCAAAGGAAAGTGTGCCCTGTGGAATTTGAACCCCAGGTTGCAAAGCCATATGGCAATCTATATGGCCTTCAAGCTAAAGAAGAAGGAAGATAAGTTATTTTCCCAGTCACTGCTGCCAAATGGCCACAAAGACTGTAACCTCATTTGTAAGGTAGCCATTGTGTCCCTAAAGACTGAATTCAATGTAAATATTAGGCCCGATATATTAAAGATCTTCAAGACTGGAGAGAATAGTTATTAGCTATTAGTTTGCAATTGTTTTTCAATCTTGGACCAGATCCATCCCAGGTTATCCAATGTAAATCTTCTCCAGTCTTGGAGAGCATTAATAAATCAGGCCCAATGTCTTCAGTGCCAGGACAAGGCCTTTTAATACCAAATGTAAAAAAGCAAAAGTGTACTCTACCGTGAGCTCTGAACTTCTTCAGTAGAAAAGGTTGTAGGTTCTATCCATTTTGCAAGATGGCCACCCCTTTGCCAATTTTTCAGCCCAATCATGAATATCACAGCTGTTCTAAACCAGGAAAAAAAAGCTCAGAACCCAGGATGCAATATATACATTCAATGTTCCACTGTGACTTAACCGTGTGGTCAGTAGACATAAAATGACATATTGGATAGGACACAGAAAATTTCCAAGGGTGCCAGTTGGTAGGCATGTACTAAAATGTACATGCTTTTTTACACAGACACCTCTGAAAAGGTTTTTCACCTGACCACCCGTCACCTTTTCCCCCCACAACATGGCACAACATTTTTTTTGCTTTGGGTTATTTACTGTTCAGATTGCATATTGTATTATTGTTTTGCTGTCAAACAGTGGGTTTTTTTACTTTTTTTTATTTTAAGTTTGATTAGTTGGCTGGGCATCATGGTGGCTTATTGGCTGCACACTTACCTGACAGCACCATGGTCCTGGGTTTGAATATTGGCCAGAATGTCATCTACGTGCCATCTGAGTTTGTAGGTTTTTTGTGTTTCTGCTTGGCACTTCATCAAGGTAAAAGCTAAAAATCAGGCATTGTAGATAAGAAGAACTCTTACCCTGGATCATGAATTCCGTTTACATTTGGATTTACCAATAATGTCACAGTATTTCACTGTTGTGTATAGCCAAACAATCAAAATCCGATATGCATTTATACCTATGATTTGTAAGTGGTAAGTATTTGGTAAAATGTTCTCCACAATGCTTCTTTTTGGTACCTTTTAGAGTTGTTGTAGGAGGCAAGGCTGTTATTAAAGTGAATCTTGAATTTCATAAAAGGTCCAATTTAAGGTTTCTCACTATTTTATGAAATAATATACACTGCCTGACCAAAAAAAGCTCCGAGCCTGTGGATGATTTTGGGTTGCTTCGGTTGGTCAGGTCTAGGTTCAGTAACAATATGTGCCCAAACAATGGGATCAGCTGACTACCTGACCAGGTTTTTCCATCAATGGATTCCTTTCTTCCCTGTTTGTAAGGACATATTCCAAAATGACAATGCCAGGATTAATCAGGCTCAAATTGTGAAAGAGTGGTTCAGGGAGCATGAGACATCATTTGCAACCTAAACATTCCACTTACGCGAGAAAACATCAGTTTTGGCATCTCGTAAATCCAACAAAAATGATGTTTTAGTATCACATTAATTTCCTTTTACCAACCCCTCGTCTATCAGGGTAAATATTTTGTAATTGAATAAAGGTTTGGACATAGAGTACATACAAGCATTTCCTGAAAGTCAGCTTTGTTTACAAGGTAGTGGAAATTAAATTAGCTTTACTTTTCCCACTTACCGTTTTCACTTTCATGTGCAATAAAATTACCACAATTTCTATGAAGGAAGTTCAGGAAGGATGAAACCATTTAAGATTACAATCATGCATACATACAAGAGATGTTCTTATTATCTGGGGCCTGGCTTACTAGTTTAAAATTCTCATGCCATCAGGTTTCGCGTTAGTGCTAAATATCCAAAAAACAAGAATAGAACCAAATGAGCCCCACACACACTGCACAGTTCTGCTTTATGGTAAAAGGAGGAGAAAAAAAAGTGTGCTGTGCCCCACAATGCCTCCTTCCTTTTTGAAAATCACATGGGGCAACAGACAATTTTAACTAAGACTATCTTTTATGTAGAAATACTTTATTATGAAATTCATATGGACCAACTTTTTTCACAAAATTCTTCACTACTTTTTTCAATTAAACCTAATTAAAAAAAACTAATAAAATTACACGGATGTGTTAAAGCTTATTTAGCAATTGAGTGATTGGGTTTACTTATTGGCATCATACTGGAGAGTGCCTTATTATCTTACTTTGGTCTGACTTATCAATACAAATATGCTTATCATAAATATACTGAATAATCCAGATTAACATGAAAGTAACTTTGTAGGTTATATAGACCCTAAATTGTAAAAATAAGCACTGGGGAACTGCATGCACAAAGCCTGAAAACCGAATCCCACCCAAACCTGTGAATTGGAACTTGCACAATGCCCAAGTATTGGAATCTACAAAAAGCTTGAGAACTAGAACCTGAACAAAGCCTGAAACGACAAAAAACCAAAAAATTAGAACTTGCAAATCCCTAAAACTACAACCTGTTCACAGGCTAAAATATTGAACCTGTGCAAAGCCCAAAGCTCAAAATCACAGAACCAAAACCTACATAAAGCCTGAGAACTGGAACCTGCATGAAGTCTGACAATCTGAACCTACACATACCCAGAAAACCGAAACCTGCACAAAGTTTTAGAACTGGGATCTACCTAAACCATGAAATATAATAATTATAATTATAAACAGGATTTATATAGCGCCAACATATTACGCAGCGCTGTACATTAAATAGAGGTTGCAAATGACAGACGAATACAGACAGAGACACAGGAGGAGGAGAGGACCCTGCCCCGAAGAACTTACAATCTAAGAGGTGGGGAAGAGCTGGAATGTGAACAAAGCCGGCAGATGGATCCTTTACAAACCAGAGGACCCTTATCTACACAAAACCCAAAAACAGAAACTATCACAAAACTAAAGTCTACACAAAGGCCAAAAATATGGAATATCTGGAATATATACAAAGTCTGAAAATGGGAACCTGCACAAACTCAAACTTGAATCCCACATAAGACATAGGGCCTGATACCTCTATAAAATCCTAAAACTGGACTTCACAGAAAGCATGAGAATTGGAACCTATGTGAAGCTTAAGACCTCTAATGCACTTAACAACGGTGTGAATATTCACTTAATTTATGCAATCAGGTGAAAAGCATCTGCAAGTGATTGTGTACCCCCCTTACCATAATTCTTTTAAAGAAGACATGTTCTAATTGGCAGTGACATTGGCACATGTGACATTGTGATCCTCCTTCTCTCTGATACATTATTTAGCAGAAACACTGAGGCTAGCCATGGACACTCATACATCTCTTGAAGAAGAAAAGGCGGGTAGGTTACCAAACATTTTTAAAGAAACCATTCAAGTCTTGTATGTCTCACCTGACAATAACACCAGCTGTCATTTTCCTCCTTTTATTACATGTACAAAAAAGGGTCAGGCCCCACTTGAATGGCAAATATTAGGTCAGAAAACCCTTGTGCAATACCACGCTCCCCTTATAAATTGGGCTATAAATGGGTCATCTATTGCTTTGTTACAGTAAAGGCCTTTTGTTGATAAAATGAAAGTCAGACTTTGATTTTACTTAAGGCAAAGGGGTTGCCTTAGGGGCTTTACTGGGTTGCTAACTAATCTACCAATAAACCACAAGAGAAGAGTGAAAAATAATGTATTGTAGCCCTAAAAGCAAACGTGCTTTGAACATATAAAACAATAGAGAAACCCAAAGTGCTGGGAGGAAAGGCATTAAAAGCAAAAAAATAATCATGGGTTAAAGTTGATGCATTTAAAAAAAGATAGACCTCTATATCAGTATACTGTATGTGTGTGTATATTTTGTGGTGTAGGATGCTTCTTTGAGACTTTTTGGTTTTATTGTGTTTTTATCGATTCAGTACCTATCCAGCACACTCAGTGCATGCCCCGTTTTTGGATTTTGGATTTTTTAAGTTTTACTTTAGTACACACTTACAGACCAGTAAGCACAAGTCCTAGTAATTTCTGTTTATGTCCAGTTTACAGCTTAAGAAGAGCTTAAAGACAGTGATGATTCAGGTGATTGGGGTTAGCAACAGGAGGTTGCAGCAAAGGAGTCATAATCCCCTGGGATGCTGCCATAGCTGTAACATGTGTGACCCCCTTTGTTATGCCATTGCACTAGATCCACTTTATATGGATTCTCTCATTATCACATGCTGTAGTTAAATAGTGTCAGAAACACCCACAACCCATCTTATATTGTTGTAGGATACTTCATACACCTCTTAACATTCCTCAACTTTATTTCAATGTGCTATTCGTTCATTTCCTTGCCCAACCACCATATATTTCTCTCTGGCAATGTATTTCTTCCCAGGTAGCTTGACACTATGCATTCATAGGTTTAATTTAGTACCAATTAGCAGCTACTGCCTAGCAAACGTATTTAGTGTCATCCTTGTGGTAGGCAATTCAAAGGCAAATTATACTCAATTTAATGCTTAAACAGCTAAGGCCTTCATAAGGTGTGAATTGTTTCACATGCATAGTTAGATTTAGAATCTCATTAAACCAAGTTTGCCATTTTGTTTAGCTATCCCACATTTGAAAATATATTTTATTTTGGAAATATTAGCAAGAATATTTTATTTATTTTATTAAATTATTATACCCATTGTCTTCTGGAACAAAGCAGCACAAAGAGAAAACACATAGTAAAATGCGTAGGTATAGCTTTGAACCAATCAGATCCTTCTTTATTCTCAAAGGATTAGACGAAAATCAGTTCCAGTTGCTCTAAGTGAGATTTTTATGTACCTATATCCAGTCTATAAGGTTAAGACATTTATAGGTGATCACAAGTGGTGGGTAAATACCCTGCAGCAAAATTATTACTAGATGAACTCTAAATATTTAAGTGTAAGTTTAAATAGAGTGTATGACAAGTGACATTTTTAGAATAGCCTGCCTTCAGATACAATGAAGAAGAAGGGTCGCTGCTTGACATGGACCTAAGTGATTGTTATACACATTATATTAAACTATCAATAAACACTCAAACAATTAAACGGGTGCTGACACTTATAATAAACATGGTGGCTTCCATTAGTAACCTCATTCAGAAGATGTTAGTTGCCTGGCTAATGCACTGACCTGTTGGGTTCAGTACTTTCTGATTTACTGACCATGAAGTATGCAGATCTGGAAAGTCCTTACTTGCAATTATAGTAAAACTATTAAAACAAAGAGCCAGCCATCAAACTAGTAGTTGTCTATGGGTTGCTTGTGTTGAGGGGGGACTACAGACATTTAGGAAACTTACTGAAAAGGGTAAAAGCCATGTGTTAACAGCAACAAATTAGAATTAATTGTTTGTGTAGTGAAATGTAGGTTTCACTAGACTATTGAACTTCACAGGTCACCATTCCTTGAAAGATAATTAGATTGTGAACAACAGGGGTAATTGATTAAATTCAGAAACACATAACAAGCAGTTTGAGATCTTTGTTCACCATTGCCACAACAGAAATTATGTTTGATAGATTGCCTTGGATATTACATATCATCCTAATATTCCATATATTATAAAACTTTCAGATCTTCAGGGAAGCCCTGCTATAATTACTTTATCCACTGTACACAGTATATAAGTGTGGTGGTCATTGGAAAGAATGTCCCCTACATTGCTGGCCTTTGGGATCAATGCCACCCATACAGCCCAAAAAGTTATTGGTTCCAGTTATAGCGAATTGATAGTGACAAATTTCTCATTGACTCCTAATTGTTCTCCTAACACTGAATTGTATCATCATATAACATGGCTGCCTAGGAACCAATTGGTCTCCTTAAGGGGAAAAAATGGTCTCCTAAAGGTAAATCCTTTTTGTCAAAAGCAGCTTAATTTTTGTTATTGCCTCATTGCCTAACCAAAGCTTCAGGGACATGCTGACAACTGCAAATGTATGGTCAACAGAGGACATGTGGTTGGATCAAGTGCTTGTGGTGCATGCTGGTTCCCAGGTCATAGTAGCCGAATTAACATTCCTACAAACCCCATCTACATTTTTGTTGATGAATAAATGTATCTTTCTCAGAATCCTCGTCTTCTTCAGAAATCAATATCCATAAAATTAATGTAAAACACCTCCATGTGCATTGCTTGCTTGAAGAAGGCAAAAGTGATTACTTGTCAAGACGAATTTCTGAACCTTTTCTCCAAAAAAACTTACTAAGTAGAATAGGAGAGGTATTCTTAATGAATTGAAATGTCTCATCGTCAAATGACACAAATATTCAGCACACCGGGGGTTCTCAACTGCTTAATCCTAATGTGGCAAGATCCCAGACAATAATGGACAAAAACCCAGGGAGCAAATTTCAGATGCCCCCTGTAGTTCTTTGTAAACAACCGAAAGAAATGAATCAATGTAAACAGCTTTGTATATTACCTTCTCACAGAACAGCACATTTTGGCACTTGGTTACCTTGTTAAATAGATTTCTTTTAAGTGCAAGTTTATATTATTAGCAATGTAAAAAAAAGAATTTTACTGTCAGCTAATTTATCTAATTCATTGCAGCGATGGACAATACATTTTGTTAATATATTACCTTACATTTGACTACATTCAAGATGTTTATGGAGGATTGAAGACCGGAAAATCCAGATGAAATTACATTTCTAGCCATGGCCACTTGCTTTTCACATCCATATGTGTAGGTACAATATGTTTGTACCACGCAAGTATGGGTTTTGCCCACTTGTAGAACTGCAAAGACTCTTTCTCACCTCAACATTTGCATGTGCTCTTTCCAAGCAGATATCTGGACATACATTTCTTTGGTTTCTTCCTGCCCCTAATATCACAAAACACATTCACCATCATATTACACTGCTGAATAAATCTGGAATGGGATCTGGACAAAGTGCAAGTAGGTGATTAGCATTGATGGAGAGACCCAATCATACATCACCTTTATTGTAGGCTGTCCTCTTCTTGTATGGAGCTGGTAAGCTCTCCACTCCAAGGGGTCCCAAGTGGTATGTTTAACATATGATTTTGTTGTTCTTTTCACTTAAACCTGGGTTGGGCCTTGGGTTTACACTTGCTTTTGATAAGGCTTAACATGTGCTATCGGTTTGCACTCAACTTACTGACCTCTGTAGGTAAGAAATGTTTAGTGATTCAACAACACCACTAGATGTCTGTCCATATATCCTGCTCGTACATATGTACTTCCATCATACTACTTATCTATGTAATAATAATAAATTATGAATAGAGCAACCCTCCTACATTGTTTATCAATTTGCCAATACGATGAGCAGGGAAGACCACTACACTTTTCTATGGGGACAACACAGTATCGGACCACGCATTCTTTTTGGTGTCGGAAATCTTATGCCTGTACAGAGCTTTAGCAGTGAAGCAAAGGGATTTTCGTGGCAACCAGAAGTCTAGCCCTTTTAGAGAGTGGCAGCCTCTGTTGGTTTTTATAAAACAGTCTTTACTCCGCATGAAAATATGTTTAAATTTTGATAAACCAATTTATTTGGAGGTTAATAAGAAAAACACCTCTTACATTGGTGGCCAATGGAAAGAATACCTTCTTACAAATGTCTCTTGAATGCCAACCTAAATGATGATTAGTGTCTTGCAGCAGGCCCTTCAACATTGCAATCTAGTCCCTCAAAAATCTGGCCCTTCTACTAAGGAATCAGAGTCATTAAAATCAACAATATGTATTTATACCGAAAAGACTATAGAAGACATTTCATAATATATTATAAACATAAGGTCCATCTGCCACCTGCACCTAAATGAATAGATTGGACTGATTGTACAGCTTGGAGGTAATAGGCCTTCCGAAAGGAATAATACAGTATTATATAAATAGGTAACACTGCAACTTTCCAAAGTTAAAAAGGTCCACTGAAATTACCTTAATTTAAGTTTTATGAGGGGTCTTCAAAAGTTGAGGGTGGTGGGAGTAGTAATTGGTCATGTCTGAAGGTGTCATGTGACCATTCTGTCTGGCGAGCCGGCTGACCCAGCAGTTTAGTGTAAGAGTTATCATGGTCATGAAGATGCCTACGAAATGCTTTTTTGTATTGTTGCACTTCAACGCTCAAACTGCAGCCCACAATTAAATTAGGGGGTTCGGATTTAGCACCACCTGATTTGTTCCTTTTTTGACCACCCAAAAAAGCTTTAAGGGAAAGCAGATTTGAAGACTATATAGAAAGGTAATGTAAATTGTTTTAAAATTTCTAATAAATAAAGTTGAAAAAAGTGTGAAAACTTTTTCAAGAACCCTTGTTCATGTTGCTTTTTCCAGACCTAACAGTCTTGTTTAGGTATAATGATGTAACTGCAGCCTGTTGAGATTCATTCTGTGTTGGTATAGTCTTGGTTATTTCTTCTTGTAAATTGTAGTTGGGTGATAGGAACAACTTCAATAAAATATTTTATGATTTCTTGGTCATGTGTAACAAAACTGTTGACTGTTGGATAAGGGGAATGAACACTTGTGTAAATTTTGGATTTGATGTTCTAAGAACCTTAGGTTCCTGGGAACAGGAGACTTTAAATAAAGAGTAGTCAGGTTGAAAAACAAAATCCCTGCCTCCTCTTGATGCTAACATCCAGCTTTTGACTACAGCGTACCTTCAATAAACAACTGAGATTGGTCTGCAGCCAACTGGACAGACTTAAATAGGTACCAGATTGTGTCATACTCGATTTAGTCTCTGTTAAGAATTCTGAGGTGTTTCAATTCTTTCTAGTTTCAAGTATATCAGTAAAAATATATTCTAAATAGCACCTGTGCTTCTCCGTTGAGAATCTGACACATTAAGGTTTATTTCTAATAAAAGGAAGAAAATGAAAAATGATCTAGGGGTTCTACTGCACTCTCCAAATATAAATATACTCTCAGAGGCAGGGTAATGAGTTCTGTTCCTTACATTAGGGTTGTGTGTTTTCCTCTCGATCATTATTTGGCACACATCCATGCCACAATCGGCTCAGACTTACGTTTAATGTGAGCACAAAAATAAAAAAAGTGTCACATTAATCTTTGTATGCTATTTAAATCTTTTTCATAAAACTCTTTATACTTTATTGGCAAAATGTGCACTTTAAGAGCTTTGGCCATATACAGTACGTGTGGCCATTTTAAGGACGTACAAAAACTACATTCATTTTTTTTTAAAAATGTAAACTGAAACAAAATATTAATTACCTACTTAGTGCAGGGAAGTTGCAGGGAGTATTTTCTTGTATATAGAATGTAGCGATTTAGGACGCATTCCTAATGAAATCCCACCCCACCCTTTCTGATTTTGCACATACAATTCCTATTAGTCTTGAGAAAAAGATTTTTTGGACTTTTTACACTACCAACAACTGAACAACAGGACCATTTGTCAGTACTTAATATTGGGTCCCATCAACATGCAAAAAAGTATTTGGCCGGTTCAGGCCATGAATTCAGGTTAATGTTAAAAGTTTAATCAGGACAAATAGAAGCATTGATCTCCCAGCAGGAATACACATAGCAAAATTAATGTTCAAAGAATCTCTTTCATACTTAATCCAAAATAAAAAAAATGCATTAACATATACTTGAGACTTTTTTTTTCAAAATGCATATGAAACCCTGTGGTTATCATCTAGTCAAGAAGATAGACACAGCAGAACAAAAAGAACATATAACATAAAGGCATTCCTTTCACAGAAAGCTGATCTGATTCAAACCTGCTCCGATGATCTCACATCATGTGGGCTTTCTTCGGCTAAGAAGATGGGCAGCACAGTTTGATCTTTTTTAAGGAAACCTATACTGAGATATTCATGCGGGCTACCATTGATGACCCCTTTTTTAGAAAATGCTAGCTGCCTGCATGACATACTGGTCGACTGGTTTCAGTATCTTCACTAACCAGGATGGCTGCATGCTTGTTTCAAGTCAGCCCATCATGAATTGAAGTCAGCAACTAGTACATTTATAAACAGGCAGCCTTATAGCAGCTCCCATATTTATATTAGTACTCATGTCCTTTAATATTTTTATTGCATTGGTCTCCGGAAGTACATCTCCTCCAATATACAAATCCTATAATTCATAACACAGGAGAATTTAACAGGACTAAATTGAAACCAGGACTTTAATTGAAACCAAGCAATAAAAGTCTACAAACATCTTTAGATTGTACACACTAAAGGGTAATTTGCAAAAGATTTGTAAGACACATATAAGAAGCTTATATTGCAGGAAACACTGCCTCCTTATCTCATGATTAATTTAAATTTCATACAATTTTTGTACAAGCAGAATGGATTAATAAAAGAAATAAAGTAGCATTCCATCAACAGCAAATGTGATAGGTACAAGGTCATGTGATGACCAAGAAATCCCAAGCCATTTCCAATATGACGAATGGAAATCATAGCACCATGTGCAAAAAAGGAACCAATCTCTCTGTCATTGAGTAAAGCAGTTTAAATCTTATTTTAACAAGGTGTAAGTGTTTGTCAAAGATGATCCCAAGGCCTCACTGTTTTTCACTGATGACCATGAGGCTTCACCTACTATCCCAAATGATACCAACTTTATAGGATACAAAGAAAAGCTAAAAGTGAAGTAAAACAAAGAGTGGGTAAATATTGATAAGCTTTATTAAATGAAAATTATTTCAGACCTGAACACTTGAACACTCTGACTATGGTCAAACTCATAACCTCATAGGAACCACTGCAGTAAAGATCTTCTGTGGCCCTAAGACACCACTTAAGGTATAAATGAGAATAGTCATCTTTAAAATGAACTAAAAAATAAACATTTTTCCAGGCAAGAATATGCCAAGCAGTGATTTCCGCAAGCAGTGCCATTAGTGGTTCAACCCACTGCAAGCATAGATACCAAGACATCAAAGAAGCTTGATAGTAAAATGTCCACTTCAGGTATGTTTGGTATGGTGTTAGAATCATAAAATCTTTATCTTTATATAGGAAACCACCAACAATTCTATCTTCCCTTGGTAGGTTCTTCTTTGTATGTTTCTTAAAGACTTCTGCAAAATACTATATTTTCTGCATAAAATATTAATTCTTTCATAGGTAAAAGCTGGAGTGTTCATTTTTGTGTAAAACAAGATCTTCAATTAAAACTAAATAATACATTCATTAAAAAATCACATGAAACTTTGGCCAAAATAATGCATAGTAACCCCGTTTATTCTAAAACTTTGTAAAAAGAGATGTATGAAAATACAACACTTCAAAAAAAGAAATCCATCTTCTACATTTTTTATTCTAATGCATACTCCAAATAGGTATATTTAAGCCACCTCCCAACATAAGTGTAGTATTTGGTATTATACAATATTCTGAATAAATGTTGTGATTGTCATTCTGCAGTGGTAGACTAACAGATTTAGACAATCACGTCATGTTAGTGTATGCTAAAATAACTGACGTACAGGCCAATAAATCAGGCTGAAATTTCCAATGCTATTCTAGGATGCTCAGAAATAGGCCAAATATAAACTTCACACCAGCCAGAGTTGTAAGGATTCTCATTTTACACCACTGACCAATAATTTTTTTATCCCTAACTATTTGTGATATGTGTTTTTTTGTGTGATATATATATATATATATATATATATATGTATTGATTACATATGTAGTAGTCTAGCTTTTGGATGTAATGGTATTGACCTTCGTCTAGCTTTCTACAGTTAGGGTCCGATATAACAAAACTAGAACTAATAACACGCAGCTGTTGCCCATTCCATAGCATTATTTATTTTTTTATGTTTTAGAAAGATGCATTTCTTTTTAGTCTTGAGGAAGAAAAATACATTGTTGGGTTGTTAATGATATCCAAAGCTCCATTAAATAGATTTTCATTCTCCTACTGTCCAGGTGACAATGATTCAATCAGACAGAAATTGGTGAAAAATCTCCAACAGCAAAATAAATAGGAATGCTTTACGGTAGTAAAACAACTTACAATTCTCATTGGCTTTTTACCTCTTTAACCTACCAAGACAGCAGTAAAAATATGACAGGGATTCATTCCTACGTAAATCTAAAAAAAAGATTTGGCTGGACACTTTTTATCGCCTTGTAAACCCTATTCATCAAACGTGTCTAAAAAGTATTATTGTAGTGGAGCGCAGATTCTCTTCATTTATTCTTTGGACATTTATCCATGGTAGCCTGGATTACATTATTCTTTGGGTTGATATATTCTAGTATAAAGTTGTGCTAAGTTTTCTTTTATAAGAATATAGTATATAAAGTTTATAACTTACAATGAGTTGCTAAATTGGGGTTAATTAATATTTATTTTGAATATGGGAAGGGTAGATGATAGAGTATAGCTAGATGATCGATAGATTATTTATTCTGAGGTTTTATATTTGTCCATAAATGTTATGTTTATGAATGTTCATTGTATTATATTCATTGTTGTATAAATATAAAATGGTTCACAAAAGGAAAGATGTAGCCACGTGATACTAATACAAGTTTTAATACACATTTAAATAAATATTTCCATCATTAATATTAATATTTACAAACATCCTTAAAAAAAGGATAAAAGTCTTGCCAGATAACTGACATTTGTACAGTGTTTTCCAAAAAAAATAATAACATTAATATCACTAATTTTACAACTGATTTCTACCACTGGGATGCATTGTTATTTTTTTTTTTTTTTTTTTACCACCATGCAGTTGCAAGTCATGAGATTTAGTATTTTTTGTCTCAAACAAAAACAAGATTTGTCCTCGTTGGTTTAAAAAAAATAATTTGCTTGTCAGGAAAACCTGCTTGAGCCAGGTAATTCAATTTAATTCCCACTAAGGAAACGGAATAGGTGAAAAAGCAGCTCTTAAAATAATTAAAAGCATATGTGATAAAAATCAATTATTCCATTAACGGATGTCACAAAAGAAAAAAAAAAAAATAAGAAGGTTCAATTCCTTCTTCAGTCATCTTGCACCTGTCTTGTCTTGTTTTTGGTTAAGTATTTTGAACAGTTAAGTAGCACTTTTGGTCCCAGGTTCGTTCTTCACTACAATATTCTTTTTCTAGATATTAAAAAAAGGTCTAAGATCTATATGAAGAGCGCACTTTTAGCAAGTTTATGTTTGTTTTTTGTTTTTTTCTTTAAAAAAAAGTCCCATCGGAATAAAAAAATAAATCATCTTCTGTAAAAACAAAAAATATATATGTATATTTATATATAAATCACTAGTCCATATGTCTTTTTTATATTAGAATAGAGTAGTCTGTTTTAAAAGTCCGAGGAATGGACCTTTATCCGGTTCCTATCGAGAGCTTGAATATCGAGTTCTTTTACTCCTCCGATTAAAAGGGTAATTAATAAATTCAAAACGTTTATGAGGTTCAGTGGTGTGATGACCCTTAGGTAACCTTTTCATGAAATGAACCTCTCGTTGGTGTTGCCTCGTCTTGGATCCTTTTCTTGGGCGTCCTCTACGGGTAAACGCCATGTACCATCCTTCATACTTGGCATTTTGTAATGCTGTGTAGTTGTTTTCCAAGACTATTTCTGTGAAAACACAGTCTTTTCCTCTTCCATTTGGCTGCAATATAAATTAGAATGTTATTAAAAAAAAGAACAAACCAGTAAAGTGCACAAATATAATGTTTAAAACATCCTTTCGTCCTCTGGAGTGGCCATAGTTCTAGTGCACAATGTATGTTATATATACAGTATAATGCATCCTCTAATTAAACATGACACTTGCTATGCCTGACTGATCTGGCGTGGGACTCGGAGAATGGAATTAGATCACGGCAATTGATTGAAAAAAAATCAATGCCTAAACTAATGTGCAGTAATTATTTTGTCTTGCAATTTTGGATATGAGGCTGGTTTGTTTGTGATTTAGGTTGATCAGGTAGTGGAATATTTTCCAAACATGCTGGCATTTGCCCAAATTTTGCCAAATATTGGATGTACACACATTATTTATTATTGTTATAAAGCAACCTGTTTGTATAGTATGGAAAAACAGATAATGTATCTTAAAATGTTATGCAAAACGAACCTAGGCATTGTTTCCTATAACTATTTGTGCCTTATATTATAATATTGTTATGACCATTTCTGTGATGTTTATTAATATACTAAACATTAGGGAATCATATCAATGTTTTTAGGATTTTAAGGTTATGACAGTGTATACATACTGCTGCAAAGCTTTTGTAGTAACCAGTATCAATGAGAAAATTAGATTTCTGTATGATATACTGATACCATTTAAGGATACTTTTTTTGTAAACCATACCAATCTGAATTTTTAAGCAGAAATAGGACAGCAATAAGATTAGTCAAGCTTAGATTAATTATTTGAAAACTTCATAATAACCAATGATAAATCAACTTTTACCTCCAAATGTTCAAAAACTAGTAAATTTCAGATCAGACATTTCATAATCTTATTTAATACTGATGAGAAGAGCAATGAAATATTGCTTCTCACATCAACTGGCCTTAACCTAACGGCCGATTGCTCCAAAAACTAGTTGGTTGCCATGAGCTAATATAGGAATTTTTTTTACAGACCCAGAAGGTAACCAATGTAAAACAAGTGGAACAAACAGTTCCAAAATCTTTGATGTAAGAAGAAGAAAATGGGATGCATCATTCTATACAGGTTGTTGTGCAGCAGTGTAACACTGTAACCACCAGGAAGTCATTGTCAATTACTGAAGTGGATAAAGGTTGGGAAAAAACATTTCTAAAGCAGGTATGCACAGGCAGTGGGCGTATTAACTTTGATCAGCTCGGGTCCCCCCTCACCCCCACCCCGTAATAGTGAATACGAGGAATGAAAATCCTTATTGAACGCAGACATCTTTAGAGCCAATAATGGCTTGAAAGTGAAGTTTTTAAAAGGACCCCTCAGAGCAGTTTCTGGGTGTTAAAGAACAACCATGACTAATGTGAAGATTTCAGGGCTTAGTGATGAGGCAGTCTGAACTTTGTGTCTTAACATTCCAAATACTTGTAGCATGTAATTGTACATAATAGCAAAGCAATTTGGCTATTTGTTAAATAAGATATATGGAATTTGAAACACCCCCTTTTTCCCCTTTCAGCTTTTCTTCTTTTTGACTCTTTTATCTCGTCTTTGTTACTCTGTTCCTTTCCCACTTCTTCTATGTCTTTTGATCAAAAATTGTTTTTACCGTGAATTCGCGCTCCCCCCCTTCTTTTTTAATCAGCACCTTCTCTGTGCCTCTTGACTGCAATATTCGCCCCAATGGCTTCTCTTTATGCCTAAACTCATTGACAAGCCTTCCATCTCAGTGGGCATAGGACAACATTTTGTCATGCTTTCGAATTCAACACACCTTGCCAACCAACTTTCCTTTCTTGTTCATGCAGATATAAAAACCCGTCTCGGCACCCTTAATGCGGACTTTGCTTCCAAACGTGTCTGTTTCCACAATCAGCTTGGCTGCGGAGACAAAAACAGGACAGGGTTGTAATTCCATTTTCAGTTTTAGAAGTTTAGTTAGCAAAATACAATCTTTGCAGAGCAATACATGAAAAGAGAAAAGTTTACACTCAAAAGAGCAGCCTATAAAATTTGGTTTTATATATATATATATATATATATATATATATATATATATATAAATAGCTCATAATTTTGGAAATTGAGATAGCTGACAATGGGACCCCCATATCCAACCCTCAACTATATTTATTGTACAGTATTGGTATTTAATATTCAACATCAACTCTACTTGCTTGTATCTGCTCAAGCTATTACAATGGTCACCATGCTCATTGGAAAATAAACACAAACTGTCATGGTGGACATGGGGAAAGAATAGAATTGTGGGAATTCATTAAACGGAAAATAGATAAGCAGTAAACAAATTCAATTTTAACATTTTTTGAAAATTGTGGAAGGCAAAAGCTACTAAAGTCATGCATTTAATTGCATAAATGTTAACAAGCTGTTGGACATAGGTCACCATGCCGGCTACGTCACATTCTGGGTTTGTCCTTCTGCTTTTGGTATAGCTTTCCCAACCCAAAATGCATTGGGATATTTATCATCAACCCAAAAACTGGCCCTAAAAATGAGACCTCTTAGCATTGTAGGACCATATATTAAAAATTCACATACTAATAATGATATTTTATATTGGTAGGCAAATGTCAGAAGCTAACATGCTATGTTTAACCAAGGCAAACAATAAACACCCTGTCAATCAATCTCAGGACATGCCCTCTCCCATATTTCTTCCTAACACAAAAAATGAACCTTTAACACAGGTCGATCTTCTTTTAGGTAGAAAGTTATATGTAACACATTATTTGCCATATTAGTAGCAATCTGCAGAAATGGGCCAATTTTCCAGCTTATATTTAGAATTATATCGCTGTGTGCACCAGCACATAGCCGAGACCCAGAGGATAGCAAATGCCCTTTAATTTGTTTCACCCTTGTGCGTTGAGTCATATTGATTTACTTTCTGTTTTTTTAACACAGGCATTGATCGTTATTCAGACTGACTATGCAAATTTTGGGTCAATGAAGCTTAAAAAGAAAAAGGACGCCCACACATTCACATTTAAACCTAATATTATCCTGCTTTGTCTACTGCCCAAATAGTTGTTTTTGGACATTATGGTATTAAGATTAGAGACAACTGCACAAGTGATTATGGCAGAAAAAAAGAATATTACTATTTTGCGCTGATGTCTTTTTATGCAATCATATTCTTGTGTTATTTTCTAGGAAAACGTACAATTTCACGTTAAAATGTAAATGGAATTGCTTTGTGAAACTGCTAATTAGATTAAACAACTACCCACACAGTGCATGGAAAACTAGATGTAGATTCCTTTCTTCATCCTATGGTGAACAGTACTTATCATGAGCAGATCTGTATCTGTTTCTATCAAAGAGCTAAAGAAAAGATCTGGCACATATACCGAGCAATTAGATTCCAGCTGTCATACAGCCTGGAGTTTAAACTGTAAGGAAGAATCTGATTCGTTCTTACAATCAACATCCATATAGAATACCATAATCATATAAATCATATTTTTTTTGCAACAATATGATTCAAAATCTCTTGATACAGCAAAATGCCTAAAGCCTATATATTGCCAAAAGCAGACGTCAAAAATCAAGATTTAACATCTGTCACCGAACAGCCCCATGTCACATGCAAAAATGCTTTTAAACTTCATCCTGCCTTTAATGTACTAGCTGTGACAATGGACTGATACCTTGTTGATTTTTTTTTTCGAGTTTGGCATATGAAGGAAAATCAATCTGAAATCCAGTAAAAGGCTTAAAGAATATTGATTCATTTCTGAGTCTTGTTTTACTGACAAGACAGAAAATTACAATGCAAACAAGTCCAAAATATAAATTACAAATAAGAATTTGCATCTTTAAAAGAAACTAAAGAATTATTTTACTGAAAGCATCATTTGAGGGTCGGCTTGTGCTTTATTTAAACACCCAATCAGGCTTAGAGGATTTTTTTTTAATTTCCTAGAATCTGATTGGGTAGTTGAATTAAAGAAAAGGCAATGTAAAAAAAATCTATCTATCTATCTATCTATCTATCTATCTATCTATCTATCTATCTATCTCTCCCTCTCTCTCTTTCTCTCTCTCTATATCTTCTATTGATTATCTTTCTATTACTATATCCTTCCATCTATGTATCTCCTTCTATCTTGCTTCTTTCTCTCTATGTATCTGTATCTGTATCCTCTATGTACTGTCTTTTTTTTCTACCATTTCTCAGTCTGGTATAGATGTACATCCTATGTAACTATATACTGTATATTTCATATCTTTATAATACCTTTTAAGTAACTTTATCATATTTTTCATGATTACAGACAAAGTTGTGATTAATTTAATTCCACCTAACATGCACTTAATCTGTTTCTACACTGATTGTAAAATGAATGTTCTCCCCTTTCACATTTTTTTTTAAAGAAGAGGTCATGAGATTTTTGGAGATGTATTTTTGGAAAGCTTAGCGTTTTCATTTCTATTCTTTTGCTTTAGTGACAGCTTTATCCCAGTAAAATTATGTTTCAAGCTGAAACTTTGAAGGAAAGTAGCTACGTTGATGCAGAAAAAATGCAGTGAGACACATCTGATCCCAAAACTGCACTGAGAAGAGGAGAAAGTATTCAGGAAATGTTGAAAAAGGTGAAAGTAAGAAGAGTTTTAATGGCTCTTCCAGACATTAGGGGTCTCTCTGGAGATTCATATAGAACGATCTTGAACGTCTTTTTAGCGTTTACAGACTACAACTTTCTTAAACCTTTACATCTGAGAAAAAGCTTGTTCTTTTTCTGTTTTATATCATACTTCTTAACCGTCATAACACAAATATAAGCAAATATATATGTGTGTGTGTATATTTTTTTTTTAATTCTTTTTCTTGCCTTTACTGCTATTAAATATATCCCTCTATATTGTACTGTTGTGTTTGTGTCTAAATGATGTTTAATTTTTCTCTGTAGGAAATACCAGTATGTAGACATACCCTTCAGGCTGTCTCTGTCCACTAACACTAAACTTATTTAACAGAACATTTTTTTCCTTTTGGTAATAATTTGTCAAAACATAAAAAAAAGATCCACAGTTTCCTACATCAGCAGCCAAGCTTACGTTTTAGGGGCATGCAGCAATCGTTGCATTTCTATATCCTATTCGATATTAAACTTTAGCCTCATAGGTTACAGAATTTCAAATATAGGGGAATTTGTAAGTGCAAATCCCTTGTTTTAAGTGCTAGTATCAAGAGATTTCCAAATAACAAAAACATAGGAAATACACAAAGCCTGTTTCAAAGTTTGGAAATTAATTGACCGTTTAATTTACAACACGGGTTGCTAAAAATGGACATCTTAAAATAACAGCTGATTTTTTGACTTTTCCCACCTGGACAGGCCTGAGCTTCAAGAACCGATGTCACTAAGGCCTATGTCTGTGTTTTCACTTTTGTCCTTGTGAGCTAATGCTAGTTCTGTAATTTCTGTATTCTAAAGACTAAGAATATGTTTTACAGCAGACTGAAGCAAGGGAAATAAATATATATAATATATATTCTACTATAAGTGAAAAAAATTTGATCCCGTGCAACCACTGATTGAATGTACTTAGCATTATATTTCAAAATAAATCTGGATATAAGCAGACCTAATAAAATATATTGTTTTATATTTGAAATCTATTGCTACCTGTGTAAATGGTCACTTGATGATCACATATCAGGAAATTAAGTAAACATATTATTCTGACTCTAATACATTGACTCCCCATTGCTATCATTTGGCCTTTTCAAAAGATGCTATGGGTTATAACATTTAAGAATGATCGCTTTCTTTGCATTTAGGCTAAAATGGTCCTAAAATCTTATATCAGTCAAAAGACATAATAAAGATCTATTTAACCATACAACTTAAACAAAGCATAGCACATTTATGTGCATAACTTGGAGCTTCAGTCTTTAAGTCATTTGATCAGAACTGGTATGACTCTGCAGGTTATGCGGTCTCATATTTCAGGTGCCAAATTTAGAGTGCAAGCTTTATGAAGCACTGACTCATAAGGACGGAAAAAAGTAATCTCTTTTTCAATCACATGTGCTGTACAACTATACGTTGCTACCGAATGATAGTAGTCACAGTTATTATTTGTGTTTGGGTTAGTGGTTGGTAATAAAGCTTTGCAGCACTGAATTTTTTGCTAAAATTCCCATAGGACACTGTCCACATGGAATCTGTATGATCATTGGTATAGAAGTCCTCTCTGGGATTTATGCATTATTCACACATTTCACCTTAATGTATATGCATCGCTATATATGTAAAATTATAAACATCTCTATGTACAATCAGTGAATGGTTTGATGCATTCTTGAAAGGTCTTTTCATATTCTGGCATTCTAAAAACAAAAAACACTTTTTCTATACCTGTTTAATTTTTTGATGCTTTTCCAAGTTATTTTTCTCTACAATTCAAGTTTTATTTTAAAATAAAACAACTTATAAATGAACCAAAAGCAATACCGGAAGCCAGAACATGATCAGGTCTGTAAATATGTTTTATCTGCTAATCTACACAATTAAATTACTAAGCTCTGGGCCTGCGCAGTCCTGCCTGCTTTAAGATCTCAGTATTAAGGGGATGTTAATATTAAGCATTTTCTACTTGAATTACTGACTGAAGAAAGCAGGTATGGCTGCAATATATTCTGTATTAATACATGTACTTTAAAGGAAACAATAGGACAAGTAGCATTATTCCACTCAGGGGTACATAGACTTTAGCATTCAATTCCCACACAAACAATTTGACATAAAGCCTCTCCCATCTCCAAAACAAAAAGTATGCTCACCATGTGGATCCCCGTCCTCGGCCATTGCATTGATTTTCTTGTTGCCCAGAACTTGTACGTGTTTCCCGCTGGTCCGGCTGTATAGCTGGTAGGTCCTGATAAGCCTTCTGCTCAGTTGGTCGGTCACCAGGCTTTGCTCCCTCACATGCTGTGTAAAATTAGGTGGGGACTGAACAGTTACCTTTAGGAAATACATAAAACAAGCTATTATATTTATACTGCTTTGTACAACTAGATGAAGCCCGAACACACTCTAAGGTGTTGCTGGCATATTTTAAGGGCACAAGATTAAGGCAATAAGAATAGGTAGTTCAAAGACTACAAGTGTGTGTGGTATACATAGTCATAAACTATGCCCATCACTATTAAAGTGCCATTGCCAAATCCTAGAGTTCTATATAATCAATTTAGTACTAAAATAGGTATCTGCTAAGTTACAAAATATTCAAGCACAATAATATAACACAAAGCTAGGAATTTCTAGATATCTGTACCATATGGGTACAAACATAATAAAATATATATAATATGCAGATTTTATATAGTATCTAAAGAAATATAACAAACTACTAAACTAATACATACTCACATAAATAAAATATATAAAGACCACTTATATTCAATGTTATATTATATATGTACTAGAACATCAATACAGCTGCAATGTTTAACGTATTAATGTGTGGAAACCACATTTACCGGTGTGACAAATTTGGCAGATTGCAAAGCAAACCCTTCTTGCTGAGATTTATACTCCCTTTGGCTATAGAGAGCTCCATTGGACACAAGCAGGATTGCTCTCGTCTTTGACATTTATAAAGATGTATATTCAACAAATGTGAGGGAGATTCTTCTTCCCTTCTATGGGTGACAAGGGAGCTCTTACTAAAATCCCCATATCAAATCAGAGATTCTGCTTCTGAACAGCCTATACCTCACAAAGTGAATAGAATTCTCTCCATTTTTTTTACTATGTCTCAGTCTAGTAAAGCATCTCCATTCCCTTAGGTGCCCCTTTCCTTTTTTTACATGTGTATATGGGCAATATGTTTTGAATCTGCTGCCAACTTGGAACATGGCAGCATGTGGTGACATAGACTGGTAACCATACGGCTTTTACAACCCCATCTGATATTAAGATGCTTTGTTTAAATATTAAGAACAATAATATATGTTAAATAATAAAGACAATGTATAGAGTCTACTATACAAAACCCACATTTAAAAAAATGAATGTTTAATAAATATTATGAAAATGAATCCTAATGTTTCTTAGATCCTTGACCTTGAGTTTAGCATTGTCATAGTAATATTGTAACACACTGTAGCTTGTTTGCTTTGCTACTATGTATCAAGTGTTTCTTTTGAATGAAAGCAGTCATGTTTTAGTGTCCCAGCACATGTCATTTTTGCAATCTACTATAATAAAATATTAAAGATAAATATATAAAGCAAAAGTTTGGTCCTTACCTGAGCTTGTAAGCAGATGACAAACAAGTGCATCAGCCTAGGAGGAGAAATAATAAGATTTTAGAAGGAGTGTTATATACAAGCTGTATATACAAGGACATGTATAGTAAAAGGTTGTATGTACTTACATATATCCGAACATGGATGTCATGTAGCTCATCGTGTATAGCAGAATAGTCCCTGGGAGGGTTGCTGTGAGTGTGGCTGGGGAAGGTGCAGAGCTTGCTTAGTCCTGGGATCTCATGCAAAATCCTCCTCCCATCTCCTTGTTCAGGATAGCCAGGCAGGGAGCTTAGACCAAGGCAGATCGCCCCCCACCCTCCTCAACACAAAGCTCCCCAAAGCAGATCCTTCACTCGCTATAGTCCAGCTGCTTTTTTCTGCACACAAGAGCCTGGAAAAAAAGCAAGCAATTCCCTTTCCAAAGAAGTTGCTGCTTCCTAGTAGTGCCCAGCTGTAAGACAGGACAACCCGATGTCTTAGGTGGCTTCCAAGTGAGTCCAGATGAGGTGCAGTTGTCCAAGTCTTCTGCAGATGGGGAAGTCCCAAGTGGAAAGAGATGCAAGAGCTAGCCTGTCAGGTTCAGCCTCTCCCAGAAAACTGAAGCAAACTCAGGATAAGTTAAGAAAAGAAGCTTCTTGGGAGGATCATATTTTTTTTTCCTTTTCTGTGAAAATGACGTTGCAGGGCAGCCCTTGCAGTGTGATGATGATGAAAGTATTTGTTAAGTGCTGATCACACACTTAGTAGCCAATGTAACCTGGCTGTGATTGGGGGAATCTCCTGACTGATGGTGAATGTGTGAGTGCATGTGTGTGTGTATTGGCTGGTGTCTCATTCAGCACTAAGTGCAATGATTGCCAGCAATCTGCTCTTGTCCCTCCTCTTGTCCTGAGCTCTCCAATGTCAAACTCCCTTCTCATCTATCCTGGGTTAATTGTGGGAGGATGGTCCCAGGGAAAACCAGCCCCTTGTATCTCTAGCCTTACAGGATGCCCTCAGTTATACACATAAATTATGGAAGTCATTCAACTCTGCCAATTACTGTTTGCAGCTCCTGGAATGAAGTCAGCAGCAAGTGCACACTGGCTAGATCAGAAAAGATGTTCTGGATTCCATTAAAAACTCTAGCTATGCATAGAAAAAAATGAATATTACACACAGCATATTATTGCACAGACCATAATCTCTGATTTCCTGAATACATTTGTATTAGGATATAAAAGACACATCATCTCGGATTCATTTTTAAATGTATGCATTGCATGAATTTTGTAGAACTACAAGCCAAAGCATGGCAAGCTTACCCCTCTATATCCCTTGTGAACAGTAGCAGTACAATGATGCCAATATATATGTCACACCTACAACACAGTACCCTTTTATTCTTAATCTGTTAGACATGTAATCCTATTTGCATCTGATGTGTGCCATTCATTAGCGATTATTTATCTGATTTTCACTAGGAAGATGGACATTTTTCAGATCCTTGATGAAAGTGTGAAAAGTTTGTGTCATGGTGAGAAGACACACGAAGTTAAGACTTTTAGAAACCAGACAGGAGAAGTGAGCTCTGTATAGTTTGTGTATTGGGTTTGTAAAACTGGTAGACGGATTAATTGGATTGGCGCTTCCTTTAATATGGAAAACCAACAGCAAACACAACTTAAATAAAAACACTATTGCATTTAACATTAGAAAATCTCTTTCCCTGTGCACCGCTAAGAGTCTGGGTGCAGATTGGGGACTAGCACCGATCTCTCGCACCCTCTTCTACATCAGACAGATCTGGAATCCTTATCCTATGTGGGAGGAGGATATTATCCAGTCCAAACGTGGGAAAACCACATTACAAGTGTTGTGCTTATAGGTAAACATTTATATGGGCTACTGATTAGAAGTAACTGGTCTGGAGGGGTAGCCCCCAATTAGCTCATTTATCTAGACATGTTGGGTTACTTTAGAGTTTTCGCACAACTTTTAACCAAGATTACCCAAAAAGGTTATTTAGGATATTGGTAAAGATCCAGATTGAGAAAATTACAAGCACACTGAATGTAGATATACTGACTAATAGCACCCCCAAACTTTTAGCTTGTAGAATACAAAATAAACGAATGTAAAATAATGCCAGTGATATGCTAGAAGGACTCTTTCCAAGGAAGGTCAGTCTAGAAGAAGATGTTTTTTTAAGACCACACAGAAATTATGGACAATGGCAACACAATGGTGGTGTGCCAATTTACATACAGACACTTTACACCTACAAAACAGTTGTTTAATCTGTTAGAAATGTAATAGCACCTCTTTTCATTATGCACCAACTGGGACCTCTTTTAATTAGGAAGGTCGGATATTTTTGAAGACCACACAGAGCAATTATGAAATATTTAATGAACATTCATTAATTTTTAGATTCCAGACTATCTAAAATATCTTCTGTGGTTGAATATTATGGACTTGATCGCAATCTTCTAGGAAGACTTTTTCCAAAGCTCATGGGTCATCTCCTGCACTCTTTAATTAACAAAGACACTTTTGCAATTGAAATTTTAAGACCTTACATCTCAGCAATTCTGAAATATTTAGCGATTTTTACCTTTCAAATGACTAGCTAAAGTATCTTCTAATATTAGCTACTGTGAACCCCTGAAAATAAATGAATGCCATAACCTGCGATGTTTCAGGAAAACTTCCCCCAAAGCTCTTGGGTTATCTTCAGCATTAACTGTTATTTCTTTGATTAGGAAGATCAGTCTAGTAGAAAATATTTTTTTATGACCACACATAGAAGTTATGGACAGTTGCAACACAATGGTGGTGAGCCAAATTATTTACAGACACTTCGCACCTTCTACATAGGGTTTAACGACCACTTTGATTAGAAGGGACACTTTTAAGACCTTACATCCTAACAATCCTGAAATAATCAGCGACTAATAAAACCCACCAAATGCCTAGATTGTGGACTATCTACAGGATCTTCTTACACTATAGACTCCTGAACATAAATGAATGCCATAGACTGCAATGTACTATGAGGACTTTTCTCCATGAATCATTCCTTGCACCATATGGACACCCATGGAGAAGATAATTTTAAGACCTTACATTTTAGCATTTCTGAAATTATAACACCCCACAAATGATTACATTTTGGAATACCTACAGGATCTTCTATCATGTGGACTCCTGAATACCTGTTTTGGAAGACTTTTTGCAATGCGCATGGGTCCTCTTCTGCACCAAGAAGGTTTTAGGAAAGTCAATCCAAGAGAAGAAACTTTCTCATTCTTTACATCGTAGCGATTATGGAATACACATCTGCTTAGCAATATGTAGAAGGATCAAGTCGATCCGATTTGCAAATCAAAAAGGGTTAGAAGTAGATAATCAATCAGTCTGTGCACACATGCGCATGGGGAAGAAATGGCTTCTCATATGTGAATTTTGGCAGATAGACGAATGGTTAATTCACTCATGTCGAATACACAATTTGAGCTCAGTGCTGGTCATCTTTAGTCTATTGTGAGATCTGTGAATGTCACCCTTCCATCTCCACCCTGCTGGAAGCTGAGAAACCAGACACTGGTAGCTAGCTAATGCAATTTCTTTTGTTATTCACATTAAAAGGAAGACTGACAAACAAATTAGAATCATGGTATTATATAAAAAGATGCACCTATACTTATTATATGGCAATTTAATTCACACTTTAAAGATGCCACTGACTCACAATTTTATAGAAGCTAACACCTCTTTCTCATTGCAGCTGTGCTTCTGTTTAATACATGATGGTATATGTTGCTGTAAAATTCAGTGGCACACAATGACATCATATTAGGACTTGGCTAATCTGCACCGATAGTATATATTCATTATCACATATTATCTATTTAAACATATATAAACTGCACACATTCCACATAAGACTCCACAGACCGATGCAGATTTCAGAAAAGTGCAATATTCTATAGCAACCTGATTCAATCAGTGTCTGATTGCTAAGAAATACAGCAGTTTGCATATCATAGCTGCTCTGATCACTACCTTATTAAGCCATCCCATACAGAACAATCATACAGGTTAATTTACAAGATTAGTACACAATTAGCAACAGGAGGAATTATCAGAGTCCCTAATAGTTTTAATTGCAGCAAGTATGGAGTAGTGTTAAAATCCAATTTTCTGGGTGGTCTTTCTCCTGTCATGTGTGATGGGGAGACCCTTTAGGAACAAGTGGAGGCATGTCATGATCAGACAATGTTGCTTGATCTGCTTGCACAAAAGTGTGCAGTGGATGGCTTCCCACCTGCTGGAGAACTGTGGAACTACAGCTTTGTAGCTGGGATTTATAGTCCCACAGCAGTTACAGTTGAACCCAATTCTTAAACATTATAGAATGTTTAACATGCTCATTTCATTTTAAATAATATAAATCTGCAGCATTTATTAAATAATACCTGAATAATACTTATATGAGAGTTTTAATAAATCTGAACAATACCCTCTTGAAAGTCTTTGTTCTTGTTATAGAGTGACAACATTGTATTTGTTGCCCAATTGTATCTCTAGTTGTCACAGGCACATCAATTAGCAAGTCTACACAGATGCTAATTTTTGCTGTCATTAGGAAGCCAACCATTCATTATGCCATGTGGCTGCCACTGAATTGCATGCATATTATCAGTTTGCATGACACTATACTGCTAACGTGTTATTATGATGTATTTATATAGCACCAACATATTACGTAGTCCATCATCATGTCACTAACTGTTCCTCAAAGGAGCTTACAATCTAATGTCCCTGCCATTGAATATGGCCAATTAACCTACTAGTATATTTTGGGGATGTGGAAGAAAACCCCATACAAATCCAAGGAGAAATTAATGTACAGCGCTGCATCTTATGTTGGCGCTATATAAATACTGTTTATTATTAATTATAATAAGATTAATAATAATAAAAGCTTACTCAGTCATATGTCTTTTTAATACAGTCTAAGGTTAATTTTGGAGGAAGCCAATTGACCTAACTGCATGTTTTTTGGATGTGGGAGGAAACCGAAATACCCACGCAAACACAGAGAGAATCTGCAAACTCCATGCAGACAGTGTGTTGGTGTAGATTCGAAACTGAGACCCAACGCTGCAACGGCCAGAGCACTAACCTCTACATGACTATGGACTTTGTACAGCTCTGCATACAATGATGGCGTTATATAAATACTATGTAATAATAATAATAATAAAAGGAGAACATACAAATTCTTCGCAGGTAGTGTCCTAGCAGAACTTTGATCCCAGGATTCTTATACTGCAAGAATCAGCCACTGAACCACCTATGCTTATTGGCAAGCTACGGCTGCGAAAGGAAGCATGGAATCAACATCGGATGTAAAAAAATAAAAAACTGTATTTTCTACTTTTTTCATTTTTGCACCCAGAGCTTTAGCAAGCTAAATGCCACCAATTGAGGGTTTACATTTTTTTCAAAGAATTCCAGCTGGCCCTTTTGTAGTGCTGGATGCTGCTTCCCATTTCCAAGCCTGATCTATAGGCAATGAAGAGGGCTGACCTCTGAAAGTGTGCTTATAATGACCTGTTCTTATATGTAGTGCTTTAAATAAGCCATAATTGTATTAGGTCAGCTAGGCGTGCACTGGGAGCATTCACACAATCCCTGTCCTCATACCTGTGTCCATTTGATTGGCAGCAGTTAATATACTGTAGATTATCAAGCTTTTAATCTAAGATCTCTGCTCCCTTTGCCTTGTTTTTTTCTCTATTCCATCTCCCTTTACTCCATCTGCTTTTTTTCTGCCTTTTTATCTTATCAAAGCCCATAATTACAATTGCCATTTTGTTTCCTCGAATTAGCAATCAGTGCTATCTTCAACTGATAGAAAAGCAGCTCCTGTCAACCTGATGCTTGACTGACAGTCCTAAGGCTGCTCCACCCCACCTCAAGAATATGACCTCAGCACAACTCTCCTTTTGTTACTGTAGCTAAGCGGAGACCCCCCCAACCATTCCCACCACACACACTGCTCTAATGCTGTTATCTCTCCAAGAATGCTATACACGTGCAGCCTCAAGGACGATACAGGGGCACTCTTCTCTAAAAAGGATTAAAAAAGTTCAAAATATCCAACAGAAAAGAGTTGATACATTGCAGCATAGAATAAAGCCCAGCTTCCCCAAACTCTTTCTTAATTGTTGTTTTGGCTAATTGGAATATTTTAGTAGCTTTTTCACGTTTTATTGCTGCGTACGTCACTTTCCTTTCTTCCTCCTGAAGGAAGGTAATACACAAATTAGCTCCAATGGAGTTTTTTTTTTTATAGATGTGGGAAAAAAATGTATAGATATGGGAAAATGTTATTTTTTGACTCAATATTTTATTGCTGTGTCTTTTTGTTCTAGTAAAAAAATAAAGTACTTTTTTTGGGAGACAAGAAATAAGGAAAAATCTTCCCAGTGAGGCCAAAGGTAGAAATGAATACCAGAAGGATCTTATTTTTAGTTTCATCCAAAACAAACACAAAAATGAAGACTTTATGCTTTTTTTACACCTGAGGAACCCATAAGTATTATACAGCACTGTACAAAGTCCATAGTCATGTCACTAGCTGTCCCTCAAAGGAGCTCACAATCTACTGTCCCTAACATAGTCATATGTCATTATCACAGTCTAGGTCAATTTTAGGGGGTAACCATGATTTTGGAATGTGGAAGCAAACCCACACAAACGCAGAGAGAACCTGCAAACTCCATGGAACATTTATCCTTATCTGTGTCATACCTATCTGTGACAACATCTCCACCTCACTTAGACAATATGTTACGCTTGCTATATACCCCTGAAGAAGCCCCCGTGGCGAAACGTGTCGGGTAACGTTTCATGTACACATTCTTTTTGGCCTAGAACACAACTGTTCAGCCCAGCCAACCACCACCCCATGATTCTACAATGGGGAATGGTCTTTTGTGATGTAACACACTGTTGTACTGATGTATGACACCAGACTGCTTTTGAAACAATACACAACCTTAAACAAGTGCCTGAACCCCTCTCTTTTCTCCTTCTAACCTGTTTCATAATCAAATAGGAGGCCAACAACAACGGTTCAAGAAACCCCTAGCATCTTCTGGTGTGACCATGGGGTTCCATGGAACCCTGTCTAACAATGGCTCCTTTAATTGAACAGATTTTTGTCTGTTTTGGAAAAGTAACCAAGCGAAACTCTGCTTATCTTCCATTCCTGATCTTCTGAAAATGCCAGTGACCTGGCTTTTATGCTGATCCATTGACTTTGCTACTTTCGGAAATGATTTAATAAGCCTGCAGGTCAGGAAAGACAGTTGATATACTTTGCTATGAGACTTTTTTAATGTGTTGCATTTATGTGTGTATGTTTCACAACAGGAACCTAATACTATATTTTCTTTTCCTTAACGCATATTGTTCTGTGTGCCAATCCATTGTATTGCATTGTGCTACCTCATTTTCCATTTTAACCCAACTCAAGTGGGATGGACCCTTGATAGTTGGGTTATGTGTTGGGAGTTAAGTTGAAGGGAAAGTTGTAAGGTGTTTAATGTATTCTTAAAACCTCCAGCACTTGACCTTGCTTACATGTTTTGGGCTATACAAGTCATTATTTGTATCTTCTCACAATTGAATAAGCATGGACATGCTTTGTTGGTTACTACCAAGGTGGCAATAAAGATGGTGCTTTCCATTAAGGGGACTACTGGCAATGTACGCTATAGGCATGAGGAGGTCCAGTCACAATGCACCCCGCTGTAAGTACTGATCATGGACAATCAATGGGTGATCTGTCTCTTGCTAAATTTTGATTTTCCTATTTTTTACTTGATTCTGGCATGTAATTACCTGTGTTAAGAACAGCCAGGCTCTAGGTCTCCAAACCAAAGGGCAACATACTATTAAACAAGAACATCTTGTGCTTTTTGTACTCATGACAGATTTTTGTTCACCTTTACACATCCTCTGTTTTCTATTTATAGTCATTAGATACCTCAAGTGTATCAGCCATATATCTTATGTCTTATCATTATGTTGATATAGTATGACAATAGATTAGTGAGGTGTTAAAACAGAGGTCAAAGCCATTAACAGTCTAGTTGTCATTTGTGCCTACTAAGCAATAAAACTCACAAATCTGCACAACAGTGCATATTGTCTTCTATGTTAAAATTAGCACTTAGGAGCAACAAATTAAAACTACATGATAGCTAAAGGATACCTATTAGGTTCCTGGTATATTTTGTACTAGATTTCTGTATAGTAAAAAATAAATATCATTTGAAATTAAGGCTAGGAAAATCTTCATATAGTTTGCCTTTTCTGGTTTTTCATTTCTCCTCTCATTATTAAAGTTTTTTTTTTATAAAGCTTTATTGCCTACCTTATTTTTAGACCCAATGGCTAAATATTGGGCCTGCCATGCAGGCATCATGGCTGGTTGGAGGAGTTGTGCATAGCCAGGGGTGTAGTGGGGTGGGAACGCCGTGCCCTCACTTTTTTTGGGGAATGGGCATGCCTGCCCACTCTTATTTTGCAAATAATTTTTTGGTGGTCCGCAGCTCTGGCCAGTCCCCCCCTGCAGAGTCAGGATAAGGACCCAGCTGGGGGGGTGCACCGACCAGAGCCGCTGACCATGTCTCCCGTATAGAATTGCAGGCTCAGGGCGGTGGACGGGTTGTCTTTCTGAACACATCCCCCCCATTCTCCCATTGCAGGCTCAGACGGGAGAGTGGGCTGGTTCTGGTATCATGACGTCACTCTGGGGGAAGTTTCTTCCCCTTTGAGTGACACATAGGCGGGGTGTAGTGGGGTGGGCAGGCCATGGATAGTACCGTGCCACCTCTTCTTTTTTTATGACTACACCCCTGTGCATAGCTGACTGAAAACTTAGCAATTTTCTGGCTTTTGGGAGGCACACAAATATCAAAATGCCTTGATGGGTTGATGTCAATCTGGAGAAGACTGCATTCCTGGGCAAGCCCACGGATGATGGTGAGCCTTCATGATTAAAAAGTACTGAAGTCTAATGAAAAAATGGGCCAGCCAGGCTTTGGTGGATGGGTTTTTGGGTAGATCTTCTGGCACCTATTTTGTACACCCTTTGTACACCTACTTGGGGACCCATGGCTTTGGGTACATGGCATCTCAAACCTGAAAAGAGCTGTAACACCATTAACAAATAACTGCAAATTTTGTGCTAACCGCTGCATAAATAATGATATATCTCTACTTAGCTCCATAATGCCAACAAACAACAAAATGCTTTATGTTGGGCCCATTGTTTAACAAAGAAATGCTTGTTTAAGCAAGAGTGCACTGATTATGCTATAAAAGTCATTGTCAAGATACATTACAGTTACAGTTCTGATGCTCTGTAGTGTATCAGGACATTGCAGTAAGACTCCTATATACACTTTTTTTCCTGATAAAATTACGTAATTCTGAACCCAACAGATCCTGACTTTCTGCAGAAGCTTCTGACAGTTAACATAGAACATAACGGCACCCCAAACCCAGGAGGCTTCAACTGCGTCTGCCAAAATTTAATAAGGGCTATACATAACGCAATTCCATTTTTGTAAAATGAGTTGCTGTCACAAAGATGAAATTTTTGACACGCTGATAAAAGGCTGCTGTGATAGTGCAGAATGTAAAACTGCCAAAAACTAAATGTAAGTCTAGTGAAAACACACACAGTATCAGTCAACTGCAATTATGCCTTAATGTCATGGCCAAGTCCCTTTCCGTTAGATTTCAGTAAAAAAATGTGCGGTGAATGATAGAAATAAAGAAAAATCACTCTGAATATTTCTATTGATATAACATGTCCATCATAATCATTGGAGATATACTAACATATAAACAGTTAACGTGGAACCCTAGGCAAACCACTGCAATACATATCTATGAGTGCTCTTGTTGCACCTTTATACCATATGTAAATGTGTCTGTAGGTACTGCTGGCTGCACAACAGTCCAATTTAACTAACCGCCTATATACCACTTATGAATCAAAGCAAATATATGCAATTGGCCTATTGATTTGGCACGAACTTACACATACTTATGTAATATATAATACTATTTATATGCCAACCCTACAAGCATTTGTTTGTTTTCAGGGTTTGTTTATACAAGAACCAATTTTAGTGCTACTGCAAAACAGCTATAGCCCTGTTTTATCAGTGCTCCTGTATAAAGAATAAGCTGTGTTTATACATATAAAGGAGTATTGAACCCAGCTTCTGTATTGAGCCTGCTATCCTTTATAAAGGATCTGGTGTCATCACTCCATTAGCAGAACGGGACCTGAATCCAGCCATTCCAGGTGATCCAACTAAGGTAGTACCTATAGGAATGCACCTAGCATGTAAATCACAATTAAAAGGTAATCCAGTCATCTAGTCTTCATGTATGCGGCAGAATGTCAGGGTGTAGTAGGCCCTAAATTAAGCAAAACAGTCCAAGAGGAGTGTACCTTGACTCTGCCCTAAGCTGCCAAGGACGCAAATGCCTTGAAATATGTTAGCATTCGCACCTAAGCCCACGGTTAGCGCTCTCGCCTTTACAGTGTTGGGTCCCAGGTTCAAGTTTTGACCAGGAAATTATCTGCATGGAGTTTGCAGGTTCTCCCCGTGTATGCGTGGGTTTCCTTCTACATTCTAAAAACATGCAGTTAAGTTAATTGGCTTCTCCCCAAAATTGACCTCAGACTGTATATATGACTATGATAGGGATATTATATTATGAGCTCATTGGAGGGACAGTTAGTTATAAGACTCTGTACAGCGCTGCCTAATATGTCGGTGCTATATAAATACTGTGTAGCAATAACAATGAATCTTGTGTATTTAATGCAATATCTTTTATGAATTGCTCTCCTGCAAAGGAGAAGGTCCCTAAAAACAATAGTTCTTGCCATTCAAGATACTATAACATAACACAAACACACTGCTTCACTAACCACTATGGCCTTACAACTCCCCTGATGGTTGGTTGGTCCAATTATGGTGACCCCCTTCATTAATGTACATAATTTATCAATAAAGCAATGCATAATCTATAATCCCTACTGGTATTATCATAACTATGTATTTGGAGTAGAATGCTTTTGATGTATTATAGGCATTTGCCCTTATGGTTGCAGGAGTTCCTAAAATCCTAAGTTATAGTAATCAGTCAACCAGCTACATTGGTGGCTTATGTATTCAGTCCTTCACTGTCCATTCCTATAATTATAAAATTGTGAGACTGATCACAATGTTCCTTTATGTTAATAAATGGGAAAGTCAACAAGTAAAGTAAAGATATTGGTATTTATGGACAGAGGACCCTGGTAAGAAGCACGATTACCCCTTGGTTGTACATCTAGGACCCCTTTTATTGCAGGGCAAAGTAATATAAATAATAAATGAATTTTGAATTAAATCAGATTTACAATATCTGCTTTATAATTAAAGGAGATCAGTTTGCTGTAGACTGGCTATTGAATTACAGCATTACACATTGTTTTCCATATGCATTTATTTACTTGGAGAAGATTGGAGCTTTCATGTTTACCATTTCTATCAAACACTCATGTTTAATTATGATTTATGCATGGGGGCTTTCTGCACTTGCACTTGTTTTCTATAGCTTTCCTGCGGAGAAGTGCTTAGAAGACTACTGACCATCGGCACAGTGTAGCAAGAACATAAAACTATATCTGTTTTTCACTTGTTGGGTCTCATACATGAAGGTTAGCATGCACAATTTGTTTATTTCATTTTTTAAATATTAGGAGGATTGCTGCAGCACCCAGTACAGTGGGTGACCTTCCCAGAAACATTGCCCATTGCAAACTCATTTCATTTAGGTAATCACCATTTAAATACATGCATTCTATGAGATGTGGTATTATAGTAGAGTGCGGCCTTTACTAGTAATAACCCAATTTGTATGCCCTAGTATATGTCATGCCCGCTTATATGCAAGCCCAATGACAACTGTAAATTCAACTTAATATAAATGAACAAAGTACCATTTATAGTATCTTATAGGTAAATTTCCCAGTGCTGCATAATACTATAGCTTTTATAAGTAACATATATATTACTAAAGTTTTATACACAAACTCATACAATTTTTAAACATTCTGTTTGTGGTTTAATATTTTCCTTTGTGTTTTTTTTTGTCATTACCTTCTAAAATGTAATGATAGATTAATCACGAGCGTTTCACACATCTTTAAGATCTCAGCTATGGAAGAGTTAAGGAAGTGTAAGAGAACTCATTAAATGCATGTCCACACAGCACCAGGCCAGCTTGACAAGAGATCAATAGGTCAGCCTTTGCTCAGTACTGCAGAAAGTTGCCTCTGAAACAAGCTATCTCACTTACATAACATTACATTAAACCAGAGAAGTTACAGTTCTTTTTGTGGAAAGTTAACATTTTTGTTTCCAGAGTAAACATCATTCCCATAAGATAATAATTGTATGAATGGCTCAAGGTCAATTTTGCTTTCGCCCACAAGATGGCGATGACATTTCTTACAGTAACAGTATGAAGTCCTTTAATCTTTTATTGGGATTACAATTAAGTAATTATTCCTATTCTATAATGCTAGGTCAGTTTTACAAAAAATGGGGACAAAAATAAAATCTCAGACATTGTATGTGATTATAATCACTGGTGTATTTTTGCTACAGCAAAGCCTACACCTGTCACTGCAGTAAAGACACTCTCCTCTAATTGAAAACACACAGCCTCCTACATAGCCTGGGCTGTTTTTATTTTAATGTAATAGGCAGGCTGCGGCTCTGCAGTTGTTAGAAAAATACACCACCCTATCTGGCAGGTCGGGGAATGCTGGGAAGCGTAATCCTGCAGATTCTTCCTGGCAGATTTGTTATGTTATGTATACTTTTATTGATGATTTTATATTCACTTGCTGTAAAATAATTAAAAAAAAGCATACAAGGCTCTAGAATTGGCTAGAACATTGAAGGATTTAAACACCTGTTTGTCTTTGATATCTCTCTGTGCCCCATTAGAGAGACTCACCCCCTCTATTCATCCACTGGAACTAAGGCTAGGTATACATGATGACGTCTCTCCATTTTTCTATCAAATGATGTTAAGATCATTTAACTGATCCTTGCAATTGACTTTATTTATTTCAAAGCACCATCTTCTGTCGGGTATAAGATCACTATAAGTATTTATTTCTCAATTATGTCTAACTGAAATTTCGATGGTCCCTTAAAACAGATTTTGGTTACAATGGGTCTATGCATGGATGGAGCTCCATAGACAGATCCCTGGAGGTTTCCTCTTTGAAGTTATAGAAACTACGCAGACTGGACAAGATCTTGAATGAGGTTGATCTCAAGACTTTTGGACCTCATTGGGTGTTTATTTGCTTTTCCCACCCACTGATCCGCTCTTGTAGGGAAGACATACGGCGTTCCAGTTTTTTTGGATGCTTAACCAGGGTTGTGGCACCACTAGGATTCCATCCCAACCCAACTATTGTTCTAGATTTACACATTGGGTCTCTCATGGGAATTATTGTTAACATTTCCCATCTTTCAGCATGAGCAGTGATAATCTGGTTCCTTGGGGCATGGTAACAAACTTTAATCAATTCAATAGACATGTATTATGGCAAAAATGGTTCTTTAAATAGTCAGGAGTAGATGTTAACATCCACTTCCCACCAAAAATAAACTGAAATAATTTGAAATGAAACTGTCAGGAGGTTTGACAGCCATGATGGTAGTGGGTGAATATATTCAATGGTATCAGTATTTACCATAGTTTAATAAAACAGTGGCTTTATAAAGCCCATATAATGTTATCTCTGTGTCTTTTTTTATAGATTTAAGTTTGCCTTTCCATTTATTGCTCATATTTTCCAGTCCAGTTCAAACCAAATACCACTGGCAATTCTGGGGTGAATTTTCCCTTGCAAAAGTTATAATGCTGCAGGTGTTTTAAACTGTTAGGAATTGCAAGCATTTTAATAGAATGTGTTTGTCTAGTGATCACAAAAGAGATTCTTAAGAAGTACATGGTGATAGTCAATAGAGAATAAAAAAATAGAGAATAAGTAGAGTTGTTCTTCTGGCTTGAAAATCTTCAAATCAGAGCTATCATATCACTATTGTTCCTCATTCATTCTAATTCTATTTGTGTAGTTGTAATGCACCTTCATCATTGCAGTGTATACTCAAAAGGTATTTTTTTTTGTTATTATATGTACACACTCATCATACTATTTTCGTACCTGCATTACTGAGGGATGTGGTGTCTTTACATAAGAAAAAAATGAATACGTAAATAGATAATCTGCATATTCAATTCAGTGGAAGGCAACAAACACTCTTTTATAGCATGCTCCAATTTACTTGAACAAAGGAAAAAAATCCTTCCTGAACTCCTAAGGAAGTTGGATATTCCCTGGATCAACGTTCTATGGTGTCATTTTACTTTATATACAGGAATATAATAAAACTGTACAGAGTACCAAGAGAAGACTGGAGGATAGTCAATCCCTTTTTTGATGTTCTGGAAGAAAGAAAGAAGAAAGGAGGAGATAGGAAGACAGCTTCATGTTTCCAGGCATTTCTGACTACTATTCATTTCGTGCACTTGTTTTCCCATTTACTTTGCCATATTTAGCCAAAAATGTCAAAAGGTGAATAGACAAACCAAACAAAAAGATAAAAAGGAAAATGATGAGAGATTAGCTGAATTTAAATAGAGACATTTAAGGGGGGATATGATCACCCTGTATAAATATATAAATGCTCTATATATATGCTCTATATATATTCACTCTAAGGTCATTACAATGAACAAGGGGGTACTCCACCTGGTGCATCTGGAGGAAAAGAAATTTAATCTCTGGATAAGGAAGGGATTCTTCACAGTAAGGTCTGTGAAAATATGGAGAAAATGTAGAAAATATAGAAAAGTATTTCAGCAAATTCTATAGATTGCTTTAGGAAAAAGCTGGATGCTTTTCCAGACGCATGGAATATAACTGGGTATTAAGGATTTGAAGTAAAGATAACAGAGACTGTTGATCCACAGATCATCTAATTGCCTCATGGGATCAGGAAGGATTTTTTCCCCGTTGGGGCTAATTGAACCAGTGTTTTTTTGCCTTCCTCTGGATCAGCTATGTTGATAGGGTTTTTATCCAGCAAATGTTTATTTCCCTAGATGTTGAAGTTGATAGACATTTGTACAAATGAAGCCTGCATAGAAATGCCCACTTCTTGAGATCAACTGATAACATCAACTCACCAAGGCATTTTTTTATTTGCAAACTTTTTCCTAAAAGCCATTGCCCTGTTTGCATCAGGGATGAGGGCTCTTTAGAGAAGGGAGAAGGGAAGGTGCTGTGATGTTTTCTGAAAGCTAAGGAGAGCATCCGAATGTTCCCTTCAACCAGCCATGATTTGCCTGCAATTCTTCGAGAAGCACAGAGATCCAGCGATTACATTACTAGGTCAAAAATATATATTGCAAATGGGAAGGTTTTATTTCAAAAGCTGAACTAGCATGTTAATGGGGTGGATGCGATTTAGAAACTAGGAAAGGCCAAATATAATCGGATTAAACTTCAGCTTTAAACTCAAGGGTTCAGGGACCTGATACAAACCATCTGCTGTAAGTCTTGAAAATGTATCAGTGATCGATAAATAGATCATTTATAGATAGTTTGTTTTAAGGAGAGCCATGTAATTATTCTCTACACCATTGTAACCACCTGGGCATCCAGACCCGGTGCTTTTGTTCACATAACCAGACAAACTATTGACTAGCCAATGCACAGCCCCATTGACCTTCGTTTTCAACATATGTATGTCCTAAACAGAAGTCAACATAGGCTGAGGATTTGTTTCTTAACATTGATTGGCATTTTGATACCCACTGCCATTTTACAACAATATTCTGACATAGAAATGTGTAGTCTTACAAAATGACTGTGAGGTCCCCTATATAGTGGTCAGCGGCAGACGACAACTTGTTTGTATGACCTTCTCATGCACATTGCTGTCAAAGGACTTCTCATAACAACTGTGCTTCTTTTGATGTGGCATTTTATGGCAGAGAGAATATCACCTCTTGTCTTAAATTGGCTATAATGAACAGCTGAAAGAATAAACATTGTATATACACTGCACTCCTCCATGTATTAACTTCTGCTTTATATCCAGTAAGAAACATACAAATGTGTGACTTATTGTTCTGGAATCACCCTTCCACACTGTGCAGGCAAAGAACATTTGGTTTTCATAGCTAATTTGCTGTTACAAAGAGCTGGGTGGCAAAGCAGACCTACCAGGAATGCCACAAGAGATTCCTGTCCTGCAAAGTCAATTTTGCTTTAAAGCTGAATTCCAGGCAGATAAAAAAGACACGGTTGTCATGAATACATCATTAAATGTATTTTTAAATGTAAGCAGTGTTAGTACCTTAATTATCAGCCCCTTGAGGTCCACCACAGAACTTGGATTGGGAAAAGAAGAAGCAGCATAGGATCCATTACTAACAAGTAACAGAGGGGCTCATGATTCTGCTGCTTCTCCTTTTCCTGTCCAGTCCCAGACTGGGGGAGGGACCAGACCTGCAAGCAACAGATCAAAAATCAGGCCTTCTACCCTCCTGGACAAGACCATGGCATATGAATCTCAGGGCTACATTTACATATTTAGAAATCCTACAGCAAGTGAGCATAGCGCTGTTTCGGGAAAACAGTAAAGCAAATTTCTTTGCTGAATTGTCAAGTATAGCAACTAAAGCAACTAATTGCGAGCAAAAAGAAAAGACCTCTGTTTGCTTCCTTAATTGTATATTCATTTTTCATTATTAAAAAATGCTGAACATACCAGAACACCCGTCATACAGTATCCAAAATGTGCTGAACATTTGGCTCCGCACAAGGTGGAACTAACATGATTTCAGTTGAATTGATACATGGCAGGTGCCAGGTGTTTGCTTTTTTGTGTATACAGCTTTAGTGTGCTAATTTTTTATTAAGGTTTTACCTATCCTTTAATTATACAGTATAAAAACCACAAATTGAAAGTCATAGCAATATGCTGAATGTTTTATTAATATTATGAGTTAAACTTTCCTTGAAGAGATTGAATGGTTGAAATATTCTGGTAATACTGCTTTACTTACTGATAAGCTTTAAGATCACATATATTTTGTATTGCATATTACCATTTCAATATATTCTGCAAGCCAGAGGTAAAACTTTTATGTGGGTGCTGAATAAATACACTGATTTTAATTTTGGCTTGTTTTGAGGGCTTGTTAGGTGGACTTGTGGTAACCAATATTAACTTCAGTACTTCCAATAGAAAATTTATTTTTTTAGACGGGCTGTTGAATCTGCGACAATGCTTGAGCTGAAAAGCCCTTTATTATTATTATTATTATTATTATAATTATTATTAATAATAATAATAATAATAAACAGGATTTATATAGCGCCAACATATTACACAGCGCTGTAAACCCAAAGTGGTTTAAAACTATGATTGTTGGCCAATTCAATGTAGGCCAAGGTTTCCTAGTACCTAGTGTTCATATCTTTCCATGATTTTGCATAGTGGTAAGCAACAGACCATCATCCATCCATCATCAGATCTATCCATGCCTAATCTTGGGCTTTTGATTGTATTTTTTTTAAATTTACATATGTTAAAATGGCAATATTTTTTTCTTTCTAGGTTCCTATGAGTTCCTGTCCTGGAGACAGTCATACAATTTTCACAATTGACATGTGGAATATTTCAGAATAATATATAATTAAGGATCACGTTAATAAACCTTACCAGAATAGAGACTAAGATTAATGCATCTTTATTTAGAATTACTTTTCTGCCCATGGAGAACCTGTTCTAGGGAGAACTAAGTGGGGAATTTACCTGACTTTGGACATTTCCACTACTATTTGTGTTTCTGTGTAAGGGAATGAGAGGAACTTTAAACAATGATACATTGAAACCAAAAATTCAGGTTGGCAAACTTTTCAACCTCTTCTTATTCAATCCTTAATCATAAAATTGGCTATATATACACCGTCACACAATCAGAAATTGTGATCTAAAAGCATAAGAACACTTTAGGATAAACAGTTATATTCATCAATGTGTTCATATAACTCCTGTGTTTCCACTCGAATGATGCACTTATACTTTAATTTGCTTAAATGAAGACCAAGTCTATTCTACAGGTCATTGTACATGAAGTCACATATATGGGTCCCCACTTCAATATTAGCATCCAAATATTAATTTAAGATAAATTCTATTTTTGTTATCCATGTAATTAAAAAAAATGCACAGGCTGCTTATAGCTTGCCCACTCTGTCTCCCAAATTTGCTTTGGCTAATGTAAGAATAAATTCTGCATTGATGCACATGTGTTTTTTCCAATGTACTTACACTGATTAAAGTCATCGATGTGTGTCCATGTGCGGCAACTCAAATTTAATCAGAAATAATGTCTGCTTTCAACAGCCTGCAATTACATGACGTAATATAGCATAGAGTACGTTTGCATGCAGGTGCCTTTAGAATCCTAATGATCTCTGTAGCACCTTCAATTCATCAATCCAATGGAATCTTTCTTGACAAGGCTGTACATGGGATGCTGCTATTAGCTGTGCGTTTGTTTGGGCACAAACAATTCACGTCCAGTTGTAAGGTACCATACTCATCCTAATTCTTAGACAGAAGAAGTTATTTCAGGTCCAATCTTCAACTAACCAGGCCAAGACTTCAAAATTTGAAGAAAGGCCTATTCCCTTTTGCCAAAGTTGGTCAAGGTTTTAACGTCATACAGGTTCCCAATTTCAAATTACTGTGTGCTGGTTACTCAGAAGCTGTGGGTTGTAGAAAGTATGGCATTTTATTGTATATTATAGTTATATTATGCAGTTCTGTCTGATTTTGACTTTAAATTTGCCTAAGAAGGCATCCATGTATATCTCCTGCCATCTCCTGTGTTCCTTTATGTGTCTGATGGCTGTATGTAGTTGTGGCCACATTACAAATGAGTTTGTTGTAATGGGGAAGACAAAACTTTTGTGCAAATGGCCATGCCTACAGGTGACATCACTTGACAGATACAGTCGGATGCAAAGTAATATTTTACCTGAACCTGATCAGCTATAACATCCTTTATCATCTGGTACTGTTTGCACGCCACCTGAGATCCTCCCTGCAAAAACGTAACTTTTTTTTTGCCCACCTAAGGTTTTTAGCAGTTTCTATCCATATTTGGATGTTTTAGCAACTTCTGTTGCTCTTTTTCATAATACAAGATAAATAGTATGAAGAAAAAGGAGAGTGGGAATTCATCAGTTGTACAGAGCCAGGAATATATGAATAGTTGTTTCACCAACAAACTTCACAGATGATCCGAGTAAGTCGGAATCCCTTACTAAAGGAAACATCAGGTATCAATTCATTGACTCCCTAGAGCAACTTTTCTTAACCATGTTACCGCTGAGGTACCTTGATATAATTTTCAGGTTTTGAGGAACCCCTACCGCGCTGTTAACAAGTGGTTCACCCTTACAGACTCAAAAAAAGATCATCAGTGTCATCAGCGTCATGCAGCTGACTCTACCAAGTGGTGTTGGCTCAAGAACTATGAAGGCATTATCAGTCAGGAAATCAATGTATATAGAAAAATTATAATGTGTTCTTATTCAGTTTTAAGGACAACCCTATTGGAATGAATTTGTTCTTCAATAATTGCATTCATAGGACTGCACCCTTTTGAGATAATATCTTCCCCCTAATCCAACTATCTTATCTCCAAAATGGACCCTGATGGTTCCTTGTCGTACTCCGCATGTGCATAGATGCCTATGGGTTATCTTAACTCCCAAAGACCACTCAAGACAATATAATTATTGGAACCAAAGAGACTTATTAAAGGCACTGTGCAAATGCATAGTGTGAAGAAAAGTCCAAGACCATTTTGGAAGAAAGATCAATGGATTGGGGCCAAAGTTAAATATTATCCCAGGTGGGCTGCACTTTAGGGGGAGGGGGTTGGGGATTTATTTAAAGACACCCTTGCTAGATCTAAATTATTTCTTTAAATGTCTCACAACCCTTTTTTATTTTACTAGAACAGAATATAGTGTGCATCTCCAGAATGAGCTATAAACACATAAAAAATAAAAGAATTTTAAAGACTTTTATTTAAATCAATAGAAGTTTAAAAAATTCAACAAAAATATTCCTCTCCACTATAAGGAGACATTGGATCATGTATGATGATGTACAGACAGAATTTTTGAAGCCTGTAAATTTTTTTTGTTCCCCTCTAGTTCTGCTTACTTTTCGTTCCCCCTATTCTCACACACCAGGATGCCTCATAAAACTCAGCAGAAGTTCATTGAAGTTGGGACATTTGGGATTTTTATGATGCTCACCGCACAAAGCTTTGTTAGTCATTTGGGAAATGTTGTGAGTCTTACTTAAAACAAACAAAATCACAAGGTGGATGGTTAAAACAAAGTCACATACTTTACACATACAAAAAAAAATACTTTTAGCATGCCAGCCTGTGATGGGAAGACTCCAGTCCTCACCGTGTCCCTTTTGCTCTAGACAGGCTTGATATTAATAGTCTTCTGAAAAGTCAACACTGGCTTCTCCATGCCTGAGCAGTACTAGATGGCTCCAGGCACTTCTGTTGCTCTTCATTAACTTGGAAACTTCTTAACAAATTCCCTAAGATGTGTTACATGGGAATGAGCATGTCGTTTATACCCACAGCATAAAAGGAGCCTTGGGGCAATGGAGATGGGAAAAAAGCTGATGTTGACATTAGTCCGAACTAATAGGTCTCCTTCATAGATTCAATTACAAAAAAAAAGTATTGGAGGGCTGTTCATGAGATCAAGGCTTAGATGTTCTAAAATGTAGAGCAGAATTTCTTCCACCTTTCAGATATTTACATTTTAAACTCTGAGGGTTATGTAATATTTTTCATACACTTAAAATGGAAAATTACTTATTTTGGGGTACAGTTACTGGTTTATAATATTCTAGATCAGTGTTTTCCAACCTTTTTAAGATGAGGGGAACCACTTGAAATAACGCTCAGGTCCTCGGGGAACCCCTGATATAATTACTTTATCAACAGGTCACAGTACATGAGCCTGGTGGTCAATGGGAAGAATTTCTCTTACATTGATGGCCATTGGGAAGAATATTACCCTTACAGATAGCTAAAAAGATCATTGGCATGACTTGCTCATTACACAAGGAACCCCTAGCAAACCCTGGATGAAACCCAGGGGTCCACAGAACCCTGTTTGAGAAACACTGATCTACATAATTCTATTTGGAAGTTTTTTTCCCAGATTTCTGTTCCTCATAGTAACTAGTTTAAGCTGAGTAGCAGTGTCACCCAGACTGTGCTTCATTATTGATATTATTATTATTATTATTATTATTATTATTATTATTATTAATAATAAACAGGATTTATATAGCCCCAATATATCTTTTTACAGAAGCTAGAAAAGGTGTTACACTAATGGTATGTTTGTGATAGGGATAGAATAGTAGAGTCAAAAAGTGTGTGGAGAGATACATTTTCCCACCAGAATCCAGGGTACATGAAATCTTCTAGAGTGTTGGAATTACCAAAGTTCAAAAAATAAATGTGATTGGTGTAAATATACCTTTCAGAGAAACACACCTAGGGCAGTGGTTGCCAACTGGTAGTCTGCAAGAAGAATTTGGTGGTCCGCGGCTCTGTCCGTACGGATCGCAGGCTCAGGGACGTGGACGGGTTGTGTCTCTGGACCCCACTATAGAGGAAGTTTCTTCCCCCTTTGAGTGACACACAGCTTCCCGCGCATGCATGGTCTGGATTCGGTAAATTTAGTGGTCTGTGGGTCCAAAAAGTTTGGTGACCACTGACCACTGGGGCTTCATTTTCTATTTTAAAGAAAATGTACATATAAAACAAAGTTTCTTATCTTTCTATGAAATTACATTTTATTGATTATCATATGTTAAAAAAAAACCATGGTGACATGGTGACTAAGAATTTAGTTACAACTTTTTGTTACACTGCATATTATTGTTTTGATTCATGTTACATCAGCATCAAAACAGTAATGTATATTTTGCAGCCTTTCTTGCCAAAATTTAATAGGAAATGAGGCTTACATTCATGAATTCCATGGCTGCTCCAATGCATTTCTTTCAGATGTGGTGGCTTGGGTTAAAATCAAGCCAAAGAAAATTGGCCAATCATATGCAGCCCCTCAAAATACATATGCAGAGGTTTAAGCTAATCTGTTCTTGTGAAAGTAAAGCTTGGCCAACCTCTATTGGAGACATTTATTAATACTTCTACATATTGAACTTTCTCATTGACCAAAGAGGGATCAGGGATTTGTGGAGATAGAGACACGTAACAACATCAGCTACCCATACAGAAAGTATTATTTGCATCATGTTTTCAGGCTCACCATCCAGTTCATCTTCGTGCATTACAAAGACCAAGTAACTAAGCTATGAGTCTAAGATATGTAATAAAAATGTAAAGGTTTCATTTACTTTGATGTTTTATATTGTATTTCCTTTTCCAACTATTGAAAATAAATAATTTTTAAATGAACAAAGTTTTAAAAAAAGTTTGACTAGTAAAACAATTAAAATAACAAACAGCTTAGAGTACTTTTTAACTGACTGGCAGGTGTAATAAAAATAGATGAGGTTTACTAACTACACAAAAAGAAATTTTTACTTTTAGTGGAAAATCGCTTTAAATTGAGAAAAAGAATCTTTACAGGATAAATAAGTAGCTATACTCTACATGGCTCCGACATTTCATCCTCTAAGGACCAAGACATAAATGATTAGGTCAGGCAGAGTACAATTCCACAACCGTGGAAATAAGGAAAATTCATTTTCAATGATGACAATAATTTTCAGTGCTTACAAAGGAGAAAAAAAATCTCTTTGCATGAAATTTCCAGACCATATGAGCTGTCCCTTGTGTAAGCTTGGTAAGGTAAGGAGGGAGTCTGGAGCCTCCGCTTGTTTGCTTCCAGTATTAGCACTAAATGCACTGTTTTAGTGTCTATCCCTTCAAAGCTTTGGGTGAACTGCTGACCTTTTCAGTTTGCAAAACCTGACACGGATTGCTGACATTTTGGACCCTCCAAATATTTTGCATGTTTCCCTAAACAAAGTATCAACATAGTTATCAGTCTACTTATAAATATTCAGGATAATATTTTGGGAAGGTAATTAACAGTCAGGCAATTATAAACACATTAAACTGGTTTAAACAATTCAGATCTATTAAATGTATTGTTTGTATGTAATGGAAGTGACTTAGGAAGGGTGTTGACAATGTTCATTACAATAAATAGGATCACATTAAAGTAAACATACTTACAATTATCTAATTTATCTAATTTTCAAAAACAAACCCAAAAAACAATATATATATATATATATATATATATAATGTGTATAATAAATTGTAAGCTCTTTTGGGCAGGGTCCTCTCCTTCTCTTATGTCATTGTTTGTTTTGTGTCATCTGTTTTTTTTGTATCATTTGCAATTTCTATTTAATATGTTGTGTAATATGTTGGCGCTATATAAATACAGTCTATATATCTATTATTGCCTTGCTTCGTTATTTATTATATATATTTAATATATACATAATACATGTTAGATACATATTATAATATTAATATATATATATATATATATATATAGTGTTAATATTATGTTACAATGTATCTAATATGTGTTATGTATATAATAAATATCATGATATAAATATATTAATAATTGTTGTTTAATTAAGTACAATTACAATTACAATGGCCTTGGCTTGTCCTTTTATTAATACCCATACAAATACTAAACCAAAATGGAAGATGACCCAGTTAGTATTTGAATGGAATTCATTTGCATTGGATTTGACTTTGATAGTCCATGTATACATGGTGTGAGTAGTCAAGTGAACCTAAACCAACTTTCCTTGTAATTTACTTTTCAATCCTTTTTTTGGAGTAACTTGTGTCATGTTACCCTGGGAGCTGCCTTTTTAGTGGTGTCACAAATTGCACCTAAGCATAAGGTTGTCACCTAAAGTGAAGAAAAATGCCACTCATGGCATCATCATCAATTTGGACTGTAAAGGATAGGATGGAAGAAGACAGCTAACTTATCTGTACATGGCAATGTTAGTTTCTTGTGGATGTAAAATGAATATTATTATTACACAGTATTTATATAGTGCCATCATATTATGCAGCGCTGTAAAAGGTCCATAGTCATGTCACTAGCTGTCCTTCAAAGGCGCTTATGATCTAATGTCTTTATGAGTCATATGTCTTTATTATAGTCAACTTTTGGGGGGAAGCCAATTAACCTAACTGTATAATTTTGGAATGTGGGAGGAAACCGGAGAACCCCTGCAAACTCCATGCAGATATTGTCCTGGCCGAGATTTAAACTTGAAACCTAGCGTTACAAAGGGCAGATCGTTAAACTTCGAGCCACCGTTAAAAATATTTTCTTATAAGAAAAGCAACACTAAGGGTGTACAAAGGGTTTGGGACTGGAAAGAAAAGGTCAAGGGGGACTTGAAAACTTTAAACTAGCCTTCTGCTGCCTTATTCTCTACACTGCATTGCCTACAGGCAGGCTCCCGCCAGGGTCTGGGGCTCGAGTTGAATATTGGCAACTGCTCGGTCCTCCATAAGCACAGATGATAGGAGGAGAGGACAAGGCATATGGTGATGTAAATGTGGTGGCATTGTTTGCTCTGCTGTTTGCGAAGATGAATCAGCCCATGAGTTATGACACCACTGCATAGTAACCTCTTGCTCCCAGCCAGCTCTAGTTTGGCAGTTTTCCTTAACGGTGCCTGGGATTACTAAATGTGTAGCACCATAGGCCTGTTTTAATAAAGCTCTCCCAGACTGGAGAAGATAGACTATCATGGGATAACCTGGGTGAACCAACAAACTTGGATTTACAATTGGATTGTTGGAAATCCATCTGTGAAAGGATTTCTTCAAATTCATTCCTATTAGTTGGCAAATGTTTTCAATGAAAACTTCTGCTTCCCGCAGCTGCCCCTGCGTGAAACTGCTGCTGATGATGATAAAAGTTGCTTCTCATTACCAAACAGTAAAAAAGAAAATGAATGGCTCTAGAAGGAGAAATAAGTTTGGGGGTAAAATTAAAGCTGCGTACAAACGTCAGATTTTACTCGCCTGATAATCGGCATGGGCCAGATATCGGGCGAGAATCTGGCGTGTGTACAGTCGGCGTCGTTCATCATCCGTGGATCCGTCCTGGGGGATCCACGAACAATGAACGACGAGCGATCCTAATGCAAGGGAAGGGGGAGAGCGCGCAGCAGGGTGCCGCTCCGTCACTTTCCCCCTCCCCTCTCCATAGAGCAGAACGGTGCTGTATGTACATCGTGTAGTCCTTTGTCGTTGGAAAGGATTGTGAAAGATCCTTTCCAACGACAATAATTGCACGTGTGTACGCAGCTTCAATAATGTGCCTATTTATTTTTTTATTTTAAATTAAATAATAAAATGTTGACTGGTTATAATATCACCAATAGAAAAAACTCAAATTTTAATGGTTTGAAATTTTATAAATTAATTATACTCATTTATTGTCTAATATGACTTCTGGTTGTCATTGAATGACTAAGATCTGTCATCTGAATGTATATTTAGTCTTTGTATGTATAATAGGGAAAGCTTTTCTGCACTATAATTAAATATATATATTACTGTATCTCTTTAGGATGTAACATGAATATGTTTAATATTTGGTCAATAATAATTTAGTATTTTCAATGGCAAAACAGTCCCTTTTGTGTGTGTGTGGATATGTCCCAGAGATGAGAAGGGGCTGCTTGTTTTGTTTAGTTATTTAGTTTGTTTAGCTTTTAACAATATACCCACATTGCCTTGCAAAGTATTCACATTTTCTTTTTCAAAATAAAGACTTTTAAGAAAAATAAAAAAAATAAGAGATCGGCTTAATAAGGTTTTGTAAAAAGTAAGATCATTAGGTTTTTATTGTAAAGCTTTATAATGGACAACCCTTGAATAATGGATTTCTGGATGTTTCATTTATATTTTAAGGATTAGTATTTAATTTTTTCAGTTTATAAAGTTGATTTCGCTGTTATACTGCAAAGTACATGACTTGTCTGTGAATAAAGCAACCTTACATGACAACACTTGCATGCCCCAGGTTTTTATAGTATTGTGGTTTATCTGCAAAATGTTTGCCAAAAAAATTGATTAAAATCTATCCAACTGGTGAAAGCTATCTTTAAGATAGATTTTGCTATTTTATTATAACCTGAGTAAATATGGCTCATAGTAATGGAACAATAGCCAAAAGTATCTGTAAAAATAGACAAACTGTCAGAATATATATTTCGCATGAACAGTAAGGCAAAAAACAAATGACAAATTCTGTCCTTATTGTATTCCATTACCACTACAGCACACATATATTATATCCTTGGTTCATTCCGCACATTTTTTTTTCTTCCATTAGGTAAATGAAATATTATCTAATTGGACGGCATTGTTTCCAAACTTCTCGATAAAACAGGTCAGTGGAGGTGAGTTTCATTGCTCTAATCTTCATCTGTTAGCAGCCCTAACACAAAATGAAGTCAAGAACTGGCAACTAACATATTAGCTTGTAGCTCTATAATGCATATATAATACTCATAAAGTAAATACGCAGATGACATGTTTTTTTGTTTTTTAATGATTCATATAATACTGACATATAAAACCACTGCGTAATGTCACATTCAGGCTTCTATATTTTGCAGCTTTCAACAAATAATTCCTAGTCATCCTGCCATGCAGGTCCTTGATTAGGTATTTGCTATAATGGAGCGACAGCCATATTCCTGCATTGTCCTCCTGATTTATTAAAGCCCTTCAAGACTGCAGAAGAACATAGGAGAACCTGGGTAATCCAGGAAATCTGGAATGGATCTGGTCCAGGATCGAAAAGATTTGCCAACTAATACCAAATGATTCCAAAAGACATTTATTCTAGATTTGCTCGGCCACCCATGATGATCTTCTCTTTTATTAAATAAATCAGGTACAATGCGGGTCTATAAAAGGGTTTCTCTACCCGAATTCCTTCAGAGGTTATTAGGGGTTCTTTGAGCAATGATCATTTTGAGCTGGTGTCAGTTTAGGTGACACAAATGATGTTTTTGACTATCTGTAATGGTGACTGGCCAGCAACATTCTTCCTACTGACCATTATGCTCTTGTACCATGAGCTGTGGTTATAGTATTTATAAAAGGGGATTCCTAAAGACCTGAAAGGTATTGTGTTAAAAAGGTCAAGAAATACTGGTCTGTAATATATTGTTACTAGGTTCTGGCTTGGTGGCAATGGCAATCATACATAAGAACAATAGAGGACAGGCAGATTATCCACTGCCAATGGATAATGAGCGTTAGGAGTAAAGGGACAGTAGAACCATTCGGTACAATAACTTCTAGCTGGTGTCCTAGTCCTTGCTCAGTCCCGATTACCACTTGTAATGCTTTGGTTGCTGTATTCTTCAATGTTTTGTTAGCTTCACAGCTTCTGATTATATTCAATCTTCTTCTTGTTCTGAGCTTCTGGTTACTACACGTGAATGTGTTCACCACTTGCAAGAACATTGGCTTTTCTAAGGATTAAAACTGCCTTGTGATCCGGTTTCCTGTTAGCTGTTCGTAATTGGAAAACTAAGGAACATGACCTGAAAGTGTCACATTGCCAGATCCTGCTGTTCTTGCTAGTAGTACTTCTCAGAATCCAAACCTTAGTGTGAGCCTTCATGAGGATACAAGGCTAATCCACGATGAACAGATTGCATACTAGAAAATATTCAAAAAGTAGTTAAACCCTATTAAATAAAATCATATTAACAATATACCAAGTGGACTTCCTTCCCTGATTCCATAAGCAGTTAACAGATTTGTTTCGTTACCTGGAATTGATTCTTAATGTAACCTAAAATATGGATTTCTTGAACAGCTCTACATGTCAAGATGTCTACCTTACTGACATTATTTATGAAAGTTGTTCCTAATTTTTCATTAATGGTGTTCATCTTTTTCAAAATGTCAGCAGCTCAGTAGGATTGTAAGGGGGTTAACTAAGGTAGTTTTCTTTCTTGTGTAATTTGGAATGTTCGAGCGACTATTTTCCTTGGTATAGTCATTGGGCAGTTCATCTGAGCAGACAATAACATTTAACACCGGCTATCATTCTGTACACTTTCAAATCGTTTTTATTTCACAGTGTAGGAAACTGAAGAACAAATTCCTTAAGGCTTTCTGGGATTTCGAGGTCAGTTCCAAGTTTCAGGCTATTGGAAAGAAATTCTCTCCAAAACCTTTTGCCAAGATTTGAATGTCTTCCATGCATCAGTGCCATTGGCTCTCTCTGCAGAAGACAGCAGGCTCTCTTGACTATATAATTCATATTCAGTAGGCACTTGACAATTTCAGTGCAGCAACAATAAACTTAATATGGCAAGGGCTGTATCTAAGGCTGTGCAGAGGGAACCCCGGGATTTTCACATTACAACCTTGCGAATGACATAACTCTGTATATTATGTTTTAGTAGGTAACAAAACCAATTTGAGTACTACAGGGAAGTAGTAATAAGCATTTTTTTAAACAAATAGAAGAGATGTAATCTAAGGTGACATTTGGCAATTGACTCAAGAGAACACATAGAACAGACTTTTTATTCTGTAAGAAGGCTTTGGAGTGCTATAAAGGTTTCTCTAAGTATGCAAAACAATTGCATCTAGGGCTAGGAGTGCAGACGGGACCATGTTTGCAAAAGATGCCAATAAACCTCTGCTTTGCCTAGAGGTGCAAGAGAGAGCAGAACTAGAATTCACTACTGACTGCTTTCATTTATTATGTTATTATTATTACTACACAGTATTTATAAAGCACTGCTATATTATGCAGCACTTTACAAAGTCCATAGTCATATCACTAGCTGTCCCTCAAAGGAGCCCACACAATCTAATGCCCCTTAGTCACATGTCTTTAACTCAGTCTAAGGAGATTTTTTGTTTTGGGGGGGGAAGCCAATTAACCTAACTGCATGTTTTTGGAATGTGGGAGGAAACCAGAGTACCTGAAGGAAACCCACTCACAGGGAGAACCTGCAAACTCCATGCATATAGTGTCCTGGTCAAGATTGAGCCTGGACCTAGCACTGCAAAGGCTGGAGTGCTAACCCCAAAATATCATTTATTTTAGTATTTTCTGAATGTGGCTATCACTTGAAACCATTAAACCCCATACATGTGTCTGATGATTCAATTTTTTTACAACTTGGATTTACCAACTTAGCTATCCAATCAAATTGTGTCCAATGTAACAGGTCGTTGCACTACAAAGGTATTTGGAGATCTAAATGAGATTAATAGTCAGACTTTAGCATAGTGAACTCACTATGGAAGGTTGGGTAAACCCATCAGCCAACAGAGCCATGGAAGGTTCACACTGAGTCACTTAACACTTAGGGCTCTATTTATAAACCGGGAAATCTGACATTTCCTCAAACATTCCCTGGTGGGAATCAATTACTGCCAATAAAACATATGGACCTGGACGAGTTCCACCAGGGAATGTTTGAGGGAATGTCATATTTCCTGGTTGATAAATAGAGCCATAGGCTGCTATCTATAGTTATTTATATTTTTTTGCAATTTTTAAATGTTCTAATTTTACTGTAATACGATGGACATGTGAAATTATATGAGAAGGGGTAGTTTGTCTAAGGGAATATTATTTATATGTCATCTGTTTGGAAAGTATAAATGTTCAATAAGACCCACCTTGCAATAGTTACTAACTTAGTGCCTCAAAAATTAAAAGCTCATACTACATTATAAAAATGCAACTTTCTGTAAATCATAGAAAGGAAAGACTTTTGCAACGCAACTGAAATTCATTGACTGCCAAAGTAAAGTTTTTCTGTAAGGCCTGTCAGAAATATATAGCAAATATTGTTTTTACTTTTGAATGGAATAAAAAAAGAACTTAAATCCTTGCATTTTTCCTTCTTTGCTGTCTTTGTCCCATTAGGATACTTTTTCACTTCCTGCTCTGGATGTGCAACAAGAAGGAAATCTATGCGAAGTGACAGGGATTCTGTTTGTAACCATAACACGTGCCCCATCCGGAAATTTACTCTCATTGCTTCTTGTGTAATATTTTGGACTTTCCAATACTTTTGGGGACAACGGTCGGCAGGACAAATAGTGAAGGTTAACCCCCTAGAAAGAATACAAATGCAATAAAACCTGATAAAGGTTCTTGTTCTACTCTAATCTACCAAATAAAAAGTTTAGCTCTTCATTAATGCTACACATTACAATACAGTAATTATATTACAAAATAAATATTCCTTTATTAGGTCTGAAATGCAGTTACTTTGTGATGCAAAAGCCTTGCAAAGTAAACTTTGGTATGAAACACAAAAATTCCTTTAGTAAATCAGCCCTGGTGAAAGTTATAAAGCCAGTGGACCTGATTCTTAAAGTTCTTCAAGACTTGAGAAGATAGACTATCCCGAGTGAACCTGGGTAATCCAGTAAATATAGAATGGATTTCCTAAACATCATTATCAATATAAACATTATAAACAATACATAAACATCATTGCTATTAGGTGACAAATGTTTTCAATCTTCGGCCAGATTCATTCTAGAATTGCTTGATCACCCAGGTTCTCCCATGATAGTCTGTCTTTATTGGACTAGTTTTATTAGATCAGACCCAATGTGTTACTAAAATCAAAGCTTCCAAGAAAATACTCTACAAGGATAATAATACATACGTTTTTTCCACTGCTGCCAGCCCCACCAGTCTGAGAATGGAACAGCCACTTTTTTAGTGTGATATTCCTGGCCTCCCCACTATGCTCATTGGTTTAACCCAAAGACCTCTGTTGCAATGCAGGTGCAATAGGAGGAAGCACTGAGCTTGGGACCAGTAAAGTGACCCAAAGTCCTCAAACATAACTCCAGCCAAAAAATAAAACAAGAAAAATATAATTAGAACAAAAACAAAACTAGTATTAGTTTTTGCTTTGGTATAATTCAGAAGTTCCGCTCCAGAAATGTTGCCGCTAGATTCCCTCTGATGACCAAAAAAAAAAATCACTTCTTCTGAGTTTGGGTCATCATTGCTGTCTTCCATGATCCGATGTTCTGAAACTTCTTTGGCTGCTGGTCCTGCATTGTACAGAATGACGCCAGACAGCTGAGACCAGTTAGGAAAAAGGTTTTGTTGGGCCGGTGAAAGGAAGAAATGGAAGCCTGTGGGATCGAGGAATATAGTAATCATATCAACCTATTCTTCATTTCCTGTTAAACTTGCAGTACAAAAAGAAGTCCACTGTAAGGTTCAATTATTTTTCCCACAAAGTTAAGTTTTAAGCATAATGAGTAATAAGTTATAAATAACTGTATAATTGGCTGCATGTGGCTGTGAGCACCTGTAAATCTATCTTTCCCAACCTCTTTAAGTCTTGCAAACGCCGCTCCTCATGTCTACATATCTGGTGACAGAGGAGTCAGAGCAAAGATACATTGAGAGATAGAATGATCTCTGGTTACACTTTGACACTCAATACAGTTAGTGGCCCCACGAGACCTCCAGTCTGCCATTCTGCATTGATCTTTTGGAGTTCTGCTATGGACCATCATTCCTTTTCAGGTTCTAAAATGAAGTCTTTCTTTAACCTTCGCTTCATGCTGGACAGCTTACAAGCTTACTTAAAAATAAACATCACAAGGTTTATATTTAACATTATTAACAATGGCTTTAGCATTTATATACCAGAATTTAGGGATTTTTTTGTAAAAGTTATTTAAGTGTTACAAAGCTAATATCAGGATGTTTAAGGAGGCTGAGCAATCCCCCGTAATCTTTCAAATATCACTGTTTACTGTACCAATGACCTGGTAGAAATAGAAATAAAGAAAATAGAATCTCAGCCAATTATGTATCTCTTTGTTTTTGGTAAAACTCTGCTGCAGGCTCAACCGCAGTCCTAACCCCTCCATTTTAGGAGAATGGTAACAGTTGGGAACCAATGTTTGCATGCTGCTGCATGCAGGTCATGGCACTGTTCCAGAAAGTCCCTTTTGGCCACTTATTTTTTTGGAACAACCACACTGTGTCCTCCATGACAGCCGCAACTGTGTGAAAATGTTATCTGCGGTGCAGTTTTTATCTCAGCAGCAGAAGGTTGCTATGCACCCAGGTTGTGGACAGCCACTAGTATTAGTTTTCAAATTCGGGCTGTCCTTATATTCGACCCGAATATGGCTGTTCGAATTCGCATAAACCCGACCTGAAAAACACAGGATGCGCAAATTTGTGTGTAAAAAAATGTGTTAAAAAAGAGGCTTTAATGTTAAAGTAATTTAATGAATGTGTGTGATTTGTGTAACAAACTTTTATTTTTTTACAGGATCTCACAATGACAGGATGATTCCCACAGTGGGATCCCTGGGCACTAGAGGATAAATGAGGACAAGTGTCAAGCGTCATCAGGATTTTCCTTTACCCGGCCAATCACAGAGCACTAGAGGTTAATGAATGGGGAGACTTGTCCCCATTTAATCTCTAGTGCCAGGGATCTTTTCATTGAGAACATTGTGCGATCCCTGGCACTAGAGGTTATTTAACCTCTAGTGCCCCCAGAATCGCAAACAGGAGGATTCCCACGGAATCCAGTGAATCCTCAGTGATTCCTCCTGTTATAATTTCCTTGATTGGCTGAAATTTCGCGGAACCATCAGAAGTTCGAGGAAAATTTCGCGAGAATGCCAGAGGCATTCGTGCTCATCCTTATTCCTGGATAGAATTTCTCTATCCAGGAACACAGGACTCCTGTGTTCTTGGATAGAGAAACTCTATCAAAGAACACATACAACTAGTAAAGGGCTGCAAGAGCAATCAGCTCTGCTCCCCTGATTGCTCTTGCAGTTCTACATAGACCTGAAAAATAACCTGAATTTTCCTCCTATTGACTTTAATGGTGTTCCAATTCGACGTTCAATCACACGGACAATATCCCCCTATTCGATCAAATAGCTGTCGAATGAAATAGTGAGATATTCGACCAACACTAACAGCCATGTGGTCTACCACTGCAGATAATAAAGAGCCCTAAGGGCAACTTTGGGATCAAGCAACCCATGCCGCTCCCTGCAGCTGGCACCCTGCAAGTCGCCCAAATGCTCCAGTGAGGCAGCTTTTAGCTGGCATGAGGAAGCTGCAAATGTACGGTAACCACACCCCCTGTGTGAACATAAGCTGAAGCTGTGTTCTGCATTTTGTGTTTTTGTTGGGTCTGTATTTCCTGTTCGCTTCATTTTTTGTTGTTAGCTATACAAAAAAGGTTAAGAAAAACATAAGGAACACAAAATAAAAAACAAAATAATGCCATAAACAACAAACATAAAAACATTTTTAGAGTATCACTTTTTTTTTGTATGAAATACTGTTATGATTTTTTTCATCCTTTTAATTTAAAACAGAAGTAAACACAAAATGATAAAAAAAAAGGGAGCGCTAAGTGCCGCCATCTTCTCCTCTCTTCTTCCGTGCTTCCGTTCTTCTTCCTACCTCACCCAATCTCCCACAGCACAGGAGTGAGATCAGGTGAGGTAGATTGGGAAACAAAAATTTTACTTTAAATAAAAAGGGTTGTCTACCCTTTAATGTAAAGTAAAAATTCTGAGTTTAGGTACGCTTTAAGTGCTGTGGATCTGCAGCCCTTTTCAGCCACTTTCGATCTACAGTACTTGCTGCTCAATGTTTATTATCGATTATCGAGACATCACCTGTCCCTTCTGCAAAATAGTCCCTGCCTGCTCATTATTTTTTTGATTTTTAAGTTTAGTTCTGCTTTAGGAAAATACTGCTTGAAAAGTCAGTGGAAAGTCAGTGGAAAGTCAGAGGAAAGTCAGAGGAAAGTCAAACTCACTCATCTCTATTCTTTTTTCAGGTGACTCAGATTATTAAAGAAAAGCATTAGCATTCATGCAGTATTTACAATAATGACTTAAATATCTCTACAAAAGCATTATAGTTGACCTTTTAATGTGGAGGTAAGCTAGGAAAATGATTTTATACTAAAGCACAAATTTCTTGAAATGCCCCAACATAGAATGTGCCGTCTAGTCACTTCACTCCACAGACCTTTCTATTTAAATATTTCTCTCTTCCTCAATCATTGTACCTTCCTGCAACATATTCCGGTTGCTAGGGGACCTAAGACTATTTTTTCCACTCAATTTTGGTGTAAAGATTGCTTAAAATACTAAAACGTAGATTTACTGTGTACTTAACAGGTGATTCCCGAGCTCAACCCTCTTCTGGAAAAGTCTTTAATAGTTTGCTACCACCTGCATGGCAGAAATCTTAAGGATTCTGTCATTTTCTCAGCGTTGGTTCTTTTTGGTGATCTGCCAAGGCTAAATTCAGATTTTTCATCACTCAGCAAAGCTTCTTGAACTAATAACAATGAAATAATAAGTAAGGAACCTCGGTGGATTTTTCCAGAACATTTTGCTACTAATATAAACCAACTGGAAATATCAAAGGCTGGTGAATTTCTTTTAAGGACGTGCCCATTTACTTCAGTTTATTTTACAATATGTCTCGTGTACATGGGCTATTTTCATTGACATCATCGACACGGTTCACCTAGAGATCTCTTTCCTTCAGATGGAGGTTTTCTTACTAGCTTTTTTTTGCTTTTAGTTGGGTTGAATGCAGTTTTCATACGTATATGTTCATTTGGAGGGTCAGTAATGGTATAGATCAGAAGGCTTGTTATTTTTGGTCTGGTAGATAGTTGGAGCTAAGTGGGCACTGATAACAGGGCACTAACACCATGTTCAAAATATGATATATTAGAATAAAACCATGGGCAGCAGCCATTATAATCAGCATAATACCTGGAAATTCAAAGAGACACTATCACTACCTATTTAAAAAGTTGTGACAGAGTCTCTTTATAGTGGAGCTAAACCCCTCTATCCCTCTTAGTGGTGATTGGCGCTTTGCCAACACCCTGCATCATGGGAGGAAATTGCATACTTGATATTTGATAGTTGTGGCTGTTTTGTGGTGACCATAATGAAGCCATACACTAGTGGGGGAGCACGGGGAAAAGTTTAAGTGGAAGTAAATGTGATGTGATATTGCCCCACTGAGCAATATTGTACTCCCTACATGCTGGGCACTGTTGTTCGGTGCTTTCCTGTTTGGTACCAATAAAATTACTTACACACCTTGCTAGACACCACTGGTTTGCTCACCCTTCTTTGGGCATTATTTCCCCCATTCTACAGGGGTCTGTTTTTATGTGCCTTCTCCTGTTGGGTACCAGTGTTCCAAGCTACAACCTGCTTGGCATCTTTGTTTTGGCCACCCCTTTCCCCTGTTTTCTCCTAGGCACTGTTCTGTGTCTTCCCCCGTGGGGTACCAGTGCTCCTCACTACATTCTGCCGTGCACCTTTGTTTTGCCACTCTGTGGATACTGTTTTTACCCTATCTCAGGCACTGTTGTTCCTTGCCCTCCCCGTTGGGTACTATTGTTCCTCCCCACACCCTGCTGGATATAGCTGAAAACCCCTCTTTTTCCCCCATCTACCAGGCACTGTTATTCCTTGTCTTCCTCTGTTGGGTACCAGTATACCTCACTATACCCTGCTGTTCTTCTCCCATTCTGGGCACTTTTGTTTCCCCATCCCTGTTAGGCACTTTTTCTTCCCACAGTCTACCAACGAAAAGCATTTTTTACCCCCCAGTGATACTGAGATTTTTCCTCCAACCACACCAGGCACTTTACTTCTACTAACTACCAACACCGGGCATTCTTCTTCCATACTATCAGTCATTTTCCCCCTGATGACCAATACTCTGATGTTCTTTTTCTTCCACTGATTCTAGGGTATTTTTTTTCTTACCAGGGATCACTAATTTACAGACTTCCCTCCTCCAATTTTTGGCAAGTGCTGCATTTTCTCTCTTTAAATGCATTATATGCAACATACTAAACATTTCTGATGACGTTGGCATGATTCTGTTTCTGCTACAGAAAAACCTTGCACAGCTGAAGTTTGCATAAAAAGTGCATTCTATAAACATGGTATATACTGATTTTTTTTTATTTTTGCAGTAAAAGTCTCATTATCTTCTGTTAACTGTAAAGTACACCTTATATCTTTTATGTTTATGAGACATTCACTGTGTTCTAGTTACTGGAAATAGGCATGTAGCTGTCTTTTTCTTCTGGAGTTACCGCAGCGGCACCATCCCTCTGATCAGCCTGAGTATTCAGCACTTAACACAAAATTCCTTGATGAAGATTGACAGTGTCTGCGTGTTCAGTGTAGCCTGTGCTGGAAAATATGCAGACAGCACTTGTAATATTAGAAGGGAGTGAAGCAGAACAAAATGGTGATTTCCAGGTTCTGGAATACCAGAATCCATTCATAAACATATGCAGACAAAATTAAAAACAACATGTGTAACTCAATTATAGAAAGAGGCTGGGAGGATACTGGGAATCAAAACAGAACTTTTTACAACTGGCTCTATCTTCCATACTTCTGACTTTTTAACAGTTGTGGTTTTGTTCACGTGCAAATTTTTTTATTTCATTTACGCTTAGTTTTTTTTTAATTGGAGAATTGAGCTATTCCAGACAGCAGCCAATCAGATTCTCAGGTCTTTTTTTTGCACGCATGTTAAAAATAAAAAGCAGATGTCTGAGTGATTGGTACGGGTCACACCACTTACTTTTTTTTTGGTCTGGCAGAACAAATTTTTTCAGCAAGGATGTTTTAGAGGAAGGGCTTGGTACTCTGGACTGTTGCTTATTCTTGTTCTAAATGAGCCTAAGTTGGCAAATAACTGAACAGAGCTCACTCTGGGTCTAATTTATGAACAAAGCTGTTTAATCTGCTAATTTTTGCCTACTTCGTCAACATGCTAATGAAATTAGTTTTAAAAATTCATTTTTTTTATTACATAACTTATTTTAGCTTTTTGCTTCTCAGGCAATGCAGGCACACCATAGATAATCAATTTATATTTTACATCTGCCTTGGAATCTATTGGTTGTGCAATTCTATTGTAAAGTTCTTTTCTAATGTTTGGCTGAAGTATCCCACAGGTCTTAAATGTGGTGACACATTGAGATGAAGTTTAGGCAAAGAGAAGAAACACATATATAAGAACTGCCAAAGGTTTTGTATATATGTCCATCTAGTCCTTGGATTACTGTATACTTACAGGTCTTGTCCCTCTCTCAGCCTGTGATTGGACTGTGAAAGAAGAAGCAGAAGACTGATGAGCTTGTAGCCCTGGCTTTCTGCTCTTTTCTCCTACCAGCATTCTTCTTATTAGCACATAAAAATCAGACATAATGTCTCTGCCCACCGAGCCACTCCAACCATACCCACCCCTTCCACCTGTAAATCATCACTGGCCTCCCTCAGCCCTGTTACTGTGGATGAA
>NC_092867.1:17399502-17475652 GCF_032062135.1 Pyxicephalus adspersus | reverse complement strand
TCTGTCATTTGCAATCCCTATTTATTGTACAGCGCTGCGTAATATGTTGGCGCTATATAAATCCTGTTTAATAATAATTATAATAATAATAATAAGCATTTCAACACACCTGAGCGGCAAATTCATGTGCTCACATGGCTTACATTTAAATCTGGCACATATGTAGCATGAATAGCAAATACTGGAAATACATGTTATATTAAATGATCAAACAATGGCAATTATCTGGGATGCTCATTGCTGCATGTTCATTTAGTGACCATGGCTGTACACACAGGCCATATACATCTAAAGCTTTTTTACAGCCAACGTCCTGCCATGGCTGGAGCATGAAGTAGCCATCAGTTCAGCAGACAGGAAAAAACTACTGGACACTTTGGAATTTTTTTCGACTAATCATCTATTTTTCCCTTGAAGTAAGAACTGTGCCGGGTTGTCAGCAGTTCATATAAACATGCACATTTGTAGTATGCAAGTTTATGTAATAGACAAAAGGAAAAATAAAAATTCTCCTGGTAGTGGTGTCATTAAGTAATGTCTGACCACCACATACCAATATATTTAATTACATTTTCCTTTCCCTATGTGGTGAGAAAAGAATGTAGGAAGAGCTCTGATAGTAACAGCACCCAGATCTCTGACAGTACACAATGATAAAGACAATGTATTTTTATATTCAGTATTCATATATATTCCTGTTATTCTTTTCTGTTTAGTATTATCTGTGTTCCCAATGGGAGGAATCTGTGTGGTCACAGAATTTAGTATAATCTAGTAGTCACAAAAGCAAATAAAATATTCCTAGAGGTGATAAAGGCAGCATTATCAATCTCAGGCATGAGGAATGTGTATTAAGTAATTAATATAATCAGAAGTCAATAATAATTCTTTATGCTGTTTGTCTAAAAACATAAGCACCACATTTCAGGAGCCAAAAGCACCCTCTTCTTCGGGGCCTAATGTAGAAATATAAGCAAAAATTAAAAAAATTAATGTTGTTCTACGTAAACATTTAAATACATATGTCCTATGTTTCTATAAAACTCCTTTTTAAGGCACTAGTCTTCTTAGAACACAATGTGATATTAAGACGCAGCTTTGTTGGAGTTGCTCATAGACAAGCCAGGACCACCAGCTGCCAACCGCCCCTTCCTGCTGTTCTCAGCCCTGCCAAGTAATACCTACACTGGCCCAGGGCCTACTATATTTCACCTGACTTGAGTGACTTTGGCTGGGATTAGGCAGTATTTCTCCTACAGAATAGTACAGCACAGTCACTGTTGGAGTCATTCAAGGTCATCATTGAGATAATAGTGAAGTATTGAGTGTTAAGCTGCGTACACACGTGCAATAATTATCATTGGAAACAAATGACTAATGACCGTTCATCCAATAATCATTAACAAAAACAGTGCACAGCAACGCTGATGAATGAGGATTGTCGCTGGAATCGAAGGACCGTCCCGGCGGATATGATTGGGCGACGATTGTTCACTATCTATTGTGTGTACAGTCGTTCAGTGATCGTGGATGGTTCTGCAGTACACTTTCTCCTTTACATGTCACTTCCTGCATCATTCAAATGATCGTATCTAGCGTGTGTACATTATTGGTGGAAATATATTTGAACGTTCGTCGTTAAAAATAATCGGGAATATTCGTTGATCTGTTGTTATACGTTTGCTTTTTAATGACAATTATTGCACGTGTGTGTTTAGCTTAACACTCTATGCAATGGCTCTTCAGCCACTGTTTTGTCCTTTAAGTGTTTAAGACCTTTTGCTAGTTGAGCACCCTGCCTAATTTCCTCTGACCCACTGGATAACCTGGTACCCACATATTGCTATTCAATCCTGTGCCCCCACAATCTTAGTTAGTTCTGTGCCCCCAAATTGCTAATCCTGTCCCCCCACATTGTTGATCACTCCTGTGCCTCCACACTATTGGTCAGTCCTTTACCCCAGTACTGATAGATAGTCCTGTGTCACAAAACTACTGATCAATCCTAGTGCCTAAAACTGCTGGTCATTTGTGTGCTCCAATATTTTTAGTAAGTCATATGTCCACACTTATGGTCAGCCCTGTACCTCCCTATTGCTGGGCAGTATTATGCCCCAATACCGTTGGGCAGTATTTCTGTACAAGACTGATAGTCCTGAAGATAGTTCTGTGCCCTCACACTCCTGGTCTGTACCCAATCCTGTCCTCACAGTAAGTCTTGTGCCCCAACACTACCTATCACTACGGTGCCCCCACACTGCTGGTCACATATGTGCCCTCATGTACCTGCTGGATCTTACTAGTTTGAAAGCCAAAAAGCAGAGGTTTGTCTGGCATACATATATATATTTGTCCAGACCAGGCCCTTCTATGTGGGCTGCTATTTTGGTTGTTCCATCACTGTGTAAGGAACTTATAGCTCACTTAATACCAATGCAGTACCATTTCTAACTACAATGGCTCTATCATTGCCTAGAGCATGCTGGTGCAAGTGCACATGATGTCTCATCCAGTAAACCAATGCAGGTAATGTTAGAAGAAACACTATGTTACTAAGTTTAAAAACCAAGGATAGATGGTCATCTTCCTTTTCCAGAATTGTGATGCTTATGATGCGGCTTTAATTTGCTCACTGCTATATTTTCCTGAATATAATTTGGCATATAAAGGATACCTTCCCATCACTTCCCCATTGAACTGTACTTTACAAGCATGTTTATACTTGCAATACCTAGTCTGAAGCAATACATCAGTACTTCACTGCAAGTAGTAATGCCTCTTGCAAAAAATGTTAATGCTCTGGTACAAATGTGGATCTTGAAGCAAATACTTAAATAAAATCTTATACATTCCAGGTCAACTCTCTTTATAGTGCGCTGAAGGTAATTCATGTTGTTGTGTATTCCATTGTACAGGATAATACATTCCGACTGTAACAAGAAAATGTATTTGCTTTAAGTTGCAAAAAGAAAAATGTGTTTTTAAATATAGCGAGGCTTCCTGCAACTTGCTCCAGCCACTTGGAAGTCTTTAACAACCCGCGTCTGGGCCCGTAGTAACTGGCACAAGGACCACTGATTGCCGCCCCAATTCATTTCCTATGGGGCTGCTGCAAGGAAACACTACCGTGTACTGTCTCCCAAGAGGCAGCGATTCCTGGTGAGAGGAAGCATTTAATGCACCGCAACTCACTGCAGGTGTGAACTTAGCCAAAGGAAACTAGATCTGTTTGATCTATGAATATAGTTCACAGAAATGTTCTTGTAAGGGAAACCACAGTACCAAGGGTCAGCTGTGTACCAGCAAAGGATAGAAAAAGTGTTGTTAATTACTATCTATCTATCTATCTATCTATCTATCTATCTATCTATCTATCTATCCTATAGCATCCAGTTCTAAACAAGAAAGGAAATATATATTTGTCCCATTAAGTTAAATTGTATTCTGGTAATTAAAAAATATATATTTTGGAGCCGAAAAACCTTATACTTTTCCGGTGATGAAGTCCAGGTACATCTGGTTATATTATGTTTCATGGTAGCTCTTCTCTTGAGATCTAAGTGTGTGACGGCTTTAGAATCTCCTCTCACTCTTATTGGGTGGCTCTATCTGTCAATCTCACAGCTGGACCTGTCGCACTGACTTAGCCATTGATTGATTAATATGTTCTCATATGAGTTGTTCCTGTAACATGTAGACATTGGCTAGCAGAGGTGATTGATGGCTGTAGCTGAGATCAGAGCTGTAAACTTGTATTTTCAACTGTACAAATATATTGATTATTAAAAGTGAAGCTGAATACTTCTGAAGTTTTGTTATTCTCTAACATTGCTATGTTTTGAACACCAGATCATTCCATTTTCATTGGAGAAAAAAGCTGGCGGGCATTTGCCTCCTGGGCCAGTATTAGTAAGTTAAGTTGGTCTGGTGGAACTAAGTGCAGTTATTTCACCATTCAGAGATCAGTCAGAGTGGGAGGCCGGTCAGTAAAGCTTGGTAGGAATCATATAGCTACCTGCTCTCTGTGATCAATCGTATGGCAGAGGAAAGTCTATTAGAATCAACTTCATTTGTGGTTCATAGAGTCCATGTGGCTGAATGCATAGAACCACAAATGGAAGTTGAAGCAATAGGACATTTGTTTCCATGTCAGTGTTGCAGTTAGGCGATACAAATTCAAATGTTCATCGTTATTGTCATAATTGGCTTTATTGCGAATAGAAAGAGTATGTAGTGTGTTGTATGATCAAATGCCCTTTTGGTTATTTTCTCTTCTGATAGAATTCTTTTTCCAAAATAATGCTTTATTGAAATAGCAAATAACATTGTACAGTATGTTACATTTGAAAGAAATACGTACATATTGTCAAATACAATTACAATGGATAAACATCCATGTCTGTTCATATTTATAATACATTTTCAAGTTTCAACAAGTTTAATCATGTAAAATAACAAAATAAACATGTAAAAAAACAGCAAGAACAGCCACCTTTTAAAGGGTAAACAACAATAAAGAAGTAAATTGATTAAGATGTTGTACAAAGTGCGTTTTTCCGTTTGCCCTTGTGGCTTTAGGATAGAGAAAGACAGAAAGAAGAAAGACTGAAAAAAGCAGGGGATATTGTGCAGAAGAAACTATTTGTATCTTTCAGAAAGAAGTTGTACACATTTCTTTATTCTTGGGAGTCATGAACGTTCCACCCAAGTGGAAGGCCCAAGTGGTGTAATATTGGTGGTGGGAATGCAGGGTTGGACCATATTGGGGTAAGAGGACTTGGAGAAGACGATATATTAAATATTTTGTCTTCTGATAGAATTCTAACTATGTTCTCTGGGTATTTTGTCCTAGGATCCAGTGTTCTTGGGTATATTCTTCTAGGATTGAATGAAGAATAAAATGTAGATCAAATGTCCTTTTAGGTAGTTTCCCTTCTGGTAGAAAGACCTTCCCCCTAGGATCAAATTATTTTAGGTAATATTCTCTAAGGATCAATTATATTAGGGTATTTTCTCCTAACATCCAATATTCTTAGGTTAATTTCTTCTAGGATGAAAAAAGTCAGTTGTAAATTGAATATCCTTCTGAATGAATGTTCTAAAAGTAAGTAAACCCAAAACAATAAAACCACACTTACCTTCAATCCCACAGATCCCACAGATCAGTCTATCAGTGCCAGGCGCAGTCATCTTCTCCTCTCTTCTTCCGCATTCTTCTTTCTGCGTCACCTGATCTTGCACTGCACAGGCACGAGATCGGGTGACATAGATTGGGAAAAATTTGCATCTGCAATTTTTTTACCTATTGATAAAAAGACTCCAAGAGCAGCCAAGAGCCTCCTGGGATGCATGACGTAGGTATTCCCAGAGGCTCTGCACTCCCATTCATTCTTGATCACCTAGGTCAGGGGTGTCAAACTCAAATACACAGAGGGCCAAAATTAAAACCCTGGCCAAAAGTCAGGGGCTAAACTTGAAATTTATTGAAAAAATTGAGGAAGTTTACTACTTCATCCATAACTAACAAAAACAAATCCCTCTTCACACACTTTAGGGTTGAAATGACTAATTTCTATCTATATTTGGAGGCTATTTGTGTGTTGTTCATCCTCTCACATCACAAGTTTGTCTGACAGTAAATATTACAGTATGTGCAGTCTCTAATAAATTGAAACAAACACAATGGTAGTCAGGCACCATGTGATCATTGCCTAGGCTTTGTGACACATGATGGGTGTACAAGAATAATGTCTATATATTGAAAATGATAATGTGAGGTCATTTTCGGAATTTTTGGGGGGGCCAAGAATGGTGATCAAGAATTAAGGGGGCGGTGCTGCATTTTTTTTTAAAAGGGTATTGCACCTAAAGAAAACACTAACAAACACATTTTTTACTTTAAAACAGGGTTGTCTACCCTTTTATGTAAAGTAAAAATTCTGAGTTTAGGTAAGCTTTAAGGTATATTTTCTTTTCTATCAGGATCAACTGTTTTCTCCCTAGTTATTTTCTCCCAAGGATCTAATGCTAGGATATATCCTCTTAGAATTGAATGTTCTTCGAGGTCTATTTATAAAGCAGTGAATCTGACATTCACCATCCATACTCTGGCAGAGAATCAATCACTGCCCTTAAAAACACATGGACCTGAAAAATTCTCCACCAAAGAATGTCTGGAGAATGTCAGTTTCACTGCTATAAATAGATCCCCTTTTTGTCCTGGGATCTAATTTCTTAGAATATGTTACAGTTGGTAAATCTTAAATTTGCCAGAAATCTGGCAATAACAATATATACAATGTATATTAGTCATTAATATATTGAGCAGGGTCCTTATCTTCCATCATGACATTGTTTGAGCTTGTTATGTAGCCAGGCCTGTTATCTGAAACCCAGAAAAATAATAATATAAAGAATAAAATATATAATTTAACAATGATGAAACAAACTCATTTTACCAAACATAAATAATAATAAACAAACAAACAAACAAACAAACATAATAATAAGACAACATAAATAAATTCAAAATAAAATATGTATGTGTTTTCAAGTGCATTATATTTGTGCTTGAGTACTTGGACAGTTCACAGCATTTTTACAGTATAGTTTTTTTCCTATAAGAGCAAAAATTGCACCAAAAATTTAGCTATACTGTAGACTAATGGTAAATTATACAGTGCAGGAATAATTGGACCAATATGACCACGCATATCTGCTCTTGGTTAATAATCATTTATTTATGATAAATAAGTGGTGTTATTTCATTACAAATAATAAAAACAATAATCCATTGTAGCTTACTCTTGAATAGAAAGGGTCACAGAAAAAACTGCAATTTATTCTATTATAATTTATTCATGCCCAATGTATTCTTGTTAATTTGCTTGTAGAACTAGAGTCCTAATATGACATAAAGGATTGTTTTTAGTTTCCATTTAAAGGGTTAATCTGTGTTTAAATAAGAGAAATCCGTTTGCCATATGAAGTTATTGAGTGTCAAATGGCACTGAGTGTTGCAGCAGCTGGCTCAGATCTTAGGATTGTGTAGGGGACTCTTCAAGTTTGCATGGGTTCAACTGCTTTGTTTTGCAACATGCTCTGACCCCTGTTGACCAAAGACCCACCTAATAGTCTACAGAACAAATTCCATAGGCCCCTCACTCCCTGCACTTACACAGCTGCTTTCACTAAACACCAACCACAGACCGTAACATATCTAACAACAGATGAAATTATTGTGCAGCTGTTAAACTGCATAAGGCCAAAAGCATTGCCAGCCAATGACCAGTGACCTTTTCCCACTTGGTGGCCCAAAACATTCGTGTCTGCAGGCCTTATAAATCTCCTCTTTGCTTGTCACCATGACTTAGGAACAAATGCTAATTAATTTTACAGGCAGTTGACAGTTTGAAAGCACAGGTAAGGTCAGTTTGGTTTAATATATATATATATATATATAAATATATATTAACCTGTTTGGTAATGCACACCTGCTAAAATAAATTTACATTTATGTTCCTTTACAAAAAACAATAATGAAATAAAAAAGTATGCCGCCAGATGAATTGTTGCATATAAATGGCTAGAATTGCAAAACTTTCGACAATTGCAAAACTAATTTTCGAGGTAAATTAGTTGACGTGTATATTTTATTTATGATTGCTTCTTTACTATATTTTCTATACAAGAAAAGACAGCAAATAAGGATAGATAATCAGATTTAAGGAAATGAAAATATATAACTAAGTGTCATTATTGGTGCAGGGCTATTTCCTTAGTCCCCTGTAACTTTGCCTTTCACCGTTGTTCTTTGCCTAATGTTTCCAAAAAAGCTATCCTGTTCCCACCCCATGTCTGTTTTGCATCTACAGGTGTAGGAAATGTAAACCGTGCCATGAAGAAGTTATTAAGCCATTGGAACACTTCCATTCCACTGGGATATTTTGTGATATGTACGGATAAAATAGAGTCTGATATATCTGAACCTCGGCTACACTGTATTTTAGCGATAGGAAAAGTCACCTTCTAACATGTGGTTCTACAGCTTATCCATTATTGTCCCATGCGTATTGTTTCTCCATCTGGAAATCTGCACGTTCTTAAGAAGTTATTGTTGTAATAAACGAAAAAAAGAAATTCGATCAGCTGTAATCTAATAATCTATAACGAGAGATTTGACTACAAGATGAAATAAAAGCACTTGAACATGTCACATTTGTTAAGTCCTGGAGGATTTGGTTTTCTGTAATTTATAGTTGTAAGGTTTCTGGTTTCATAGATCTGGAATACAATATTATGATCATAATTTTAGTCCTAATTTTCTCATAATTGGACCTTGGTCTATGGTACAAAAAAAAGCTTGGTCTTATCAATGTTTGTTTGAATAGTATTATAATCATATTTCCCAAAGTGTATGGTGATAGCATGACTACTTCATTTGACCTCATCAAAGACCAGAAGGCTTGGTTGTCTGGATGTTAACTGAAGTATAAGCCAAACTCATAAAAGCCCAACTTCAGCTTCTTTTTTACTCATTTCATCACTGCTACAATTATGTAAAAAATGCTACTTACCTTTTACACCAGGGAATCTAAACTGGGGTTCCTCCAGAGGTTTCTAAGGGTTCCTTGAGCAATGAGCAGTTTGTGACTCTCAGGTCAGTTTAACTGACACCAATCATCTTTTTGGATATCTATAAGGGTGACAATCTTCCCACTGGACAGCAATGTAGGAGACATTCATACCCTAACCACCACATTAATGTACTGTTGATATAGTAATTATAGAAGGGGTTCCCTGAAGACCTAAGTTATTTTAAGGGTTCCCCCATGTTAAAAAGGTTGAGAAACACTGTTCTAGACATTTTAGTTTTTTTGTCCTCCTTTTGCAGCAGTGGTCACCCCACTTCCAAGATGAATGCCATCCAGTGTTCAGTGTCTCCTACATGTGATCCCAGGGTGGCATGGCCATGGAGCACTTGTTATTGCAATTTAAAATACAAAATACTGTTCATGAACAGTATTATAATCTGATAACAATCTGTTCATCTTTCCTTCTTTTTTTGAATACTACCTTTTATTACAGACTTTTTAAGCAGAGAGCTAAGAACAAGTATGCAAATGTGGCAGTGTCATTGAAATGTCAAAAAGCCTAATTTGTTTAATTGCTTTGAGCCAGTAACTTGGACATTAGGATAGAAGGTCCAGTATGAAAACCAGACAACTAGCATTTTCAAAACGTCACGAATGGAAGCATCTATGTTTATCATGTATATCTCACAATAGGTTTCTATTTCTAAATATATTTAGGGCAAATGAAGACATGTAGATTTTGGCTTAGGTATATCTAAATGATAATACCTGTTTGTAAAAGCTGTGACTTTTTATTACCCCCTGAACCCTGCCTGGTTATCTTGGTAAAAGCAACAACAAATGGCCAGAAGTGGATAGAAGATCCAAAAAAGGTAACACAATTTTGGCTTAGTGCTACCTCTTTATCTTTCTCCAAGGCTAAATCAAAAGTATCATCATGGCTATTCCGTTATGATCGCTTAACCCCTCCCCAGTTGCAGAACCGATAATAACGTTACACAGCATGATGCTCCATTTGAACATACATTATTAAATGTCAAGTTGCCAAGTTGAATTCGTAACTAGTATCCCTTCTTGCTGCCAGTTACATGACAGATATATCTGACATTGACATGGTTTCCGATCATATGATCACTATGAAAGCCATACATATTGATCACTTGGCTGTGTTAGCAAACCAGCCAACACTGGCCAGCTGAGTATTGCTTTCTGCGTTTTACACATTATTATGTACTTTGATAGAAGCATTAGACAAGCTATGGTTTTTAAGTATAGTTATACAATCTATTAAAACAAAATCAAGAATGATTTTTTAACATTGTTTTTATCATGTTAGCGGGAAAAAAAACAATTGGTTGTGCTTTGTTTTTAATATTTTAGGTTTACACCTATAAATACAATATATATATATGTGTATATATATATATATATATATATATATATATATACTTATATAATACAAACAACCATTGGAGCTACAGCAGAGGTTTACCTTCAAACTCTCTCCTTTCTGCAAACCTGTATCATTGGAGAGGAAGGGGGAAGGTCACTGTTTAATATGTGTGCATACATTTACTCTAGTCCTAACAATAACAGATGTATGCAAATAACATATGCAGAACAGTAATGCATTCCTATTCATGTCTCTATGTTTATGTAACTATAGGCAAATTTAAATATATATATATATGATGCAGAGCGCCAATAGCTTTAACACATTAGGCATTGTTTTTTTCCGCATCCCATCTCTTTACTCCTAATATAGTTTTAAAATCTGTTGATCCCACCAGCAGATCCACTAACTGGTGAAATGGTCCAGCACAAGGGGTAGTTCCATTTATAGATAGTCCTGGCCTAAGCAGCTGCCATGCAACCAGCGGGGGAAATTGACTACAGCAGTTTGAATGGAAGCACAGAAAAAAAGGCATCAGAGAGAACTATACAGGATCATCAGTTATATCTAAAACATTTTGGTTCCATTTATATTTGCAATGTGCTAATGCCCACGGGTTGATGCATGTTATATTACACTTTAACAACGGTCAATAAGGCACTCTAGTCAAAGGTAATAGGCTGCTAGTGCACCCTAACATGCAAAAAAAGCACCACAAAGGAAAAAGTTGTAGTGTTCTGCAATGCAGGTGATCTGCTTTTGTGCCAAAATATATTGCATATATAATGTATTGTATGAAATTCAAAACTGAACCCATCAAGGCATGCTGCAATAATGTGCATGTTAACATGGCAATGAAAAAGTTAAAATGGGCCATCCATTAAAATAAAACTTGCATAGCTTAATTCACAAAGCAAAAAGCATGTTTTTCCCCAAATTTAGTATTTGACTTTACATATATTTTAAGTGTCAGCAGGCAAAACAAATGTGTTACTTAATGCTTTTGAAAGCCATTGGGTTTAATAAAACTTGAAATGTTTGGAGGGTTTTTGGAAAGATGACCAGGATTTTCCTTTAGGTGCTTATGTGTGAAAAACTTTATTTTTGTCTGTTTGCATGTTTGACAAAGCCAAATGCCCTAAAAATATGAAATGATTTCATCTAATAGTCCCATTGAGTATGAATGAAAAACATGTGTGTCCCAGTTGCTTTGGGACTTTACTAACCTATTAGTGGTACAAAATGGACTTTTTAAGTTTTGTACAGTTGTTAATTTCAAGTGCTAAATGGGTTGACCTTTGTGTCTGCTGAACAAGTGTTCCCCCAGGATTCCCTTGGGGGCATGGCTTCTCTAGGATGAAAGCGACAGTGGCATGTTAATTGGGATAACGAGTTTATTTTATATGCAGGAAAATGGCCAAACCTCTGTAAAGACCTCTGAATTAGACACTTGATATAGATTAATCCTCTAAATAGAGTTTAAGTCCATTCCTTCAAATCAGAGAAGTATTTGAGTTAAAAAAGGAATTCAGGAAAAATATTTATAATCCTGGTTATCTTTAAAGGGAATACAAGACGTGATCTTACAGGTAAGGCTATTACATCTGTATCTGAAGGTTTATGTGATAAGATTCCCTTTAATGCATTCCATTTGGATACTAATAGGCTTATTTGATAGTATACAGTCTGGCTGATAGGGCTCCCCCTCAACAAAGATCAGCTAGAATCTGAAGGCACTCACTGACAAATAAACTCTGTATATACTGTACAGAGGGAACATGCTGGTAATGCTAAATAAGTTTGGTGTATTCATAAGATTACCTATCTTATGGTTAGGCTAGATTCACATCTTTTTGGTGCATGAACCCTGAGAAGTGGCACCCTAAAGTGTATTCGTAATTCACCACAATGCACCAATGTGAACTATGCATGCCTTTTGGGGTGCTTAAAAAAATTGCATTTAAAGCTCAATTGGGTAAATGGGCTGCTTTATTGGTAATTTGGCTGCCTTACTGCAACACAGTCACTGTATGCAAGCAGGTACAAGGTAACTCCCTGTAAAGGTGTGAATCCAGTCTATGATACAAATAAAAGTGTTTAGAGAGATCAATTACATATACAGGAGATAAACTTGGCAAACATTTTGAATTTTGTGACTGTTTTTGTCTGGTTCAAATTTCCAAATATGGGTTTGGTAGGAAATAGGAGTTAATAAAATTGTGCTTTCTTCCAATGAAAAAACACAAACCAATTTTTTTTAATTTATTTGTGTGACCTATACATTATTACACAATTTACATTGCAATATACAAGTGATACACAAGATAAATTTCTAGGTTATTACACATGCAGTGTACAGATCAAAAAAAAAAAGGAAATGTCTTGCTGATGTGATTGAGTTGCTTTTTATCCCTGGAATATATCTTCTGTCACAACTTTAGGTCTGATCCTAGGACTACAGCAAGCTCACCCTACTGTGTATCACTCAAAAGGTGAAAGTGATCAGAATCTGTGTAAAGTGTGCTAAAATAAATGAATACTTTGGATGGATCATGAGGTTAGGTATTTTTCACTTTCTCCTACTTCAAAAACATAAACTCTCAGGTGAATTAATATGCAAAAATGCAAAAAATCCTCCTGTGCAGTGTATTAGATTGTATTTTTCTCAATTGGTTTGTATCGTGGACTGGTTAAGAGTAATGTTGTATAGCCTACTCTTTATCTGTTCTCTTCTTTTATTTATTTGGTTGCACTTTATTATTGTAACCTTTCATTTGCTTGTTATGTTATTATATACTGTAGCTATTAAAAAAATTAAATTTAAAAATGTTGTCAATGGGTGCTGGTCAGATCTTTCCTGCCTTACTTCCCCTCATCTACTTGTTATTTTTACCATCAGTGCAATCATTGCTAATACATAGAGATTACTAAACTTCTCAAAAGTTTTATCAGTTGTTGTTCAGTTATTTACTTACAAGTCTCCAAACTTCAAAATATGAATTGGAAATCCCACTGAAGTCAACGGAAACAACAATGGACAATAACGTTTGTAGTAGAAAGCTACAAGTGATGACTTGAGCTGGTTTGAGAAGTGTCGGCCAGATCTGCCTGACAACATGATGGGTCCGAAAAATTAAAAAATATTGGAACATAGCTGTAGCTTTTAAGAAGCCTAGAAGCTTTTGGAAGATTAAACCCGAAATACTACAATAGAAAGGTGGTCCCTGATGTCATTGGCAGTCAAGTTAGGGATGCTCAGGCAACAGCAAAAACAGCCTGAGCCATTTAGGAAACCAAACTGCCAAGTACAATTCAATCATAAGGGGTTGAGTTTTATTTTTTACTTTACTATGTTACTTCTTACTTTAGCTTTTTATTTCTTAAAAACTGTACAAATAAAAAAAAACATTTTTAAGCTAAATATAACATTATGTGTCATGGACAAGAATGACTGACTTCAAGATCATTAGGCTATTTTTTTTTTTAAAAATTATAAACACAAATCTATGTATTTGATACAGTAGGTACAAGCATTTCTTAAGGCCTTAACAAGGAAGGCAGTTCGAGAAGTCAAAGTTAGTTAACAATTGCATGTTAAAGGGTGGAGATGTGAACCGAACACAACAATACATGCTGGGTTGTGGAATGGTCATAAATGATGAATAGCTGGATCTAGAAATTTAGAGCCTCCAAGGTAAGAAAGAGGAAATTGTGAGTCATTGTGAGTCAAAGCACCAGAAGGGTTAGGGGATTGAGAGTTTTCTACATTCAGGGTCTTCTACTTTGGCAGCTAATTAAATTAAATACGCAAAGAAATTTACAAGTGCTGATGTTCACAGTGATCTTTTTCTATGTGAGGTCAGTTCCATTGCTAAGCCCCAACACAATATTTTCATGCAAAACATAAGCAACCCTTGGGATTCAAGAAAATAAAAGGAAGTTCAACAGATTTTTTGGAAATTCAGGGATCGGCACAACTGCATAATCACAGAGCAGATTTCTAATGTGTAATATATTTTTATAGAAACCTCACTCAGCCCTATGATGATACCTAATATTCTTTTACTAGTATGTAATGATCTGTTGATTTTTCCTTACTTTTCCAACATTACATATTACATATAGCAGATTTTCTTAATTGCAAATCAAATGAACCAGAGAATCGTGCCAGAATTATGCCATTTTACCTAATGATTGTGCCAGTTTCTAGTTAGTAATCTCATATTCTGAAAATGGCGGATAATGCTGCAAGTCCACTGTTGAAAACCCAACAACATTGTGATCCTCCCTCTGAAATATCACCTTTAGTCTGAATGTTTATGTGATTAGGTTTGCACACCCGAGATGTGGAGGTGTTGTCTCCTTCTAGACACCACCAGGTCACTACTTGCAGCTCTTCCATTCCAGCATAGGATGCCTGGATATGTAGTCTAAGACTAGAGGAGAAAAACATGGCAGAATTATTCAAACACACACACCTAGCTCCCTTCTTCTCTACTGAATCATGGTGGCTCTGTGGCTAGTTGGTTTTGCAACACTAAGGTCTCTGGGTTCAAATCTCACTGGACCTAATTTATCAAAGTTCTCCAAGACTGGAGAAAATAAACTAGCATAGGAGAACATAGGTGATCCAGCAAACCTGGAATGGATCTGATCCAGGATCAAAACTAGTAGCAAATTATTTTTTTAGAAATCCATTCCAGGTTTGCTGGATCACCAAGGTTCACATATGATTGCCTATTTTCTCCAGGCTTGGAGAGCTTTAAAAAATCAGGTCCACTGTGTGCATACAAACATACGGGTAGGTTGGTTTCCATATTCCACATAAAAAACTGTCCTTAGTTCATGACAATGAATTGTGAGCTTCTCCAGTACATGACTATAGACTCTTCATAAAGTGCTTTAGAATATGTTGGTGCTATATAAATACATCATATTAACAACATGTTAAAAGTGTGGTGCCATGCAAGCTTTGAACTACGATAAATTTGGAGACCAGTAGGCATTGTATTTGTATTTGAAACCATTGCAGTTTTATAATTGGATTAAATTATTTTTCAACCTACTAGGAAGCCACTAAAAATAATGGTTTATTTTTTGTAAAGGTCTTCATTTTTAGTTAATGCTATTACATGCAATTATTGTTTTCCATGACTACAATAAAATACATTCAAGTTATTGGAGTTTCCACAGTCTAGGTCTAGAAAAGCTTGTTTTGACTACTTTAGTTTTTTCCCCCATTTGATGTCAGCCATGGGTCACTCTGGTGACAGACTTGGAACTTTTGTATTTTGCTTTTGATATCCCCCTTCCATTGCTTCTACCTTGCCCAGTCAAAACAGATGCACAGCAGGAGGCAGAGACCACTGTCTGTTTTTAAGAACTCAGCTTTTAGTAGAAATGTCCCACTAAACCTTCAGCTTTAAGTTTTACAGTGCTGCTGAGTATGGCTCAGCTAAGACTTATGGTCTTGGATAAACTGTGAGCCAAAGCTATAAAACTATAGTCAATGAACATCAGGCATGGTATTTTAATGTTACATTAAGCACCAATAAAACCAATAAACCTATAATATTGCATAATACCATATGAAGTCTGGGGTAGTAACACAACTACCTTACGTTTTAAAGAGACATTCAATCATCAGAGGCCTTTGTAGTTGATTTGCTCAAGTAGTGCATGCTATTAAGGCCATGTTTACTGATTAAACTTAGTAAAGAAGTTATGCTATGTTCACCTAAATCAAGCAATCATGCCCTAGCAAAACACTCTCTTTGCTAAGTGAACAGCCACAGCTTTTTTTTGATTGATAGTTTTCTATTGGTTCCCTATTACTTGACATAGGCTTTTATCACTATTGATTATTGAAACTTATCAACACATACAGTAAGCAAAAAGCTAAGGTGGGAAATGCAAATATTTAAGGATTTGAATGTTCATAGATAAAATGCTTTATACACCCTACACTTAGACAGGAAAGCCTACTAAGGTTAGGTGAAGACTGAGCTGCAACTTTGTACTAAGCATTGTACTAACAATTGTAGACGTTGCCACTAAAACCATAAAAAAGCACGGGTGACTTACGGAATTACCATATATTTGTAAATGACAATGTCTTGTAGGATGCAATTTGATGACACAATTGACGCCAACTAGGATGAAAACATGGATGACACATGAAAACACAACATAAATGACACATGGAAACACCATAGATTTGTAAGTGATGTCATCTAGGATACAATTTGATTACATCATTGTGGCCAACCAGGACAAAATGTTTCTTCCGCCTAATGTTTTTACAATGTACTGTCTAGTTATGTCTTATAGGCAGCCAGCATGGGTGGAATTATCAGTGATCTACGAGGGATCTGCCCATCTTCTATGCAATCCCAAACTCATTTATCCCCTCTGTGACATCTGCCAACTCTAACAGTGATTGACTGCAGCATCATGAGAAGAATGTTGGGGATTTTAAAACATGTCCATCACTATGAGTAATGCATTTCTGATAGGTGTTTATGTTTCTTATCATATAAAGTGAGAGTTAAATTATTTGTGGATTTTTGCATTAAATATCAGACCACATTAAAGTATATCTAAAACATTATTATACATGATTAAATCCTTTTTTCCCCAGAATCATTCATGAAATTGGGCCTTTCTATAGCCTTTCAGCCCATGCAACTGATAAGAGAATAAAATGTTTGTCACTTTTGGTTGATTCCCAGTAGGTGCCATAGACAGTCACCCAGTCTAAAGCAATAGGGAGGACAATTATGGTGCATAATGGTTCTTTGACACCTGATATGGTATTATTATCTATGGTAATGCCCAGAATCAGACTACAGTAGCCAAGGGTCTAGGTGACAATGTTTGTACATCTTAAGATAAACTCATTGTTGCATTTCACATGTATCTGTAGATGGTTAGTGAGATTTGTTAGAGGTGTTTATTCATGAAAATCCTTCTCACACTTGTTATCTGTTTGTGATGTCACATTCATTCAGTGCTGATCAGATGAGAAGATCTTTGAAAGCTCTAGTCTCTTATCACAACTTTCTAATGTATTGAGTGGTTATTTTTCAGAAATCCTTTGTGTCTTGTAAATTAAATTACCCATTTATGAGAATTGGTAAAATCAATAAAAAAGACCAGTCTTCCAAGCTTTCCAACCTTCCCACTTTGTCCATTGCTTGCAATAATTTTAAAGTTGTTTTGACTGATCATACATTCAGTTTTTTGTATAATTACTTTTATTCTATTTTGCTACAATCAGACTCCCTCATCTCATCAGTCGTATAGCATACACCAATCAGACTGTTGACAATTTGAACATCTTCAACACGTTCAAAAATATCTGCAAAAAGTCATTTAATATTCTATTCACTCTATGAAAATAAAACATGGGAACAATTCCTTCACTAACAATGCAGTACAGACCAGGATGTGGCTACTTTTTTATTAGAAATGTGCCCATCTGCACATTAACTACTGTTAAAAGAAATCTCTTCAATCTAAGTGGTGGGATGAAGATCTCAAATCTGGGGGTGACGCGCCAACTTGACCAGTTAACTGTGACTTAAGTGAACTTTTGATAAGTCAGTTTATTAAATCTGTTATGACACAGCAGTGGCCACTTTCTTACTGCTCTAGACTTTCTTACTTTCCATTAACCACTTTGCATTCACTATGAGTTGAGCTTACAAGGTAATAGAGCAGTTTGAAGCACTTCAATGAGTGTTCATCCAGAGGAGGTGCCTGCATGATCAACTACCCTCTAAAGTTTATGAATGGTTTTAGACTCTTAAGTCTCTCATCAACAGAGGAGATGAAAATATATACCTCTTTATTGGGATCCTCTGATTTGTCAAAACAATCCTTGCTACACTGAACTTTGGTCATTTCGAGAAGAAATGTACTGGTAAATGTCAGAGATTTGGTAACCCTGAGAAAAATGACAAGAAGTTATTCTTGTTTAGAAATCTGGTGATCTTAGGACACTATTAGGCTTGACACTTGTGTTAAAAGTATGTGCTATCACACACAAGAGCTACAGATCCAGAAATCACCTGCCCAGGCATTCACAATTGCTTATTCTAGGATGATATCTAAGGGATCATGGGATACATTTTCTTTTTCCTCTTCTTTTTTAATTTTCATTATTAAAACATATCAGGAATAACGATAGTAATAAATAGTTCAATAATAGTCTGTACAAAGGCATGATGTATAAAAAATGTGCATAACTTGGTAGAAAAAACATATCTGTATAGACAGACATTATAAAACAATGTATCCAAATTAAATAGGAGCTGTGGTCAGTTCAAATTAGCAATAGGAAAAGCCAAAAAAAACCTGGAGGTCACAACACAATCTTTATAATGTTTTAAGGTAAAAAAGAGTTTAGAGAAACAAATAAAAAGAGAGAGAAGAGAATGAGTAAAAGTATGCATAGACAAGAAAAGTAAAATATGAAAACCAAAAGGAAATAGACGCAGAGAGGAGGACTAATCAACTTACCGTGTGTGCAATAAGGAGGTAGGGAAAGGGTGAGAAGGGGAGGAAAAGGACACCTCCACAACGTGAGCATTTGAAAGTTGCAGTATCATATATTTAGCTCACCATATTGTTTCATGAGTGGGTGGTATCATCCTGTCGAAGCAAGGAGTAAAATTCGGATGTACTACTATAATCAATCCAGTAGAACTAGCTCCTGGTAAATTTCTTTCCCTCTACGCCCTGACCACTAGAACCCACCAGGTCTTCCCTAAAGTAAATGTCATTGGCCCGTCGAATCCACTAACTGGGAGTTGGTGGTGAAGTACCCCTCCAGTAGGCAGGTATACAAGCCTGGGCTGCATTTACCAGATGATGCAGCAGTGACCTTTTGTAATTCTTTTTCGATAGGGAGCAGACATGTAGCAAGACTGGTTCGGGCCTATGCCTAATATCTTTGAGTTTATGGAGTATCTCTCCTACCCCGACCAGAAGGAACATAGGACTGGACAATCCCAGAACAAGTATAGCAATGTGCCAGGGGAGATCCCCAACGCTAGCATACAAAAATTGTATGAAAGTATATGGCTGCAAGACTAACTGGTCTCCTGTACCATCTAGTTAATAGTTTATTATTTAGCTCTTGGTATTTGTTGCTAATGGAGGCTTTGTGGCCAAAATGTGAATGTTTCAGCTGCTGAGGCAAAAATTTCATGCCAAGATCTTTCTCCCACATTTTCTAATCAGCCCAACCAATTATTCTCTGCAACAACTGCTTGCCAGAATCATCCGGAAGAGGCATGAAAGTCATTATGTTCCCACTGTGATTACAAAGCTTGACTCTATGAAGATGGATTTCACAATAATCAGTTGATCTGTTAAATTTTTTATACCAGATAATTTTTTTGGATAGAGTAAGAGAGAGTAAGGCTGCATACACACATTTGCATGTTTATGAAAACAATCTTTCATGATAGTTTCCAATGAAAAATGACCGAAAGATGAAACTCAGCACTGTACGCACAGCATTCTGCTCTATGGAGAGGGGAGAACAAGCAAGCGGTGCCCCGCTGTGCTCCCCTCTCTTCCCTCACATTGCAACATCTTCTGTTCATGGATCCGCCAGGACAGATCCATGAATGACGTTGGACTGCCTCTGTACACATTGATTCTTGTCCAAAACAAGTCCTGCAGCTCGTATTGGCCGAGAATCATCTCATCAACCTCTGTTGTGTTCTAACTCTTTAAACCAATGGCCTTCAGAACAGTAGATAAGGGTAAATCTTTCAATACACATTTGAGGTGACAACTGTCTAAGATGGGAATTACCCTTACTTTTTCGCTACAGATTTTCTCCTGTTGTGGAGAAAATCTGTTGTGGGACACAAACCACAGTACAATGACGTATGGTAACCCTTTATTGAAATACTTTTGCCTATACATACACTTTACCTAATAGGCATCAAACTGTATTTTTTATATTTCTTGCAGGTAAACCCTTACTGCTGCTGCCATTGGATAAGTAATGTGAAAAAAATGTATGGGACTGATTGTGTTTATGGCAAAACAGTTGTGTTTTGTCTTTCTTCTGTCATCGGAATGGAGATGCCTAAACCTACACATATCCATCTTCCTACAGCCAGACTTCACTTGTTAAAACCACTACATTCACACCTTTCAGTTTGCACTGCACTCTGTATGTTTAAAAGAAGATAACACCCCCTCAGCTTCTCCTGTATAAAGCATTCTGGCACCAGCCCTTTTTTTATCAACAGATGAACCTGGCGGTAAATCTACTATGTCCCTGTATCTCTCAGCAACCCCAGGTATCTGTCAACAGCCCTAGCATCTTTCAGCACTGTACTGTATTACTCAGCTGCCCCATCTGTCTATCAGCCACCCCCTGTGGATGTGAAGAAAAAGTAACAGACATGGAGAAGATGGTGAAGGCTACACGTTGGGTCAAGAGGTTGATCAGGTTTAAATATGCAAAGCTATTTAAAACTTAGTAAAATCCAGGAATTGATGCATAGAGTCTAATAGCTTTGATAGGATTGTTGAATCTAAGGAGGCATGTATTAATATTAATACAGGTTCTTGCTCTGGAATGTCAGCCACTGGTTCACTGTCTGGATAGAAACCCCCAAACATATCATAATATACTTTTAAGAATCACTATCATGAGAATTAAATATGGATACCTGGAATAATTTTTCTCAACTTCTACATGCAGGCTAAAGCTACGTATACACGTCCAATGGTTCTCGCCCAATAATCGGCTCAGGGCTGATATCGGACGAAAATCTGGCCTGTGTAAAGCGCCCATTGTCCATAGTCTGAATGAACGTCCTGGCGGATCCACGGACGATGGACAACGAACAATCCTAATACAGAGAAAGGGGGAGCGTGTGCTGCAGGTGCCGCTCTGTCGTTCTACCCCTCCCCTCTTCATAGAGCAGAATGGTGCTGTATGAAAATCTGGCGTGTTTATAGTGCCCGCCGTCCATCGTCCGAACTACCATCCTGGCGGATCCACAGACGGTAGACGACTAACAATCCTAATGCAAGGGAAGGAAGAGAGGGCGCAGCAGGGTGCCGCTCCTTCGCTTTTCCCCTTCCCTCTTCATAGAGCAGAATGGTGCTCTATGTACAGTACCCGTTCATGCATTGTGCAGTCCTTAGTCGTTGGAAAAGATTGTGAAAGATCCTTTAAAAAGACTATAATTGCATGTGTATGCATGCGGCTTAAGTTGTCCAGCCAATATGTCAGGTTAATGGTTTGGAGCAAACTATAACACTGGCCAGGGATACAGGGACAGTGCTGCTCTGCGATTTCACTGCAGATAAAACAACATTGTCAGCGCATTACAGAAAGTGGTCCAAATACTGTCCAAATAAAAAAAATACCTACCCTGATGCTACTCTACTGAAAAGCATGGGTGTTATCACTGCACCTTCTGGGAGCTCAAAGTTCTGAATAAATGTACTCCAGCTTAGAGTTGCAGGACTGCATTAATATAGAGATTCAAATGGCAAGCTTTTTGAGCTTGCCATTTGAGCTATTACCACAAAAGGCCTAACTTTCATTAACCTCCCTGGTGGTATGAATATTAAGTATTTTTAAATGTAAAAGCGGTACATTTTAAAAATACTTAGTATTTTAAATTTCTCGTCTGGTCCCACCTCCCAGCTGCAGGGTCCCGTCACACGCTGGCGAGCAGATGCTCGGCTGGCATCTGCTTCCCCTGGCCTGCGTCCCCAACATTCACACGTCAGGTACGCAGATGCCGGCTGAACATCACCAGGTTACACAGATGCCCGGCCGGCATCGCCAGGGGAAGAGGAAGCCGGCCATCGCTGGAGGATGCCGCGGGCACTGCTTACCGGGTAAGTTTTTAAACTCCCTGGCAATTCCATCCCGAGTGTGGCTCGGGGTTACCGCTTTTGGTATGGAAAGTTCACCCCGAGCCAAACTTGGAATTACTGCTAAAGTGGTTAAATAAGTCATAAAATCAGTTTAATATGGTCCCAAAAATTTACACTTTTTAGATCTGTCTGGTATTTTGTTAGTAGATGGTCAGCCACAGGTTCATGATCTATGTTTTAGGTCCTTCAAGGTTGTACCATGAGATCTTCATTCCTCATGTACAGACCTTTGTATACAAGTATAATGGGAAATAATTACTTACTACATCATATAACTGTAACCTCTAAATTGTTACTAATTTATATAAAAGGCCGCAGAAATTCATCCACCTGATATTGAGCAGGAATTTACCCACCATGTAGCTGAAAAAAAAACAGAAGGTCAGCAAAGGGTCATAGCGAAAGGCAACCTTTCAGTGGAACCCCCTGAGATTTCTTGACAGAGAGCATTGCTTTACCTATATCATGCTGACTGATTGCAGTAATGGCTTATAAAAGTAATTATTTTATGAAGGAAGATCAAATCTTTTATGTGTTTACTAGAGGCTGAGATGAATAGTATGTAAATGGCAGTAATATCATTCCTAGTATATAAATATTAACACATACAGATGAAACTAAATTATATACTGAAGGTGCTGCTGACACTTCATAAATAATAATTTAATAAAATAATAATTCATAATAAATCAATCAAACCAGATGCTGATCCCAAAGAAGCATTTAGCCTAATATCTTATCGAAGTTACATAAATAAGGATGGCTAATCCATATTATGTCATAAATTATTGAATTAAATATTCAACAATAATGGATATGAAACAACATGTAATTAAAAAACATTGAAACCCAGTTTAAGTACAAGTAATAAGGAACAATTAAGGATAATTAAACAATTATTGAGTTAGGATACCAATACATTAGAAATTGAGTCTAATATCTCATCACAATAAATAAGGGTTTCCACTAATTTAGATATTTTTAAAAATAAACCTCCAGAAATACAAAAATAGTAAAACACTTTGTAAATAATTTAGACGATATACTAAAGGAGTAGTTGTTTTTAATATGAAATAGGTTTCCAGGCACTGTGATTTCTTTAATTTTAGTGGAGCATATTATTAGCAGAGTAGATGAGTTTAAAGCAGAATAGGGGGAATTAGCATTAGCACTAAAGTTACGTACACACGTCCAATGGTTCTCACCCGATAATCAGCTCAGGGCTGAAATCGGACGAGAATCTGGCGTGTGTAAAGCGCCCATTGTCCATAGACGATGGACAAGAAACAAGGAAAGGTGGAGAGTGTGCTACAGGTGCCGCTCGGTCGTTCTCCCCCTCCCCTCTGCATAGAGCAGAACAGTGCTGTATGTACATCACTCGTTCATGCATCGTGCAGTGTTTAGTCGTTGGAAAGGATTGTGGAAGATCCTTTCCAACCACAATAATTTCACGTGTGTATGCAGCTTTAGTGTAGGGGTAAAGGTATTGTTAGATTTAGAGGCTCAGAAGTAAGTATTATCAGAAGTTGTTACATGCTAATAACACACTTTAAGGGTTAGATTAAGCTAAAGTTAATAAAAATGTCCATGTAAAAAAACTTTTAAAAGTGCAGAATATACAATCTAGTGTGTGTTGTGGTGTTTTAAGGAACCAATTCAAATTATTGGTCTGCCATAATGCAGTGCAAACGAATAGAAATGGCAATATGCTGTGTTTTAAAAATGCAGCTCAGAGGCATAGTTTGAATTGAATTGGTTGTTAATCAATGTACTTACAAAGTGCTGACTGATCATGTAATAAGCCAAGTGACACATCTAATATTTTGCTACTTCATAGCATCAGCAGTTCTCACCATAGAACATTCTGTTGCTGTTTCTTAGTGAAACATACAAGGTGCAAAAGTTTTTTTTTTTTTTCGGGCCACAACAATCTACAAAAACCACATTATACTTTGCATGGATTTAGTGAAACCCTTTGCATGGTGTTTATTGGAGTAGAAGCTAAATATTAATAAGAATTAATGCAATGTGTCTGATTTTTTATTTTGTCCTTCTTTGAGCCTTGGAAACAACTTTTATATGCTGGCTTGTTTCTTAAAACCATGAAAAGATAAAAAAAGACCCAAACACTTGAAATGTTTGAAAACACTTTGCCTGGTGTTGTGATTGACAGGACAAGCTTCTGCAAAAGATCTCCTGTCCATCATCCTGGGCCTGTCACACTAGGGAGCTGCGCTGAATACAGAGGGCATCAGCAAACAGAGGGCATCTCAGGGAAGGAATGTTAAAAAAACCTATTAGGATTCTAGTGACAGCCACACACATTGGATACAATGTTCCACTGCTTTAACTAAACTACTTAAGATACCACTATAGGGCCCTTTTGTTGTTTCTAAAATGTAAAATGTGTTTAATCCTTTAAACCTACACATTCTCTGTGACCTGCAGGCCCAGCTGGCTCCCTCCTGACAACTAAAACAATGATGTTTAGGGACAGGCAATAAAACCAAAGATTAGCAGTTTCTAATCTAGGCCAGGGAGCAACTTTTTCTATATCCTTTTGAGGGTCTTTGATCTGCCATTTAAGCGTTGTCACTGCCCAAGAGTACAGATGGCTGTAGACGTTAGGGTCTGGTGGGACAAATTTCTCAGTCAATGCTACCCTAAGCTTAAATGGTCAGGTTAGGCTTTCCTTCATGTTTTTTTGTGGAAAAGAAAATAGGGGGAGGATTGTATGATACCTCCATTGCCAGCCTATTCGGGAAAATAGCAATCAGAGAAGGATTTCTAACATATCTGCTTATCTGCCAGATGAGCTCAATATGGGTCTCCTAGGGACCATTGGCTTCCAATTCTCACCTAAACCATCACAAAAGGGTTAACGTTGGAGATAATAGTTTAATGTCATTGGAGACCCTAATAGAACTACAGGAATATGAGATATCTTGTACTGATGACATAAATAAGGATCAATGATTTGTCATATTCTCACAAAATTGAGATGACTCTTCTGAACTAGGTTGATTACAAATCTATGGGATTCTATGAGCTCTGCAAATATCCCCTTCCAGTTGATGCCTGGATGAGGATTTATTACAACATGTGATGCCTCTGGGTACCATTATTCTTACAAAGCATCTCCATGACCAAAAAGTAGGTGGAAGAATTAAGTCACCCAGGTTCTCCCTGTCTTGGAGAGCTTTAATAAATCAGGCCCATAGCGCAGAACTAGGCTACAAGTAAAGCTAACTTTGAACAGAAAGATCTAATGATTTTAACATGGATAGTAAGAACTGTTATATTGAAATGAACAGACCTACCTAAGTCATGGCAGACCTCCCATACATTTGGCATGTTACATGGAGATGTAACATGCCAAACATCTCTTCTCAAGTTTTGCTTTATAAAAATGCATACATAAATATTTGACAATCTCCAGAAGTATGATGGCAATGGCTTGTAATATTTTTTATAGGCAATATAACTTTATCAACAGATATGTAGTACGCATATATATTTTTTTGCTTAGTAATTGTGATGACCAAACAGCTTACAGCAGCACTTTTTAATCTACAAATACTCTTAGGCAACGTACACATGTCCAATGGCTCTCATCTGATAACTGGCTCAGGGCCGATATCGGATGAGAATTTGGCGTGTGTACAGTGCCCATCGTCCGAGTGACCGTCCTGGCGGATCCACGGACGATGGACAACGAACGATCCTAATGAAAATAAAGGGGGGGGAGGGCGCAGCAGGGTGCTGCTTCATCGTTCTCCCCCTCCCCTCTCCATAGAGCAGACTGGTGCTATATGTACAACACTCGTTCATCAATCGTGCAGTCCTTTGTTGCTGGAAAGTATTATGAAAGATCCATTCCAACGACAATTATTGCACGTGTGTACCCAGCCTTAGACAAATGGGATAAGTTAGTTAGATATGACCTATTTACTATGTCTTTGCTTATTTATACACATGAAGCGATGGAACAACTCAATTCTCATCTCATACCATTTCCATAAGAATATGTGGATTCTACTTGGAGCCACCATACAGAAAAAGTTATCTCCATTATCTCAACACATTTTCATTTACAGTGCGTATTTATGTAGGAATTTCTCAGTTTGAGCACCCACTTAATTCACCCCAGCTAACCATGCTAAAACCCAACAATGGTCAAAATTTTGTATTGATGAAAAAAAATGTGAAGAGATAGAATGAACTTTGTAGAAACATGTAGATGGGCAACTGGTGGAAAGTGCTGTACAGATCAGTCACATGGAGCATAAAGAAACCACCTAGTGGGAATTAATTAGAATGAGTGCTTCCAACTAACCTATATGTACCTGTTCTACATGCTGTTAATGTAAACAATGAAACAGTCTAATTCACTATCAGAGAGGTCACCAATAGTTTATTTTGGAAATATTTTAGCCATCTGTGTCAATATTAGTTTTAAACATTTAACTATGGTTTTCTTTTAAAAGTATATTTGTTGGACTTTAATTATAGAAATGTTCATGAAAGTAATTCCTATGTAGTGAGCGTAAACCATATATCTAATTTCAATATATATCGCATTTTGCTTCACTTTATATATTTTATATCAATCTGTTGCAGGCCGAAAATGCTAAGCCATTTCTTCCCAACTGGCAGCAGTTTTGTCAACCCACCTTCTCCTTAATTTGGCCTATGGGCTGCCTATGTAATAGACATGAAAAGGATTATTACAAAAACACACCACAGAATTTAACTGGGGCATGGGAACAAAATGAACAGGTAATAAATATATATGGGTGTCAAGTGTGCACATCAATAGCATTTGTTCATATAAATAAACTGTAAATCTAAGGGTTCCATTTTCTAGTATAATATTGCAAAACTTTTTGATACTGTACAATAACTATCCCTTTACATTATATCATTACATTGATGCGGGTAATGAAACAGTCTAATTCACTATCAGAGAGGTCACCAATAGTTTATTTTGGAAATATTTTAGCCATCTGTGTCAATATTAGTTTTAAACATTTAATTATGGTTTCCTTTTAAAAGTATATTTGTTGGACTTTAATTATAGAAATGTTCATGAAAGTAATTCCTATTAGTGTGCGTAAACCATATATCTATTTTCAATATATATCGCATTTTGCTTCACTTTATATATTTTATATCAAACTGTTGCAGGCCGAAAATGCTAAGCCATTTCTTCCCAACTGGCAGCAGTTTTGTCAACCCACCTTCTCCTTAACTTGGCCTATGGGCTGCCTATGTATTAGACATGAAAAGGATTATTACAAAAACACACCACAGAATTTAACTGGGGCATGGGAACAAAATGAACAGGTAATAAATATATAGGGGTGTCAAGTGTGCACATCAATAGCATTCGTTCATATAAATAAACTGTAAATCTAAGGGTTCCATTTTCTAGTATGATATTGCAAAACTTTTTGATACTGTACAATAACTATCCCTTTACATTATATCATTACATTGATGCGGGTTGGTATATATATATATATATATATATATACTATATACATGATTATAACTACCTATATATAAAAAGACAACTACTTTATATTAAATGATGAGAATAGAAAGAAAGATAGATTGATAATGAACATTCATTGCAAATAAAAGCTTGATTATTGTATTTGTCTTGGCTGCTAGAATTTACCTAGTATGGGGAACTAAAGTTGCCACTAAGTAAGAGGGACACAAATGCAGCTGTGGCCAACTTGTTGCACTCCTCATGACCTGCTAAGCCCTTCACACATCAGTAGGAATAGGAGTTGTCCCTTTTCTATAATGTATGCATTAGGGTTTTGGGTCTTGTGCCTTTGAGCAGGTATTAGCAAGCTCCAGTGACCCAGGGACAGACATCCTGATCACACTTCTGAGATCACTCTGGCTTGGCTGATACCTATAATCCATACTTGTCTGTTTGCCACCGGTATTTAAAATAAAAAGGATTCTGTTTTGAACTCCTCCACTCCACCCCATTTCTAAACAAGGTGACATTGCAAACCCACTGTGACCCTGTTAATCCTCTACTCCCCATTATTGTGTATGTGTCCCTCTCTCTCTCTCACACACATACACATAGTTCACTGATTGTAATCTGTGCATTTAGCCTCTAATCCATGTGTTTTTAAGCTTAGTGCTCAGAAATAGGTAAACACCAAAATGGCTAAATACCTTTTGCATATTTCTGTATAAAATGCAATTAAAAGGAACAAAAGAAAAACTAATATTGGATTTAAGGTTTTCTTTTAGATACAATGAGGCAAAACCGGGACAGTCATGGTAAACTAATGACATTTTAATGTTACTGTTACTACCTTGATGGTTCACTAACTGCATCTTCAAGTGTTTGCCATCATTGTGTAACCAATCCAATTGTTTTGGATTACAATATTCCTTGTGCATTCAGCATGGATCCTGAATTCTGCAGATCATGAATAGATTCTGTATAATAGGACTATATGTATGCATTTCAGTACTGATTAGCCAACTCAAGTAAGTTTATATGACCCATTCTTCTAGTGCATGATCAGGATTATTGTTAAGATTGCCATGAATATCAAACAGGTTTAAACATTTCTATTTTCATTGAATTATGAACAAAATACAATAAATAGACTGACACTGTTCATAGTATTACCAGGTTACCTTTACTAGGCTTGCATTGTAAACACATCTTTAGACCTTTCCAAGCCTTAGGTACCATACGTACCTGTCTGCTTTGGTGTGGTGCATCACTGCACGTTATATGGTGGATTAACATGTGTACTTTTCAATCAGCCTCAAACTCACCAAAGCAAATGTTAAAATGTACCTGTTGTGTTTTTTTATAATTGATCACAACAAAATGCTGGTGAATTATTAAATGTTGTGTTGCCCTGTAAAACAGGTGCTTTGTGGAGGTGCATTAGGGCAGTGGTCGCCAACCTTTTCGGACCCACGGACCACTAAATTTACTGACACCGGACCACTCATGCGTGGGTGTTACTCAAAGGGGAAGAAACTTCCCCCATAGTGATGGCATGATGCCAGAACCCACCCACTCTCCAATCACAGGTCTGAGCCTGCGATGGGAGAGTGTGCGGCTTGTGGGCGGCTTGTCCCGGTATGCCCTCCCCAGCGGGGTCCTTCTCCTGACCCTGCTCAGGGGCGCACTTGGCAACCGCTGCATTAGGGTGCCCTTTAAAATTCATGGCACCAGAGTGCACCAAGACATATATAATGTGTATACCTGCCCATTACTGCATTGTGTTAGTGTAAACAGGCCTGGGTACTCAACTGTTCCTGATCCAGCAAGATATCACTCACCAGAATGTGATGTCTCTTTTCTGTTAGGGTTATTTCATGCACTCTACACTCCAAGTCATTCTGAATACAAGCTCATACTTAGAAACTCTATAGTAAACAATAGTTACACTTGCATCAAAAATGTAATACAGGTCATTATTCTTATAAAAGGGTCGGTGCTATAGGTTTCATGTTCTCAGACTAAGAACACTTTCAGAAAGTATAAAATACTGATATCTCAAACAATGATATTCACCAGTATCTTATATGAACTACAAAGCAAGCTTATTTATTTGTAGGTGATAAAAGGGCAGGGTTTTGTGATTCAACAGTGCTCCTACATAGATACAATACAGCGAATTAGTATAGCTGCCTTAGAACAAGAATTGTACCCAAGATACCCAGGTAAAATAAAGGAAAAAGTCTAAAAGCCATCACATCTAAGGACTGGTAAGTTTGTAATGTATGAATACCACAAGTAAGCAACAATATATTGCATATTTGTTAGATACATTTAAACACGGTGCCACCAATCAATGCCTACAATTCTATATTTTAGACAACCTGCATGCTGCTGCCTGAACGCTGAGATTTCTCATTAGATATAAACTCTGTAGGTTGGATAAAACAGTATATACAATTAAATCATCTCACAGCTCAAGAGACCTTTGCTGTAAATGTAGATGTTAATAATTGAACTTATCAGTTATTTTTATCTGGGATCAAACAAGCTGATGTGCAAAAATATAAACATTCTCAAGGAGAAAAAATGTGACGTCATGTTAAAAATGTGTATTTTAGATGATATTTATGTAATGAATATCTTTATTTTAAGTAGACTTCAATAGTGTTTAGAGAATGAGTATGCTTTATAAAGGAAGTTAAATTGAAGATAGACAGAGATTATGAAGAATATTGATTGTGACCTTCCCATTAAACAGAATCAGTCATGAAGCAAGACATCTGGGTGATTGCTTTCTGATGTCAGCAGTTAAATCTCAACCCCAAAGCTCATATGCGAAAGTTAAGTCATAGACATTCCTAAATCTTTTGTTCTTACTTTATGATTTGACAGTTTCTTATTTTTTCATTCTCTTTTCTCCTAAGACAAGAACATATTTAGAATTAAGCTCAATATAGTATGAAAGAAGACCTAGGAAGATAGGTCTTGTTTAAATATCCTTGTACATTCTGTAGGATACAAAGATCAATTTTACTTCTGTCTTAAACTCCAATCAGATCAATAGCCTTCAAAAGTGAGGTTTGAGATACCATAGGGAAAGTTTTATTCAGGAGGCAGTGCTAAAACTTTTCTTTTACACATTTTATCTGATAATTGGTGAGTAATTGCTTTTTTAGCATTAGGTGTACATGTGCAGGAGATGATTGTAGTATATGTTTATGTATTGTTTTGAACCCCTGCCCAGGAAAAAAATCCAACTATATTACCCCGTCTAGCTTTAATTTGATCTGTTTACCTAAACCAGGATATGTTATATTAGGCCAGCGGTCTCCAACCACTGGTGGTCTGTGAGAAATTTTTGCGGTCCTTGGCTCTGGCCAGTGCACCTCCCAGCGAGATCAGGAGAAGGACCCCGCTTGGGGCCAGAGACGTGGACTATGCCCCTCATACAGATAGTAGGCACAGGGCGGTGGGCGGATTGTATCTCTGGATAAAGGCTCAGACCTGTGATGGGCGAGTGGGCTGGTTCTTCCCCTTTGAGTGACACACGGCTCCCTGCGGCACGTGGTCCGGAGTTTATTAAATTAGTGGTCCGTGAGGTCTAAAATGTTGGCGACCACTAGATTAGGCAGACCCATTCTGGAACCTTGACCAGTTTAGTGTAACCAATTACCTGCTCCTCTTGGCATACAACCTGATAAAGGGGTTTCTTGAATTGTTTCCCAAGCAACTTGAAGAATAGGCACCTTACCCATATTCCTGTAATTGTGGGCTTCTTACCAACTGGATATTTCTCATGCGGCCATTTATGATTATAGATGAATAATTCATTATATAACTTTATGTTTTTGACAGTAGGATAATTTATTTAAAAATCAAATGGAGCTGAATGTACATGGAGGAAATAAACAGACACAAGAAGATACAAGCTGTGTGTAAATGTTGTCTCTTCTAGAATGCTGAAATAGTTGAGTAAATATCAGCAGAGGCAGATAAATACAAATCTTACTTGTAAATACTGTCCCTCTTCCTGTCAATTCTCCCTGGTGGCCATTTTAGTATGGGGCAAAGCCAAACTCAACCCTTCCAGGAAAAGTCTGGATTTTTAGACAATACTTTCTACATTTATGATTCTAATTACCAACTACTGCTTATATTGCTTTCATATTAAGCTCATTCTGAATTGCTGCAACTTGTCACATTTGTTTTCCTAAGAACCAGTGTAAATAATAAACTACGTACCTACAATAACAAACAGTTTATCCTTAATAGATTAGTTTAACTACACTGTTGCTTTGGGTGTCTTCATTTTACATAATGGTATTGTTACTGTACTGTGCTGTGAAGGCTCATAACATTCAAAGTGCTCAATCACTAACCTATCAGCACTAGTTGACATTATCAAATGAGTATCTCTTCTCAGCTGTAAAATCACTTTTCCTGCAAGTGTGATGGGAAAATGATAGACAAGAACACAGCAAATAAATCTAATAAACTCAGACCTCTAGGCTTAGCCTTAATGTTTCTCTTAGCAGTTACTGTATAACTGTGAATAAAGTTCAAATCTTCTATGATCACCAACACAACTGTGCCATTTTAGACCTTTTGCTTGTAATTAACTCATTTATTTATAATGTTGATAAAACTAATGAGTTGAGTGTTATCTGATCAGATAATGTCCATCATTCCTAATAACATTCTTTCCTAGAGGCTTCTTTCCTCAGGTCCTCTCTATAGTGCTGTTGTGGCTCTTCTATAGCCTCAGGATACCTATAACCATTGTTGTCGATAATATTGTTACCTGGCCAAGGAATGCAGCGATTTTAAGCTGAAGGAAACCTTAGGGCTGGACATACATTGTCTTCTATTTCCAAATGATGCAATAGATCTGAGTGCTTTGTGAAACAATCAAGTAAAACTATCTTAGACATGAACTATATAGCAACAAGGAGCACATTTGAACATAAGAGGTACTTGTTAACACACTCAAGAACTGTCCAGCATTTCAAATGACTGCCTCTCTGCAGATCTAAGAGGAACCAGCATAGATATCCAGTGGGGCAATCCATCTTGTATAATATAGTTGTTTAAGACTGATACAGTACGGTCAATAACTTTTATTCATTTATTAAGACAACTTTTTCTCTAGTTAATTTGTTAGTTCAATGTTTAAAATGCATAAGATAAGCTGTACAATAACTGAACAAAAAACAACATTAATATTACACAAACAAAAAAGTAATAAAAACGTTCTTGTCCTCAAAGTAATTTAACTTCTTTTGCCTTAAAATACCACCGTTAGCTTCCTTCCAAACTTTTCAGATTTCAAACTTTTCTCATTACAATGCATATTTACTATAAATTATGGTGCATTGCATTAAGGCAGGTTGTATTATGTATGGATATTTAAACAATAAATGTGCTCATGGCAGAGGGGTTGGTTAGGTTACGTCAGATACTAAAGCACATCCCATGGTTTAAAGGGCAGTGTGGTTTGTGGGGAATAATAGACAGGTAACTATTTTGTACAGAAGCTTAATCAATCTTCAGGATAGTGATAGATATATTTGTTTCTTCTACTAAAAAATTATGTATTGCCCAGAGTTTGTAAAACGGCAACATATAAAAGGTAATGAGATTCATTAAACAGCTGCATAGGTGCTCCGTACATTGTAGAAATATAAATTCTTTTGCTAATCCATCTATATGCTATGAGTATCCTCTGTGATATGTTTCTCACCCTTAATAAAATGATAATTAAAATTATATTTGTTTTCATTGTTAACCTTCTCCTTTTTGTTATTTACACCTTACTGGAATGGAAGGCATGACTGCCAGTAGCAGAATCAGATACAATAGATGTGTGTTTTGTAGGCACAGTTTGGCAGGGACCTCAGAACACAGGCTATGGTTATCTCTTTTGCTATACCTGCCTTTAATCACCTCTTCTGTTAATTGGAAAGCTAGATAAACGATCACATAAATGACTTTCCTCCTCCCTTTTGTTTTCCATTAGAGGAGCTCATTAAAAATGATCTACAACTTGTTATCTGGTTTGGGATGGCCATTCTATGAGAAACAAAACATAAACAGGTTCCTAATCTTTTACAAAGGGGAGGAATATGAATCAGAACAACTTGCATAAGCAATTTCTTAAATTGTGGTTTAATAGGTAAAAATATTTCACAGGAAAATTCTGTAACGCCTTCTATTATATAAAGATTTTCACAAAAGTTATCCATTTGAAGCACACACAAAATAAAAGCAAAGCTGCATAACACAAGGCAATGAGTATAATAAGTAATTCTGAATGCATTTATTATATTAGGAATGGGGGCATTGCATGTATGCAGTATAAGAGGATAACAACATTACACAAAGAGGAACCCTTTACTAAAGTTGTGCACCTAACTGATGGCATTGGCAGCTATCTAACCAATCAGAAACCGTACCGCTAGTACTGCCCTAGAAGACCCTAAGCTGTTGTAGTGAACATTTCACATTGCACACTGCAGAAAACATTCATACTGATGGTATGCAATGCCTGAAATTTTTTTTCTTTTACCCAGAATATAAAGGACATAGGTTTGTAATTTCTATGCTTTTTAGTTCAAGTATTAGCTCAACTTAAAAGTCCAGTCGGTTTTGTAAAATTTGCTGGCCAGGGTAAATATATGTTTTATATTGGATGTCATGTAACAGTGCAATTCTGATATCAAAGTATAAAAATTTGACACGTTTGAAAAGGTTCTATTTATTTAGCTAAAACCACCTACATATAAGTATTTAGGAGAGCAAGGTAAGGACCTGTGCTAATCAATTTTGGTTCGGTGTTTTTCATTTATTGTATATGGACCAATTCAGTATGATCTTTTGGCTAGTTTCCTCCGACATTGCTTTTCTTTCAAACTTTTTTCTCTTTGCTTCCATTAATGGTCTTCTAAGCTGATCCGCCTTGTGGTGCATGACCACTTTTTTCCTGGTTGTTTTATTGCCACCTTAATGAGTACTATCTTTATTACATCTTTCTCAAACCCAGGGGCGTTCTTGCATATCATCCAAGATGACTTAGCTTTGGTTTTCCAAAAGGATTCCTTATTCCTTCTTCTCCTAGATTTTGAATCCTCTTAAAATGTTGTGGAGCATTGACAATAATTCTCCTTTGGGCACCTATTTACATTTCTGGAAATGTTAAAGACATTAATTTGTACACTTAAAGGTCTTTTATAAAACTGTTGTCACTGCTACCTATTTCATTTTGACCTTCTTTCTTTTCATTTGTGTTATGTTTGTACTTCTTTTTTGTTGTTGCTTTTTGTTGTATATGTGTAAAATGTTGTAGTAACAGTGCTAATTACTTTGTATGTTTTATGCTTATAATTCTGGTTTGTGTTGTTCATTGTGTGTTAATCAGACAAGGGTGATGCAATGAACAACTGCCTACAATTTGCCCAAATGGATATGTATTATGATGGCCACAGATAGACAGATGAGCTCATCAAATGAGGAAAAATGTTACTTGTTGGTAACTGTACAACCAACTATTCAATATACACAAAATGTGAAACAAATTGTACTATAAGGTTAGAAATGTGCCTGCAAAAGTAGCAATAACTAAATAGATTAGAATGATACGGTTCTGTGCACCAGTTGCTATTATTGTAAAGGATAATTAGGAATGATTCATAAATCTATGCAATAATTATTTATTATTCAAGCCAATGAGATCACAATTTGTTTCATGTATGTGATTTTAAAATAATCACTTCAATTATCCAGATACTTGGAGCATCATGTTGTTTGGCTTTTTATTGGGTATTGAGCTTAAGACTTGCAAAACATTTCCCAAGGAGAGGATAAGGAGGCTAGCGTTTCCATTTTTCAAACTTCTAGAGAGGGCAAAGAGGATGAATTATCATATTGGTCTGAAACATCAACTTTTGTCATCACTGTGTAAAACAAAATGCTATTCAAAATGTAATGTGCCTGTACTATACAGCAAGAACTCATGAGTTCATAAGAATGAGTTAAAAATCCTATTTTGTTATCCTAAAGGCGGCCCCAAAGTCACCCTAAAATATACACATTATTTGTGCAATAAGCACATCCTTTAATATAATATTCTAACTACTGCTATTATTTATTTGGGTAATTAAAATTACAATACTTCTTTAACGGTTAGGAGACACAAATTTGGCTCTTTATTCCATGCTGTGTGCCACCGTAGTATCCCACAAAGCCCATTTTGACCAGCAATGACACTTGCAGCAGCAAGGAGAATAAGGAAATAGGAGGATCACCTGCTTCCCTTTAGCCGTGCAGTCTAAGATGTACTTTCTCGGCATCCCCTGCACACACTCTGAGGATGTGCACAGATGAAGGTGATTTTTGGAGCAGATTAGTGCCTGGCTCAATCCTGCACTGCCATTGGCAGCTGGGACTTTATAGCCCCTCTGCTCCTATTCACCAGTGCCTGTTGTACTTTTAAACTGGGATAACTTGTGGCTGGTGTGTATTTGGCTGATTACTGTTGCTGACCTTGTGAGTTTATGCTGCCTGGACCAACCTTTTGCCTGTGACTCTGCTTGTCCCTTGCCCTTGTGTACCTCGTCTGGTGCATGGATTGCCTGTGTATGACCTCTTACACCTCCTATTGCTCTGTATTCTGGACTTGTCTCTGTTCTTAATGTGGAATCTTGGTACTGCTTTATCTGTGGGCTCCTGGTTCCATGCCAGCCCTTCCCTAGAAAACTACCTTTGCACATCAAGTCTTGGGGGCAACTGTGTGCTGGGAAATGCAACTAGTTTCCCATGGCTTAGCGGGGGCTTACTATAAGTGAAGAATGCAGTGTTAGATTGGAGGACTGGTGTCTGGTGAGTATTGTTACTCACAATAACATTATTAAATCAAATAAGGATACAGCCACTTTAAAGCAGAGATAGAATCAGATATATTTTTCATGTTACATACTGTAAGTACTCATGCTAAATGCCCAACACCCAGGACACCCAGCCACTCTCAGAAATGGCACTAATGAAAACAATGTACATAAAAGGCAGTGCTCCCACTGAAAATTAATTAATTATATTATCAACTAGAGATATTTTAATGCAATAGGTCCAATATATGAGAGAAGCTAGATTTGCATTTTTATGAACATGCAAAGTCCGGTTGAGCATATTTCTTGCAAGAAACGTCTACCGCTATTAAAGGATATACTTTTAATGAGCATTTTTGCAAAGGTGCAAACATGCCCTCATAGGGTATAAGAATTCAGTTCAAGTGTGATCATTCTTACCTGATTTGTTTCTCTGAGAAGTACTCTATGCACACCTGTCTTTACTACAAAAGCCATATCAACTGTGCAAGAAGGTAAAACAGGTTAATGGGTGATTAGGTCTTTATACAAGGAGTAAACCTAAACCTCTTCTTCCCTGGATTTATCTACCAACAATAATTTGTATAATTATGCTTAATGCATATTAGGTAGAGTCATTTCCTTGTACATCAGTTCATGATCTGTCTTTTCAGAACTTGGCTCCTGACATTTTTCAGTGAAGATCTCTATAACACCCAAACATTTTTCAGTGAAGATCTCTATAACACCCAAACCCGCCCAGCTCGTATGAAAGCTTGGGAAACCTGCAGATTGGTGATTTATGTCGGGACGCAAAGCTGCATACTATCACTATCAGTGAATTCCTCAGCCAGATTTTCTTTCTGTATAAAGTTAAGGGCCATGAAAAATCTATTCCTCCACTTGTGTGCCTCATGTGGTCTAGTTTTATGGTCCCACCAATTTAAAAGGATGATTACCCCTTGACTTATCCCTTTCCATGTGAGGACTTCACAAACAGATGTGCAGGCAGAACACACACCGTGTGTCAGTGTACATCCACATCTGTAATTTCCCTTTACAGGCTGAAAGCAAAATATCTTCAGTTTTCTGTTTTCCGTGATTCAGCTTTGAAGAAATGTTAAGGACTTTACTGAGTGCTTTTGCAGTTTATGAACACTGGAAGATATGGTACAGAAGTATCAGATAGTGAATACATAGGAATATTGCTATTTAAAGCTTGGATGTTTTTCTTGTTCTGTATTTTTCCGGGTTCTCCAACTTCCTAATATAGGATAGCATATTAGTAGTTTATCTGGCTTCCATCTTTGGCCCTGATGTATGAATTTGTGTATGACTGGGTTGAAGACATTAGCCTGCTTCATTAGTGGAATAGAAAAATACTCTCTTATGGAATTAAGGCCTTATGGAATTAAAAAGCTAAATAAATGGAATGCATTTTTATGTACTATATTACCTAGAAAACAGTTTGTAATACTGTTATGATCCAAACATCACAAAATACAGCTGGCCATGGACCTCTGCTTGCTCTAAAACAAAGATCTTGCCAATCATTTAAACAATAAAAGGTCATAGGCACACGAAAAAGTCATCAATCTGCTCTCTCAACCAGTAGGCATGTTGGGCTTCCAGCACTCTGCACTGTATTAGATCTGTTTATAGTTGTTTCTCCATCTCCAAGCCTGTTCAATTAAAAGAACATTCTGGTACCTACTCTACTCATTAGTGGATTTCACTTTCTATTAGCAAAAATTGCTAAGAGATCAATCATATGCTAACAAATTATGCAAACTATTTTTTTTTAAACATGGTTGGATGGGTAGTTAGTCAGAAGAGCTTTAGCTCTTTTACTAAGCTAAGCCGAATGCCTCCTGCAAGTGAAATTTTGCTTTGGGGACAGCCTTTATCCCTTTGGTAAATCAACCTCATTACCTTCTTTTAACTTAAACATGCTCACCGCTTTGTATTTTCCATACATTGAATCAGGTGGATCCCAATCTACCGGTAGATTGCGAAGGCAACGCAAATAGATTGCAGAGCCCTGCCTTTCAAAATAAACTCTACTGCACAGAGGAGGTAATTGGTTTTTATTGTTGGTAGATCATTTTGACTTGGTCATTTTAAAAGTAGCTTGCAAGCCAAAAAAGTGTGGGCGCCCCTGCATTGAACAATGGGCATGGCGTGTGAACAAGCCCCTTCATTTTAGCATTATAGCATGGAGGGAAAGGCCTGGCACAGGACATGAGCACATACACAGAAAGCTAAGAGTATTATGGTTTCAGGTTAAGTCGTTTTATGTGTCTACAATGCCCATGGCACCAATGTGGTGGGTACAAGAATCCAAAATAGCATGGAACACTCCTATAACCCAAACCATTCAGTTGGAGGAGCAGGGACTGGGGTAGGGTCACTGTTTAAACTACTTGGGAGGAGCAGCAAGAGCATAGTTGTGAAAGGAAGATTACAGTAAAGATGGATGTTGATATATTACAATATAATGGATGTTGATAGTAGTGTGGTATCAGCAGGTGCAAACCTGCATTGCTGCTGTGTCTGCTGTGCACATCATTGTCAGCAACTGCAAAAGTGCATATCCTTTTTATTTTTATAGCATTGTTTTATCCAAAGGTGCAAAAAAAAAGTCTGTGTAGCTCCCAAGTTTACAGAAATGCAGAAATTTTGTCAAATTTGAAAGTGTGCCTCTCGTGTTGTCATACTGGAGAGTGGATCTGTGCACTGTTGTGGTCTTGGCAAGTACAGTGTTATTTAATGTACAGCGCTGCATAATATGTTGGCGCTATATAAATCCTGTTTATTAATAATAATAATAATAATAATAATAATAATATTAATATTAGTGAACACAAATGTTTTTGCCAACACAGTGCTGGTAGGTCATGATCATTTTGTTCTCAAACCTTCCCCATATTAGCCTTTTGTTTTATGAAATGAAAGAGCAGACATTAGAAAAGTAGTAAAATAAAACAAAATGGTACGTAAGCAGTAACCAAATATACCCACACAGGATAAAACAAACTCTGGGTGTATGTATTGTCACCAACAGCGAAATCGGTAATTTCACCTTGAAATCAGTTTAGCCAAAATCATTCTGCTCATCCATTCCGATGAGTTATCTTGTTTCATTTATATGATTTGACAGGTAGAATGTGAAAAAATGTGATCCAGCTGAAATCACCGCCTGCCAAAAAAACTTTATCAGAGCACGAGAATCCAAATTAACTGCTAGGAGTTCACATTTGACAAGTGTGGTAAAATATAAATTTCAAAAACAGACATTTAAATTGAGGAAAAAATACTGTTATCAGAAGACATGAATCTAAAATAGGCTTGGAGGAGCAATGAAAATTATGTTTAGTACATATTATTAATGTTCTTTATATGAATGCAAAAAAAAATAAAAATCATGCGGAGAATTAGAGCAATGCCAAAATGTTCATGTTGCACTCATACTAATATCTGTAATCAGTTAACACAGAGTTGGACCGATGGGCTGCCGGTGAATTATAGCAAGACAAGTGAAGAAAACGCCTAGAGGTTAATGACTAAAGGAGTAGAGATGTTCACTTAGTGAATGTTCGCTTTGCACTGAGAATATTCACCTTGTAAAGTGAAAAGTCAAAACCACTTTAATCAACCCAATCTGCTGCAAAGGACACACAGCAAATTTTTTTTATTTTATTCAAAAAGCCAATTTCTGACTACTTAACAGTGAAACGATTACAGACTTTGACACTTTTCATTTAAATCCCTAATGTTTGCTGGACTCTGCATGAAAGATGAAAGCTCTCAACACTTTTCTCTCCTTGGACAAAAAAGAAAACTCTTTAAACCGCTGCAATTCACATTCAATCATTGAACGAATCTGGACTGTGGGACTGATTTGTCACAGGAGTGAATCACTGTATATACTAATGCTGTTACATTAATGACAGATTCACTTTTGGAATGGGAAGGGAATTATTAGGATTTAAACTATTGGCAGGGTACCCTCTAGTGGACAAATATATTTTTTGCAAAACATTTTTTTCCTTTTTGGTTTATTCTTCTACATGTATTGACTTTTCACAGTTTTAAAAATGTGTATAGAGATTAGTTTTATTAAAAAGTGTTTATAAAACCTACACCCTAGATTTAATTGGTAATGACATATCCAAGGCGGCTATATTTGCTCATTACCTATAAATTGCATTACTTTTTACTTGTATTCAAAGGTTTTTGAGGGAAAAAACAAGGGACTTTTCAGGCAAAATCAACATGGAATAAAAACAATTTTAATATTTCTAAAAAGACACATTTTTACAGGTATTACATATCACCACATATATGTTTGGACATGATCATGATTATTCCTCTTGTGTATATTACATGATTAAAAACTTTCCTCGACGCGTTTCATGAACCTACCCACTTCTTCAGGATGAAAAAAAACATGATGTAGAAAACGTATGTTATATAAATTGACTCGCTTTACAACTTGGCAAGTGGAAGCAGGAGAAAGAAATCAGAGGGGGCCACAGGATAGGATTTACACCTCCTGCAGTGACGTGTGTGTAGGAGGTAAGTGCAGGAGATGTAAAGCGGGCTTGGTCCATGGACATTTTGTTTCTTATAAGCATTAATAGAATTTGATGTTTAATAAAGATATAATAACCTGCAAAGTTGGGTATTATTAACTGGAGAATCTCTAAAGATACTGAATAGGTGTTGTTTCAAAGGGCTGCACTTCCAAGTGATGGTTTCTTCCTATTCTTTGGCCCGCTCTGGTTCCTTTCTCCTGCTTCCACTTGCTAAATTGTAAAGCGAGTCAATTTGAATACCATATTTTTTTAAATATTTTTTTCTTTTTATACATCATGTTTTTTTCCTCCTGAAGAAGTGGGTAGGTCCACGAAACGTGTTGAGGAAAGTTTTTGATCATGTAATATGTACAAGAGGAATAATCATGATCATGTCCAAACATATATGTGGTGATATGTAATACCTGTACAAAAATTTGTCTTTTTAGAACTATTAAAGTTGTTTTTATTCCATGTTGAGTTTGTCTGAAAATTCCCCTCTTTATACCCTTAAAAACTTTTGAATACCTTGTAATTTTGGGATGTAGCAATGTTTATTGTATTTGGGACACCCTGGTATTTATTCTTAGGAATTACTTTTTACAAGATATATTAACATAATGGTTGTGCTTTTCCTAGCATTTTCAGCATGTAAGGCCAACTTTTTGAAAGGGGATTCAATGCATGACCAATATCCTATTTCATTGTTTGGTATAGAGAAATTATACTGAGAGAGAACCATGGAGGTTGATATGGCTGACCACCAACTGAAAATGCCAGTTCATCAATAGCAGCCCGCACTCTACAAATGGATTGTAAATATCCTTTTGACCTAAATTATAAAAGGAAGATAAAAAACTGTTTATTGATTGTGTTTTAGGTTGGGCAGGTCTTTGGACTACACTGATCAGAGCAGATCCAAGGTAGGTTATACAATCATATTTATATGCTCTGCTCACTTTTTTCTCCTCACCATTACCAATCTTCTTTTGAAGACATTGTATATAAACAAATAGCCTAACTGCAATTGTCAGGTCGCTGTATATCTCTAGGGTAGGAGGGTGGTTGAGTTTAAATGAGCGCAAGGGGGCAAACAGGATTAGGCCAAGTAATTACACCTAGAGATAAGCACTCCTTCTTGTGGCCTACATGAAAACTTCCACCTTTAACATTATTACAAAAATATCGAAGGCCAAGCTTTTCAAAAGGTGTCATGTCCAATGTTACTGTAAAATAAAGATTGCAATACATTTCCCCTATTGACTAATATACAGATCTCTTTATTTAACTCTAAAAACTTGTCTCCAAATATAAGGTATATAATCCCCAGCTAGATACTTTGGTGGGGCACTAAAGCTGGGTACACACGTGCAATGATTGTTGTTGGAAAGGATCTTTCACGATCCTTTCCAACGACTAAGGACTGCACGATGCATGAACGAGTTCTGTACATACAACATTGTTCTGCTCTATGGAGAGGGGAGGGGGAGAACGACGGAGCGGCACCCCGCTGTGCTCTCTCCCCCTTACCCTTACCTTGCAATAGGATCATTCATCCTCCATTGTCCATGGATCTGCCAGGACGGTCATTAGGATGGACGACGGGCGCTGTACACACGTCAGATTCTTGTCTGTTATCGGCCCTGAGTGAGAACCATTGGACGTGTGTATGTGGTTAAGGCTAGGGTGTACCTACAAGGAAAGTGATGTATGAGTGGGGTGTCAAGCAGTCTTGAAGTTCAAAAGATCCTGTGTTTTTTTGTCAATCTTTTTCTTCTCATGATGGGCAGTAAGCATTTCTGCTGTAAAAGAAGTACCCCATATACACTCAGATCATTGTCCAAGACTGTTTAGAAAAAAGCTAAGCATAATATGGGCTCTCGTCATAATGTGCAAGTATGCACAGCTTTTTCGCACTTTATAGCAGACTTGCCTTCCAAAGTGTCTTTCTCCAGTAATGAAACATCTTTGCTCCCCCTTGACATTCCATTGCTACTACTAACACCTTTTCCTAAATTTTTTTACAAATCCAAAATCTTCATTCGGTTTATGCACACCCATTGAATTTACGTCATCCCAACACATGGTACTTGCTTATGGTTTGCTGAAATTGTACACACATGTATGGTTGTCAGTGTACAATTAGGAAAAAAATTCTAGCTGGTGGAAAATTCATTTTTATGCCAGAAGGGACAAGGCAGGAAGGAAGGGAGCTTGGCTAACTATGGGAGATATAACCCTGACATGCTTCGGCACAACATTCTGTATCTCAATATAGTATCCAAAGGTAGAAAATTGGCAGTGGTCAAAATCAAACTGGAAACAAGGTTAGCTGCTAGGACCACCAGGTATTTCAAAAAAGAAGAAAAGCAATACCAAGCCTATGCTGTATAACACAATGTTAATTTACAAGCATATATATATACCTACGTTTTAGGTTAATATAGACTTTGAGTTAAGCAACATTGTATAGTAGGAATAAACATACAATGCAAAATTCATAAGGTGTTTAGCATTATGTGCTTCAATTTCATCTGAAAAAGGGATTAAAGGGCCTGGATAGGGCCATTGGTAATTTATTGCTGCAGATTTGCAGCTTTTTAGATATTTGGGATCCGGTCCAGAGTGTGCTGGAAGGAATGGGTGGGCCAGTCCTATTTCCAGGACAAAAATTGGTGATGGCTCTGAAGCATCTGGCCATAATATTAATAAAAAGGCACTTGACCTTGAAACCAGGGAAGATGGCTCAAGTGGACAGGCTGTATGCTAGGAGAGCCCAGGAAATCTCGCAGTGTTTAGGTCTGTTGAACCAATACCTGAAAAGTACCAGAGGGAATACCAGGAGGCTAAATTTGTGTTTTACTTGTCCTGCTTTGATGACTTTGTTCCCCTAGGAGGGAAAACCATTAGGATTGCTTTGTGTTGACGGTTTTTGTGAATAAAAGTGGGCAAATGCCCTAATTTGAACTAAAGTCTAATAACCTTCTGCAGCTTGTGCGTTGAATGCTAATCAGTCACAATAGATACGTAGACATCAATGGTCATTTCCATTCGGTTTACTATTTTGGTTAATTCCAAATGTTGTAATACAGTTAAGAGATAAGTTGGCCATCTATAGACAGTGTATAGGACAAATTGGGTTATCAAACTGGTTATGCCACTATATGTGAGTTGTATAAATCCTTCAATGCAATATTTTGTATATCTGTCCTTTCCTAATTTACCAGTAGCACTCATGTATGGGTATTCTTGGAGTTAATGGTCTTCTAGGCATTAAATATTCCCCATTAACATACGATCTTGGTTTGACTGATGTGAACAGAGATATAACCAGGTAGCTGTGAAAAGTGACACCGTGATTAATTTGGGCATGAAAGATAGGCAGAGAAAAACACTCTTGCTGCAGCATTCCATCTATCAGTCCCAGCAGAATGAAATTATATATTTTATCTTCACCTATTGTATTGTTTGTTGTATGGGATGCATACCTGCCAGCTCCACTGAGAAACACCAACAGGTGATTTGTAAACAAAGGCACTGAGGCGTGAGCAAACAATGCAATGACTCATAAAATGGAATCAGTGCAGATCAGTAAATTGTTAGTCACCACAAACACAGGAGATTAGGTTTCCCTTTAAACAATGTGATAATTTGACTTTTATGGGATACTAGGAAGGTATTTACCTTCCAGCAGTTTTGGTGGTGGTAGTGATGGAAGGTGGGGTTGGGGAAGAGGCCATGAATTTTCACGTGCAATATATACTGTTGTCTGCTTTCCTAAATTGTGACATGTAAAATTTCCCAGGACTCTAAAATGTGGGTGAGGACCCATAAGTACCTATTACCGGTAGATAGTAGCAGTAGAAAAGTTGTGGATATGTCCAGGTTCTCAATAACTAGATAGAAGTGGCAGGAGACAGGTGCAGGGTTAGGAATAGGCTGAGTTTATCAACAGGTAGCAGCAGTCCCAAACAGAAGACATGTGAATGGTTAGAATCAAGCCAAATTTGACTACAATTACCAGGTAGCAAGATACAGAGATGATAGTTGGTAGGTAGACCGGAGGAGTTGTCTATTTTTTTTTTTACTTTGAAGTTTTAATGAAATGAATAATTGTTGATCCTGCCTTGAATCAGGCACTGCTGCAGGATGACAACTTTGTTCAGATAAAAATAAAGGAAGAAACTGGCCAATAAAAGGTAGCAGCTTTGCCCCCTTCATCCCTTTGTTTGGCATTTATAAGCATTACAATAGATATAGGGAAGCCACCCAGTTTGTATTGTATTGGCATGGCCCCAACAGATTGTCTATTTCCTTTTGTAGATAGGCAGAAGCAAAGTCTAAAGCATTATCCCATTGGTTTACCGCAGGAGCATGAAGGCGGTAGCTTGGTGTCCTAAATATCTGCCGGGCCCTAGGCACCTGCAAAATGTATCATGTGGATGATCTTTTTCTGACTGCTCCTGCATTGTCACTAACACATATTGTACAGGCCAGCATTTTCTTTTTCTTTAGGAAACAAAAATATCTTTGCATCTGAGCAAATCTGGTTGGTCAACAGTCTGCCAGCTATATTGGCTGACCCATGCCCTGCGTAGTAGTGGCCCAATTTGCCTCTGGCATTGACTTCAATGTGATTCAAACTTTAGGTACAAATAAACATGAACAATGGGGTCATTTTGGCTGAGCTAACCGAACCGAACAGAGACAAATTCTACTTACTCTTAAAAAAAAATAAAAATTAATAATAACTGATACCCAGTGCTTTATTAAAGCAAATGCCATCCAGTTAAGTTTTATAACTATTTATATTTAAATTTTCTGAATGTATGCCTATGCTACACATAAATACCTTGAGTGCAAATCAACTTGCATACTATTTGACACTATCAACTTTTATTTGCTGAAATTGTATTCAGGTATTGCTCTACTAGTATTCAGGATAAAGTTTTAAGCAACAAATAAATAAGTGAAAGGATCTAGATTTGACTGTATCACAATATATTTTTAGTATAAGATAATTAACTAACAGATAAACATTTCTTTGCTATATATTGCATAGCTTTTTATTTTCTTTACCATGGTTATTTTAATGGGAACACTTAAATCACCTTCTTTTTGTATTCCTTTACCCCATTCAAAGACTTGGAAAACCCATTCTTGCTTAAGCTATAAAATACCATCAGCTTCAAAGTTTCTTTTTTGTGTCAAAGAATTGTACATGTAGTTTATTTTAATGCCTTTATTGTAATTAGGTACTAGATTCTCACTGCAATAATTAAGGGAAAAGTAACAAGTTTTACAAAGATCAATTGCCTCTGAATTGCAAGGCATAACCCCTGAGTGACCTGGAACTCATTCTTTTGTAGTCTGGAACTGAAGCATAGAAGACCAGTTGGAAAACATAAACTCATTTACAAAACACAGTATCTCGGTCATCTAGCTACCAATTGTAAATGTATATGTGTTTGCATTTGTGAGTGTTGAGCTGTATTATGAGCTTTTTCACATGAAACTTATCAGTTTAGAAAAATCACACGTTTGTTTTGCTTTAAACCTTAAAATACCATGATAGAGTGGTGGCTAGGGGGGGACAATGTGGATACTTAAAGTATATGTAAATATTAACAATCAACCGCTCTTTTTGAGTTATTTTGGCCAGTTAAATATGCAGCGGAAGTGTGTTGAATAAAAGCACATTTGTTTATTCCACCAACCATGTTCAGGTCTCTCTTTAGATTACAGAATAACTATATGTTAGAGAAATAAGAAAATAAGGCATTGTTCTACAGGCCTACCACGCTTCCTGTAGATAAATTGGGCCTGAATTATTAAAGCTTTATTAAATCAGGCCCATTAAGTGAACGTTGTCACCCTAGTATAGGAAGTGATTCTAGCAGCCAGCTTTTAGGCTATGTACACACAATAATTGTCGTTGGAAAGGATCTTTCACAATCCAAACGACTGCACGTTGCACGAACTAGTGCTGTATATACAGCACCATTCTGCTCTATGAAGAGGAGATAGGGGAGAATGATGGAGCGGCACCCCCGTTGGGCTCTCCCCCCTTCACTTGCATTATGATTGTTCGTTGTCCATCATCCGTGGATCCCCCAGGACAGTTGTTCGGAGGATGGACGACTGGCGCTGTACACACGCAAGATTCTCGTCCGATATCGGCCCTAAACCGATTATCGAACAAGAACCATTGCACGTGTGTACCTAGCCTTAGTGAGTAGATCTCCAGACAAGCATAAATCTTGTGTCATCAACTGGCAGCCATTGATGTTTAGAGGGAAAATAATCCAAGTATCTACATCTGGGCATTGTTATTTGGAACACAAACAATTAGATATTGGCAAGAGATATTTCCAATTCTGAGCATACTGTGAGCTGTGACCTACATTTGCAGCATAATTTAAAGGATCTGTCCTGAAATCCCATCTTTGTCACTTGGAGTTTTGTTCAGAATGGAATCCATCCAAGATTCCATCATACTCCTCTCTTGTTTGCCCATGCACTGAAACATTGGTTGTTGCCATTTTGTGTCATTCCAGTGATTCTGGTCTAATAATAATAAACATAAATATTGATATTTTTGATTTCATATTGATCATAAAACCATCCATATAACCTTATGTACCTACATTTGGCAATGGTAAGTAAAAAGTAAAAAGACATTTGTCTCCTACCTACCTGTTTAAAATTTTTCTTGCTTTCTTTCGATAAGAAGTCCAATTTCTAGCTAAGATAGCTAAAGTCTTTAAAGTTAAAAGACTGACTAGCATGACTTCTGTAATTCCTGGCCTGTAAATACATACTTTGTTAAGGTGACCAACCTCCTGAAAATTCTTCATTTTATTTCTGATGTCTGATTTTCCTGGCATTTCAAATTCTATTCTAATTTCCCTGGCAGATTCCTAACCTAACCAATGGAAAATTAACCTAACTTGTTGTTCATAAGGTCTGAATGTACATCTGACCCACCAAGAAGGGCCAGTCTTAGAAAGGCTTCCATATGACATTTTTTGGAATGAGAACCGATTAAAGCCCCTTTTCTTTGCATTGAAGTCATTTATTTTTGCAAGAGAACATGAGGTTTGAAACAAGAAGGTAGAGGAAGACAATCGTAGCAATAGAACACCTGCGGTAAAAATAGCATCCTTGAACCTATTTTTACTTTAAACACATTAAATTTGTTTATTAAATATTGAAAATCACATATTACAATCAAATGTAAATCCTTAAAAATGTGGTTCGTACATACCCTCGCAATGCTCAAAACTTCCTATTCTCTGCATCGGGGCTATAATTTACATAACATTTTTATCCATGTTGAGGGTTCAGCTGGTTATACCTAGTAATAGTTATTTATTAGATTATTGTAATATTGTACTGATTATTTTGTATTACTGTTTTGTTCTCCCAGTCCTAATACAAAAAAAGTATAGTATAATCTGTACAAAATAGTGCTGTATGATTCTGCTATAATAGTAATTCACAGTGACTTTGCAAACAGCCCTAAGGCTGCTGTGTCCCCGACTCACGCAAATTTGATACATTGTAGTACAAAATCAAAGCTTATTTGGAGACTGGGTGGCTGTTAAAGCATTCCAATTGTTGCTTTCTTGACATATTGTACAACTGGGCAAGACTGAAAGTAAGGCTGGAGATCAGCTTTACCTAACTATATCATTATATTACATAAGCAAGGATCAATGTGTTAGCCCAAATGTTCTGCTAATTTATCAACAAACAGAACAAGTAAAATGATGGTGGTGGTTGAGCATACAATATACCGTTTCTTTGTGTGTTTTCTAACCATGTATTTGCATTGCTGTTTATAGAATATTTGTGCTTCAAACACTACCCCTATTCCACCCCCTTACACCCAGGGCTGTAGTGGGGCGGGCATGGGTGGGAACACCGTGCTCTCACTTTTTTTGGAAATGGGCAAGCGGCAAGAGCCGCGGACCATGTCTCCCGTATGGAATTGCAGGCTGAGTTCATTGGGTTGTGTTCATTGTCTCTCTTAACACAACTCACTCACTTTCCCATCGCAGGCTCAGACCTGCAATGGGAGAGTGGGTGAGTTCTGGTATCATGACGTCGCAATGTGGGAAGTTTCTTCCCCTTTGAGTGACACATTGGCAGGAAATGTAGCGTGCCTTCTCTTCTTTTTTACGACTACACCCCTGCTTACAACCCAGTAATGCAATATCGCTATAGACCTCAAATACATACCTGACACTCATGTGTTTAACAGGGTCAGCATTCCTGTAGGTCTTTTCCTAGTCACATATGAACTGACCTGGTGATAGAGAATAAGGCTGCATGTACATGGTGCATGATGTGGACACTTATGGTTGGGCTGAGTCATATGTGACATACTGAGCAGAGGGACAATTCTGTGTTTGGGACCTTAAACTATAGTTCTCAACCAAAGCAAGTCGTATGGTCTGTAGCTCTTGCTGGATTCTCCTGCAAGCCTCCAAGACATTTCAGGAGCCACTTGTAATGTGAAGGTTAGTAAGAGGTAGGGGAGGTAAGTACAGATATTCCCCGAGTTAAGGACATCCGACATAGGGATGCCTTCGAGATACGAATGGGGCTTCCCTGCCCGCTCCTGTGCAGGATGGAGGCTTGAAGGGGGCGGTGTGCATGACTTGCAGAAAAAATCTTTTGCTAAACACAGCTGAGGTTGTGGGTGATCTTAGGAGTGGAGCTAATCTGTAACATCTTGTAACTCTTTAATGACCAAGACAAACTCTGCAGTTGTTTCTCTTTGCAAATCAAAGCAGAGTTTGCTCCAGAAGTTAATAAATGTGTAGTCTCCATAAAGTTTTTTTGTGCTTTGTTTGTGATTAAACCACAGTGAGGATTTTATTCAGTAACTGACACCATAATATGTTAAGACAAACATCTGTCCCAATTGCATTTATTAAAATAATGTACCTGTTCTGACTTACATACAAATTCAAGTTAAGAACAAACCTACAGTCCCTATCTCGTATGTAACCCAGGGACTACCTGTATATACAAACTCAGTGTTGGACTGGCTCACTAGAGAATCAGAAAAAACACCTGCTGTGTATTCCAGTAAAACACCCAAAAATTAGATTTTGTAGTGTCACATAGGGGGTTCCAGGAAAGTAATGTGTTTTTGTGGGCCCTCCTACTGACTTTGGGGGAGCAAGGTCCTCAGTCCAACCCTGTACACACAACCTATTTACAGGGCATGTGTTGCCGGAAAATGTTACCATAATGGCAAAGTCACTTCAAGTTTGCGCCAATGTAGCCTATCAAAAAACCCTAGGCCCCTGTAAATATTTTCAGTATAATATGACTCTAAACAGGTAGCATTTAAGAAATTCTGGTAGATTTATTTTCATTAACAAAAGCACAGAATAAGCTTTGCTGTATATTAGGTCAGCCACAGTAAACTGAATTTCAACACTAGAGCTGAATGCATTCCCAAATCTCAGCACTGCTGTTCTTTTAGATGGAAAAAAAGTCAACTATTTTAATAACATGTTTTGAGGTTAAGATCAAACAGAGGGTGATGAAAGAAATGAAGTGGAAATGTTTGTAGAGGTGGCTAAACTATTCTCCTCTCATTTTCTTTAAAATCTTCGAGTGCTCAAACCCTATTTTATTTATGTAACATCTGACCACATCTCATGCCAACTATCCCAGGTGTTAAAAATATTTTAGGCTGCCCTAAAAAAAAAAAAAGGGCTTGTGTCTCTTATTTTCGGAAAAGAAAGTGGCCCAAAATGCTACAGAGGCTTCATAACTCCAACAGAGATTGTGTATTCTTTTGCTTTCTAAAATAGGCTGGGTGCCAGTGGAATAAATAGCCACAGTGGTCTGAGTCTCTGCTTTCCCTGATTGCTCCCGGTATTGTCATAAACACCTGGTTTTATACAGGGATCAAATATTCGTATAAACAATGGATACATTTTATCCAAAATATAATATTGAACAAACTGGAATCTGATGTAAAAAAAAAAATGTTAGAGTATGTGCGTGCCATGCTTCTTTATAATTAGAAAATCTACTGCTTGGCATGCTTAGCCTTTAATATGTCCATGTTTAATAAAAGCTATGCCTATTTATTAAAGACTTCTACTTCAAGTGACTCACCTGGAAAAATATGCTAGCTGGGAAGCTAGAAAAGAATAAACTCCACAAGCTGGTAATATCATCACCTTTTGATGTAAATATGATAACTTTTTATTCAAAAACAGATGATTATTTGAATGAATGCAGCAGTAGCAGCCAAAAAGGTTGATCTTGCTTTCTCTTTTACTAGTCAGGGATGAATGTTTGTCCCTAGAAAGAAAAAAAAAACAGTATTAGATATGAATCTATAGGTAGGATAAATCCATGGGCTTGTTACGCTCTTAGTGCTCTGTGCCAGTCCATCTGTGCTCGGTGCCGTGTATAGCACAAGGGTACATTACCTGCCAGATGTGTATCAGCACAAGAACACCTAACCTATCAGATGTGTATTAGTTCAAGTTCATTCACCTAACTTCTCAGAAGCTGAAATTACATCAAACCCACTACCATGATGACGCTATTGTATCGAAACTATTCTAAGGTAAATGTGTGCAGGGCAGAAGCCTACTGCCAGTATTGTCATGCATATGAAGGCATTCAGTAACAACCATTGATGTTCCTACATATTGATGGATACCCGAGTCATGATTGATGAGTCATGATTTCCAAATCAGATTAGGCTTACATATGTGTCAAATGGATTGGTGGTAATAAGTGAACCACTTGTCACACTATGTCCTGAATTTTCATGCGGTATAATGTACAGTGTTATGGCTGAATCATTTTTGAGCTGGCTGGCAGCACATCCTAAAGCAGGATAATTTGTACATGTATCTTTTTTAACACAGCGCAACAAAATCATGGTGTGTGCACTGCATCGCAGGTATGTTGCCTGGTATTGTAACTGTGTATTGAGCTACCTCCTACTATACCAGGTATTTGGGCTGTCATTCATGGCCTCTATAACTAAACATTTCAGAGGAGGAGGAGCAGAGTCTAATGAAATGAAATGTGCCTTAGTTTGGATCTGTATGTACTCATAGCATAATAAAATAAAATGGCAGATGTCCATCATCATGGTATGCATGTTGCCATGTATTGTGGTAACATGTGCTAAAACCACTTCTTACTACCTTCTGTCAAATAATGAAAGGCTGGTTCATTAGGAAATCAGCACAGTGGTTGGTGCAGCTCAACGAATTACAAATTGTTGGGCTGTTTACTGGACCTTCTGACTACAATATTATTCTAAGCCAATGACCCAGAAAAAAACATGTGTATGAACTCCAATATACTTATCTCCATTTTTGATCTAGGTTAGTTACTTAAAACAGTGAATAAGCAAAAGGGTCAGCATGACACCAGACAACAAGTATCTCCAAAATGAATACCCAACAACAAAGGCTTCTATGTTTCTAAAGCTGCGTACACACGTGCAATTCTTTCACGATCCTTTCCAACGACAAAGGACTACACAATGCATGAACGAGTGCTGTACATACAGCACTGTTCTGCTCTATGGAGAGGGGAGGGGGAGAACGACGAAGCGGCACCCTGCTGCACGCTCTCCCCCTTCCCTTGCATTAGGATCGCTCATCGTTCATCGTCGGTGGATCCGCCAGGACGGATCCACGGACGATGAACGACCTGGGCTGTACACACGCCAGATTCTCGCCCGATATCTGGCCGATGCCGATTATCAGGCGAGAAAAAGTTGACGTTAGTGGCAGTGTCTTTCTGATCAAGTCATTTTATATTCACCTCTCCAGTAGTCCTTTGCCACTCATTTATAAGTGGCCAGAACTGTGAGATACCTGGTGTTTTCAGGTGTGGAGGAACATGTGTTCATTGATTTCTTGGACCTAGCCACCAAACACATGTCATATGGGCTCCTCTGAGCTTAGACACAAGCTGGATATTTTGGTAAGGTTGCAAAGGAAAAAAGGAATGGCGCACCAATAAATAGGTAAAAATAAAGTGATTGAGGTGGTCTTTTATTTTTGTTAGTTCAATTTTTAAAAACACTTAAAGATGTAAGTATAGTGCCACTGGTAAACACCAAATAATGATCATGTACACCTATAATCCAATTATTCAGTGAGTCAACTATGGTGCTGGAAATAGGACTATTTTCCTATACTCTTTACTGAGTAAAAATGATTTTACAGTAAATTACATAACAAGACGGGGCTACTTCAAAGTGCGTCGCATTACACATTAGGTTTCAGAATAATTGATGCATGCCAGATGTTTGTGATACTGAGATGTATCTGTTACCATTTTTCTTGGCAGCGCTTCTCTCCTCTGTAGAGTCCCCGAGTCTCCTGTGCGATTCATCTTGTTATATCAAGAAACCAGCAGAGTCAAAACTATCAGCTGTGACGGTTCATAGTCATTTCAACACCTACTATTTCATTGCAATTTATTCTTAATTTCAAGGTGTTATGCACTTTATTTCTGTGAGTGCACAGAATCTAGCTGGGTGGCCTATTTTTACAGCACGGCTGTGCAACTCCCTGTGTGTGTTATGGAGATATATATATATATATATATATATATATGGTATTTTGACTGCAACCATTGGTATACCTGCCAACTTGAATAGCTTTATAATGACAAACATAACACTGCAATAAAGAATAAAAGTTATGTTGCGTTCTTCAGAAAATTAAATGTATACATATTTTAGGTCTGGCTCAGACTGATAACATGATTGTAATGTGTCCTGATATGTGATGAATGAGCTATCTCCTATGCCAGCTGATGAAAAAAAGTGCATGTGCTTCTTTTAGTTTCCTTCCACACATACCATAGGTCTGCCAGCAAGGTGCAGTATAGTGCCATGAGGAATGTACTCCAATTGCTACGCCATACAGATGTAAACACAGACTTAAGGTATTTTTATTACATTGTAGACATATTACAAAATGTGAAAGCCAAGGTACACCATGTCAACAAGGCAATGTACAGTAGAACATGTGGATATGCACTTCTATCAATAAAAAGTAACTTATTATACTTGCTGGCTTACTACACTTGTTGGCCTAGGTCTCGTCTTTAAAAATCTCTTGTTTCAAAGGTTGTCTGGATGAATCCTATGGGTTAGACAGTAGTAAGCACTGTGGCTGATGCTTAACTCATGTAGACCACACTTTATCAACTGCTTAGGCGTCCCCTAGCCTTTTAACATAATAGTATGAGTTGGTTAAACATGGTTTTCCAGATGGATATGGATGGGATATTAGGATTTTTTCAATGGATAGCTATGACTTTTTAGCATAGAATAGGAGGATACAGAGTAAAGTTTTTAGCAAAGCGTCGATATCATCTGTAGCTAAGAGACCTAAGAAACACCAGGCTGGGTTACATGTATTGGGAGCATGAATTGTGTCAGCAATATATTTGGTGACCTCAGACTAGAATGTTGTAATAGGTGGGTACTCCCATATCATATGAAAATGGAGCCTACATCTGCTCCACATCTAAATCATCTAAAGGGAGGGTAAGAGATCCATTTTACGTAATTCCTCGGGCGTAAAGTAAATACGGTGAAAATATTTGAATTACGTTAATCTATCCCTGGAATATATCAGTGTGAGAAAGAACTCATTTAAAAAATTAGGCCAAAACTCATCTGAGAGGGTGGGTATACCCTCTGTCAATTTACTTTTTACCCTCTCTAGTTTGGTAAGCTTCCTGTGGTCCCCAGACTTTAGGAGGCGTTCAACAATTGTACATTAAGAGAAAACCTTTTTTTGACCATATAGTGTTTGAGCTGAATGTCTGATTTGATGTAGGAGAGTAGATGTAAGAGGAAAATCATTTGGAAAATGTTAGCTTTGCCCATAAGCTTCAAAGGTAGTCCAGACCAGGTAGGTAAATTGACTTCAATTGCCTTCAGGACATTTAAAGTATTCAAAATTTAATACCCCCACAAAAAATCTAAAGCGATTCATTGGGCTCTATTGATAAAACATGCAATCAGATATTCCATCAAACATTCCCCCATGGGAATTTTATCAGGTCAGTGTGTTTCAATGGCAGTAATTGATTACTGCCAGGAAATGTTTGAAGGAATGTCAGATTCTTTGTTTTAAAAATAATGTGTTAAATGCAGAGAATTGGTCAATGAGAGCTTCTGCTTGAAGGTCAGTGGGAATCAAATATATCCTTAATACCCTTGTCACCAAATATTTCAGAAAGAGCTTTCTCCTAAATCCAATGATTTCTATATTTTGCACTATTGAGGTATATCCTAAAACAAAACTCTTCTTTTACATTTTTTAGGTTTGCCAACACAGTGATTCACCCTGTCAATGCATTTTTTTTAGCGAATGATCCCCTTGTAAGGTTTATTTTATCTAGCTTAGTAAGTGAAGTTATACTGATTTCATCATCCATTTATGTTTAAGGTAAAATCCTGTTTTTTAAGATTTCCTTGCATGTGATTGGGTTTTCTTTGCAAACTGCATTTTTACCACATGCATGTGACTTACTCCTTTCAAGGAGATAATTCACCTAGGTAAGTGAACAACTTAAATTTCTTTCCTAAATCAGCCTCTATGCGTCCTGGTGATTATTGTCACCAAGTTTGTAAAGCTACAAATTTTGAGTGGTGGCCAAAATGGTAATGGGGGTTGGGAGAATCTTCCAATAGGTAAATTTCTTCCATTGACAACTGTAAACAATTTTCATTTCTTTGGAGTAATTTCCTTTAACTTCATGCTGTGTTGACAAAAGGTGAAAGAAGATCTCCCCAAAGAGACAAAGACACACGGGTGTTTTAACCATTCCAGATTCTATCCAAGATATTTTTACAAAATACTTTAACAAACACTTATATTTCTATGGAAATAGACACACGTTTTTGGCAATATCTGTACCATTAACTGGCAGTCCTGAATAGAAAACTGGCTAATGGGACATACAGAAACAATTTGGATGTCATTATCTTTTAATGAGAATTTAACCCTTTGTTTTGGGAATTCCGATAGACGTTACATTTTTAAAGAGAAGGAGAGGCCCCTGCTAAAATTTTTGCAACAAGTCACTGGTTCTTCAAGTCACCCGTTTGATGAAATAGTCACGTTTGCCTGTACAAGTTTCTGAAAAGCTTATTTTAATAATGGTGTATTGTGGTTCTCCAGCCTCTATATTATAAAAATCTCAAACATAGGGAATAAAGACCATTGTGTTTTCCTTCACATGGAAATTAAATATGAACTTTTGTCAATGGTGAAAGATCCTAACTCTGCAGGAAAGACAGATGTTGCAGTGCAAGCATGTCAAAGGTGTTAAGAAGGTAATGGGGATATCCACCCTGGGCAGGTAATGGTTATGGTAGGCTTTACAGGTGTTCGTAAAAGGACAAAATAGGCCGTGCAGTGTAATCAGTGTTTCTCAACCAGGGTTTCATGGAACTGTAGGGGTTTTGCACAGGTTATTAGGAGTTCCTTGAGCTGTGCACAACGTTCTCCTCTCTGGTCAGTTTAACTGATGCCGATAACCTTTTTGCTTTTTAAAAGGTGCCATTCTTCCCACTGGCCATCAAAGTAGGAAACATTCTGACCACCGCACTTATGTACTGTGAGCTGTAGATATAGTAATTATAGTAGGAGATAATTGAAGACCCCAAAGGTTATTTCAATAGTTCCCCAATGTTATTAGGGGGTGCTGATTAGTTCCTGGCTTTGCCCAGAAAGAAGAGCGCCAGAGTTATGAAATAACACATTTATTCAACATATTCCCCCCTGAGACTAATGCACTTGGTACAGCGTAGTTGCAGCTTTTCAAGACTGTTCAAATAAAAGTCCTTTGGTTGGGACGCAAACCAGCTCTCAGCAGCATCTTTAACGTCAGAAATGTCCTCAAAATGTTGCCCCTTCAGGTGTTTCTTCAAATTCAGGAACAGATAATAGTCCGAAGGGGCCAGGTAGGGGGGATGGTGGACCAATTGGAAACCCAAGGTGTTCAATTTGGCAGCCACAAAGTTGGACATGTGCACAGGTGCATTGTCCTGCAAAAAAAGGTTCCCTTTGGTCAACTTTCCACAGCGTTTCGTCTTATTGCCTCCTTCAGCTGGTCCAGGAGGTTAGCATAACATTGTCCGGTGATACTAGAGCCCTGAGTTAGGTAGTCCACCAACAGAATACTGTCTTTGTCCCAGAAAACAGACATCATGACTTTTTTGGTCGATTTCCAGGTTTGGAACTTCTTTGGCCGTGGGGACCCGCTGTGGCGCCATTCCTTTCCTGGATTTATAAATTTGGAATTCAGATTTCCAGTTTAAAATTTAGTGTTTTTGGTAAAATATCACTAGAAATGGTTTCCTTAGCCAATTTTAAGAGTTAGGTAGTCCACCAACAGAATACTGTCTTTGTCCCAGAAAACAGACATCATGACTTTTTTGGTCGATTTCCAGGTTTGGAACTTCTTTGGCCATGGGGACCCGCTGTGGCGCCATTCCTTTGACTTCCTTGGTTTCAGTATCATAGATGTGGAGCTAGGTTTCATTTTCAGTCACTAACTTAGCCAAAAAGTCCTGTGCAGCTTCAAAATGGGCCAAAACAGCTTTGGATGCTTCAACGCGTTCCTTCTTCTGATCACTGTTCAAACATTTCGGCACCCACTTCGCTGAAAGCTTGCGCATGTCTAGGATAGCGGTGATAACAAACCCAACACGCACCCTTGAGAAGTCAAGTATCTGGGCTATCTTTTTTGCGGATATCCTCAATCAGCTCATAGACAGCATCGCAGGTTGCCGGGTCAGTTGAAGTTGGGGGGCGCCCACTGCGGGGCTCATCTTCAATGGTGAAATGTTCAGTCCTGAAACGAGATATCCAGGTTTTGACAGTGCTGTAAGAAGGACACTTCTCCCCCAGTGTTTCTGACCTCTCAGTGTGAATGTCCTTTGCTGACTTTCCCTGGAGAAACAAAAACTTCATGACGGCCTGTAACTCCAACGACGTGTAACTTGCTTGTGCCTCTGCCATCACAGCTTCTCACTAAAAGAAAAAACAGTTTTAAGAATCGCAAAGACCTGATATTTGCACAGTTACATACTAAGATATTTGGTTGTCATATGCCCCCACACTCATTTTTCTATTTCATCTGAAAGGGGGCAAAGCCAGGAACTTTTCGGCACCCCTTCTTAAAAAGGTTGGGAAAGATTGTAGTAGAGCGTCACTAGGCAATTATATGTCAGCTTTCAGTAACACTTGCTGGTTGAGGCAAGGAGAGGCATCCTAAATATTATGTAAGAGGACCAGCTACTGAACAGAAGGACCAGTGCCTTAGTTTAAAATATTTTTGAAAGCTATCTTCCATAAACTCCCACTTACCTGTATAGTAAAAACAAAGAAGTGAACGTAGGACCATTACATAGTTGCCAGCTATGCATAGTTACTAAACCGTGCTAAATACTTTGAACAGAAGAAACTGGAAACATAGCAAGTATAAAAAAGATCCTACTTAATTTTCTGGCTGGAGGATGTCCAATGGAGGTGAACAGAATGGGGAAAAAAAGCCTGGATTTATAAATTTGGAATTCAGATTTCCAGTTTAAAATTTAGTGTTTTTGGTAAAATATCACTAGAAATGGTTTCCTTAGCCAATTTTAAGAAGCATAGACAACATGGGGTCAGTAAAAATCCCTTTTTTTCTGTTCTGTTCACTTCAAGTTTCACTGGGAAAACAGAAGAGTTTTTACATAACATTGTGAAGAAAATTTCTATATATACCAGGAAATAATTTCTGTGTTTTCACTTACTGAGCAGCCATACTATTCCTAAACACTTTTTACAAAGTTCTTTCTGCCAAAAGCAATTTTCACTAAAGCATGTAACCCAAAAATACTTTTCCCTATAAGTAATCAACAGCAATCACTGTCTGCCACCTTTTTTTATGTCTATATACCTTTATACCTACAATGGTGCCTGACAGGTATGCCAGCAAGGAAGCTTATAACTGGATGATCCAGAGCACAGGCACTTTTCACATGGGCCGGATAACTGAACCTGCTCAAATTTCAGTTTGGGGTTGGAATAGCTCAAATCTGAGTTGCAATTGACAACAAGTATTATGCCTGCCATTGTCTAGCACTGAGCTGTCCAGTGTTCACCACTTAACACATTTGTGTGAATTAAAAAAAAAGGAGGAATGACCATGTTTTGTTTAAAGTAAAGCTCCCGAAAAAAAGTCTTTTTTTGGCAAATTTTAACCTTTCTAAGGAAGTCTTATATTTGGCAATTTTAGTCATCTCTGCTAAGGATGGTGGAAAAGTGAAGTTTAAATTTTTTTTTACAAAGTTGCCAGCCATGCGCTGTTAATAAACAGTATATACGAATACCCTAAACAGAAGGAATTGGAAACATAGCAAATCTAAAAAGATCCTACTTTAATTTCTGGAAGTCCAATGGAGGTGAGCAGAATTGGGAAAAAAAATTTTGGATTCAAAAATTTGGAATTCAGATGTTTCAAAATGAATTCAAAAAGTTTAAAATGAGTATTACATTAGTATTCTTTAAATTCAATGTTTCAGTAAAATGTATTCAGCCATCTTCTAAATATAGAAAAAAATAGAACTTGCATTACTCTGAGAAATGTATTTAAACAGCTCAATTAGGAAAACTGGGAGCTCAGAACATTTCAATAAATCAATATTTTGGCCATAATTACTCTACTTATAACCAAAACTAAGGTTTGAGTTTGTTGATGGGGTTTTTAAGGACTCTTTGGGGGTGAAATAGGGGTCCCTGCAAACTACTGGCAGCAGCAAACTCAAATACTACCACTAGGCTCATGAATCATAAGAAGTGTGGGCAAACAGTATCACAGTGAATAGCTTTGCCTTTGATCACATAAACCAATAATACAAATGAATAGTTTCACCAGTCCCTTCACTAAAAAAGAGGGCACACAGCGGCCATATTGTCAGTTGTTAGGGAAAGTTTAAAATTGAGAGAACATTCTTTAAGACGTCATACTGTGCTTTTAATTTTGGTATAAGACCGTGTTCCCTATGCCTGAATTCCCTTTGTCTTTTGTTTAACGATAGCTTGTTTAATAGCCTTACAAATTGCCAACTAAATAACAAGATTCATTCCTTGTAGTGGGATTCACTGCAAAAGCTGTCTAAGGCTACGTACACACGTCCATTGGTTCTCGTCCGTAAATCGGCTCAGGGCCGATATTGGACGAGAATCTGGCAAGTGTACAGCGCCCTTCTTCCATCGTCTGAAAACCCGTCCTGGCGGATCCACGGAGGAAGGACGATGAACGACTGTAATGGAAGCAAAGGGGGAGAGTGCGCAGTGGGGTGCCGCTCCGTCGTTCTCCCCCTCCCCCTCTCCATAGAGCAGAACGGTGCTGTATGTACAGCACCCGTTCATGCATCGTGCAGTCCTTAGTTGTTGGAAAGGATCGTGAAATATCCTTTCCAACGACAATTATTGCACGTGTGTACACAGCTTAACTTCCAGCCTAGGCAGATCTTCTGTTCATGAGCCCTTGTAGTCCTCAATGGCAGACCTGAAATGTCTTGTGGGTAGTAACAAATTGGGAAACTTAACACGTTTGCCTTGACCTTCACATAAACCTTTTGTTTAACATTTAAACAAGACAGACAGTGCTTAAAATGTATATTAGCCTTGGTCTTTCTGAGCAACACCTGACACATATTGACCACCCTGTACCAACCAGCTTTTCTTCTTTTTTTGTTTTCTATTTAAACACTTCACAGGTCATAGAAAATTCGTGTAAAATCAGACTTTAAAGACCTTTTGAGGTAGTCAAATGCAGGGTGGATTGTGCCTCTTGTCAAGTTTGTTTTATAATGAATTCTTTCTCAGCAGGTATAGGTCAGGCAGAGCAATGACATGACGAGTTCTTTCTTCAAAAAAGGAAAAATGTCTATTGCACAGATACTGTGAAATACAGAACAATGAAAACTAATTCACAATTACCTGAAACACAGAACAGCTGAAAACATGTCCCAGGACAGTCATAAAGCCTATAAAGGTTGTGAATTAGAATGGGCGTCATGTTCCCCCATTTCGTACTTCACACTACCATGCTGCTTCTAAAACAATGCGCAGCAGTTTTAGTCAGATAGTTTTCAGGCTTTTACTGATTACCCAATCAATCTCTGTTAACACAGACCTTTTATGTGGCCTTTTATCTGCATGACAAGTGTTGCATTTTTTTCTTTGTGATTTTTTTTTTATTATGTATTGCTTAAGGTAAAAAGTTGTCACAAAGATGGGAAAAAAACTGGTTTGTGCAATAGTAATAGGACTAAACCTGAAAAAAATATTTGGTCAAACACAACCAGCTCAAGTTATATCACTTATTTAACTGGTAAAGAAAATCCGAAAAATAATTTGGGTTGGCTGGGATGAACAATGCATATACCGCCTTGAATAAAGGGTTCACACTTGTCCGGTTTGGCCCATTGTGTTAATGCACATTTTGTTAAAGAAGCTCATCCTGATTTTGCTGCTGACATACAATAGCAGGTGTGAAGATGACACCACAATATTTTTTTCTGATGCAGAGCACAGTAGTGTGTTACTGGCCATTGATACTGGTGGAACATTCAAAATGGCCCACTAATACACATAATGTGGATTACCACTCACTCCAGTAGTGCAATGGTGTGAATAAGTGCTTCACTCCCCCAGCCATATACACATGTAACATGCACACTTGTAAATCCAGTATCACAAATGTTAAATATATTTTTCCACAACAGCATTGTCACATTCAACTGGACCTGTCCTTGTCTTGTAGAACAGTAGTTCCCAACCTCTTGGAGCTCATGGACCACTAAATGCATGGACCCCAGACTGCGCATGCGCAGGGAGCCGTGTGTCATTCAAATAGGAAGAAAGGGAAAGTAACGTCATGATTTCAGAACCTGCCCACTCTCCCATCGCAGGTCTGAGCCTTCAATAGGAGAGTGGGCCAGTTGTGTCCATAGACACAACCCGCCCACCCCCCTGAGCTTGCGATTCGAACGTGGAAAAAGGTCCATGGCTCAGGCCTGCTGGGGGTTCAGCGGCCAGAACCTTGGCCCACCTGTCAGACAGGGGTTGGGGACCCCTGTTGTAGAAGACATTTTGCCAATTTTCAAGCTGCATCATCGGTTCGAACAGTGTAGGAAATAGCCCAGCATTTCATATTGTGCTTTTAATTTTGTAAAATGATTTGAAATGTAAAATATCTAACTTTGTTTAGGAAGATGTTGAGTAGCATACTAATAGGTGGTAATCTTTAGATTGCAGTAGGTGAATTGGTCTTTTGTTCCAAATTGGGAGCTGAAAAGTGTGCGCAGGCAGAGCAGCTAAAATCAGCAGTTTTATGTAAACCCATGGCATTTCATATTGCAATAAAAGCAAACAGATACATAAATATATAAATAATTTAATGTCTAGTTAACCATTTTAGCAAAGCAAATATTTCATTGTAAAAAGATACAGAAGTATTTGCAATGCTGATAGCAAAAGTGACACTTTGTGTTGCTTTAAATATGCAGCATCTTCAAAATCACAAGTTTTCAATATTGATGGGTACTGGGCTCATCTATGTAATGAGGGTTTAGAAGGTATAGCCAAAGTAGGGGTGTTTGATGAAGTATATGGAGCCCCCCAAGTAAAAGGGAAATATGATCCCCCATGCTCCAGGATGACAATCGTGAATTATCCTGGGAGACTTTTTTAGTAGCTACATGGCACCTGTCTTGTAATATTATAGAGCGACAATCCACCAAAGATGACCCGAGACAGGTCTTAAAGAAGGGGAAGACTGAAAAGGATCATTGGGGTACCTAGGGAGCTCATGCGGGCAGTTGGAGGTGCCTGCAGCTTGATAATGTGCCATAAGTATGGTTGAGGTTACCAATTATTAACCAATGCCCACATAAAATAAATAAGCAAATTGTAGCATAGATTGCTGACACCCGTTCATCCAAAAACCCAATCCATTCCAATATGTAGGGTGCCGTTGACCACCTCCCCTGAAAATGCTAGTTTCCTGCCTGGCATGCAAGGCCAACTAAGGTACAATAGGCCCTAGACCAGGGAGCAGCTTTGGCCCCACATTGTACAAAGCTACAGAGAAGCTGACACAACTCCATTGTGTGCCAACTATTTCAGATTTATCCTCCCTTGTGCAGTGAAAGACAAAGCTCTGTCTAGTTGCAGTACCCCCTTGGTTTACTGCAGGGTTTTGGGGAGCATATATCAGGTGATAGTATGTTCTGGGGCTCTGTAATTCACAAACATCAGTTGAATTTGTGATTTAAATTGTATTAAAACTTTACAATTTCATATACATGGTAAATTGCATTTTGGTCCAGTTAAATGCATGTGAACCTGCATGCACCAGGAATAAGATTTGTTCTGTTATGGTTGCATTGGAACTGCAAGAATAAATTAAGTTGCAGTTTGATGTGAATTTACCCAATCAAATGGAGACAACATTTCCACTACTTCAGTGTTTTGTTGCCATCTTGTGGTCATTTTGTATACTAGCAGGGACTCTGTTTTAAAGAGAATTACTTCTAGATTAATAGATACAACTTTTTGAAATTTATCTAAATGTATGCTTGCATTGTGAACTTTATGGTTCTCTTGAGCCAGTATAGGAAAGATAGATTAATAATATTCAAATCCTTATCTTTCCATTATGTTCAAATCTCTAATTACTATGCAATGACATTGTTTGCTGCTGATAGAAGATGGAGTATACTGTTAAATTATCCTTTTGGCTTTGTTGGATTATTTGATTAAACATATTGCTAAGTTTTTAAGACATCTCAGACCTTTTTTTGGCATGGTAATTATTGCTAAAATAAAAATATTGAAACTGCGTAAATAGCTTAATATAATGCTTGTAATATAATGCTTATAATGAGGGGTTCCAGGAGGACAGCAGATAAAATATAGATGTGGTTCTGCCATGGATGGAAAGTCTATAACTGCCAAGTGTGTTGCATAGATATATGCACTACTTGCCATGCCATCAACAGTTAGGAACCCTTTTAAAATGCATTTATTGCAGTTACATGACCCCTCAGCTTCCTATACCTTCTGTACTGCATGTTGGTGGCGACTTTTGGCAAATCGGTGATGACAAGAGGTGTTTTCCTCTTTCTGTGAAGAACCTTGTCTCTTGTACATTGAAGGCGCAACATCATCCTGTGATCTAGATGGAGATGCAGTGATACAATAACTGTAATTTCAGCAGTAGGTCTGCAGAATATTTACAATAACAATAAGAAAAAAAATCATCATGTCAGTTTTTGCACTGTACAATTGATGACATCATTGCAGTGCAGCTTATGCAGGTTGATGTAATTACATATAGTGTTGCCATATCCTGAAATCCAGGAATATTGACAACTGACTCAGGACAAAAACTGTTGATGATTGCCTACCTGTGTTCTTCTGTATTTTAAAATTTACTTCCCCCACCTCCTAGATTGTAAGCTCTATGGGGCAGGGTCCTCTCCTCCTGTGCCACTGTCTATATCAGTCTGTCATTTGCAACACCTATTTAATGTACAGCGCTGTGTAATTTTGGTGCTATATTATACTTGCTTATTAACAACAACAATAATAATGTGTGTAGTATTGGGATGCCAAAAAAACTAAATTTGAATGCTAATTAATCCTATACTTCACTGACTAAAAACATAGATTCCTGCTTATATTATTCACAGTAAAACAACATTTTTGAAAACTTTGTTCTCTTGGGAATAGTTCCCATAGCTTGCCCCTGATCTCTTGCTGCAGCAATACTATGTACAGACGCTTTGCAGTTGACTGATAAATGGGTGGCTCATCTTTTTGATGGGTGGCTCACATTTCAAGCTATGTTGTACTTTTGATTTATAGAAAACCTACATATCTGGGCTAATTTATCAAGATTGCCATAATCGCTCCGCTGGGCATGGCATATTACCGCAATCTGATGGCAAGTTCCTATGCTCTCACCCATCGGTTTACAGCATTGATAAACAAGTGGGTGAGAATACAAGGCCAATTAAGGTGATTAATTTTCAGCTGTGTGATTGAGGTGGGTCTGTTAAGCTCTGTAACTGGTGATGTCATAGCAATCAATTAGGGCACACCTGGACCCTGTTCTGTACACCTACACTCCATTACAGGTCATGTTGATTCTTTAGTGCTTGATCCTTTTTTTTGGTAAGTGCTAAAGTATTATGTTACATTATACTAATTCAGAGAATTGTTTCATTTATTGTTAGATTGGCTGCAATTGTTGTTTAATACTTTTTTGGACTGGCTGCAACACTGCAAACTAATTCATATCAAGCTGTATATACATGTCATCTCATCACACAATAGTATGAATGTTAAAAAAAATGTTAAAAAGCATTTTGGATCTCCTCCGAATTTCATTGAGAAATTCAACAACAACATATGGCAGGCATGTACAGTCTTTTCAATGAAGAAAAACGACAAAGACATAATGACATGCAGCGTCTGGTTGAATCGGTCCAACAAACAGCCATTTTGGTTTCATATATGTTATGAGTTGATCATCTCTGTAATATGTTCTGTGAATCTTTGGACCAACAATATTTATTAGGGCAAGCATATCTTCACACGCTGGGTTTGCAAATCCCAAACAACAGACCTCCTGCAGGCCCGGCTCCACCTCCTGCAAGGCAGGGACCCACCACCAGGTCCAGTTCAATCCGGGATGGTGAGGCGGCCCGTGACTGTGCCTGGCCTGGTGAGGCGACCACGCCCAGGGTAATCAACCAAAGTAGGTAAATGCTAGACGCCAGGTGAGACATGTTTTCTGACTTATTCTTTAACAAAATGTAAAAACACTAAATGTTTTTTGACTCTTTGACACCTACAGTGTTTGAGTTCTCCTGCGTGAAGACATTTGTTTGGATAAGTTAGCCTAGTGTTTAGTTTCTGTTTGACCAATGTCTTCAGGTTAGTGCACCTCACAATTATTCTACACTTCCCCTATATAATTTTAGTTTGATGTGGACCAAGTACGCTCAAGATTCAGTTTGGTTATCTCATCAAGAGCGTGAACGTTTTGAAATTTGTCTAAAAAATTTTCTAATCAAGTATGAAGTCTAAACTCAATACTTTACTAGTATTGTTGTAATGACCTTAAAAAAGATAAACTACTTACTTCCAAAAACACGGTCTTTGTTCACAAAATTAGCACAAAATAAGGACCAAATAAAGCACACCTCACTTCTCAGACACTTACCTTTAACAGATAAATCTGCTTGCTAATTAGCCAACTATATTTCTGTTGTTTAAACTGACATCCTAGGGGGTCCAGCCAAGTATGCAAAATGTATTGTTGAATTATATTACAATCACATTTAGTTTGAAGAGGACATCTCTAACACAACTATGCTACTTTTAAGGTCATAAGTACATTTGCAGAGATGAGAGGAATGGTGGCCACTCCTCCAAGCTTAAAAACAGGTTGATGTAGGATAAGAGCATGTTATATATGTATCTAGGTTACGGAGCAAGCAACCATTGTTTAAAAAAACGATTTTTGTTTTGTTTTGTAAAGGACAGGATTTGCGACTTTGTGATTTAACCCTGCTAGCGTTTTTTGTATTGAATCCAATACAAAATTATTTGAATTTCCCGCCGATCCGCCCGCACCTACGTCACCGGGAAACCCAGGAGATTGTCTTTGAATTGCACGGCTGAAGATTAAAGAAGACGGACCTGTGTCCCCAGGACCTGCGGAGACAAACGGGACAGCGACTAAACAAGGTAAGTGGGGTTTTTTTTAAGTTAAAGCTACCCCAAGTGTGACTCGGGATTACCACTAATTGCAGGTAAAATCCACCCCGAGTCACACTTGGGAATACTGCTAGGGGGGTTAAACAAATAAAAAAAACATAACAAAATATTGGTTTTAGTTGTAGTTTTTTTATTCTCTTAAAAACATTTTTACAATTTTTTTTTTAACTTTTTAAACATTTTCTTATAACTTAAACAGTTGGGCATACCCTGAAGAAGGCCTATCCCCAGCTGATGATCTATGACAGACATCCTCCTGTGCATCCAATACAGGCGCTCCTGTAGGCTTTCTGCTAGGTGAAAAAAAAATATATTAACCAAAAGACTTAGGGAAGAACATTTAGGAAAAGTACTGTCCTTGGAAAAAAAAAAAATAAACAAGAAACTTACCGGTAGGATGTCTGCCATGTGGCTGGGGTGGGATGGGACCTCCCCTGGGCTGGATGCCTCCATCGAACTGGCTGTGTATGTGAAAGTAGACAAAAAAAAAATTAGTGAGTTAAGTACTGAGCGAATGCATTAGTATAAAATGCAGCTAGTTCCTAAATTGCACAGTGCTAGAGAATTGAAGTTCTGTTATTTAGTTTTATCAAGTCATTACTGTTTTGCTGTTTACACCTATCAAACCAAGAAAGAAAGCTACTTCCTGGGGCCAAGCTAATTATGGCTATCGAACTAAAGTAAACGGTTTGGTGTCAATGAAGGTTGTGGCTTTTCACAAGGGGCAAACTTGACTAAATGACATTTACCTTTAGCTTCAATTAAAAGCTGCCTAGACATGAAGCTAGTGGTACACTCCTAATGATACTTATTAGAGCTAGGCATAACAAACTATATCCTAGTTTATATTATTTGTCCTAAAGGAATGATCACAAATTAAAAGACTATAAATGCTTACATTCAGATGAGGAACTTGTGTCCTCTGGAGGAGGTGATGGCAAGGCCGCTCCAACAGCTGTAGATGAAAAATAAACACCATAAGTAAAGGGGTTAGGCTAGACTAAAAAGTACATTTGTAAGCTTAAAGATAACTTATTAAGGCTGAAGAGATACTTTTTGGGTATGTAAAAAAATTTGGCTTAAACATATGCCATACTAGCCATACAACCTAAAAAGAACCTTCATTTGATGTAAAAGCATGAATAATGAGTGGAAGCTACATTAAATCATGCTAGATCTTTGTAGTTTTATCTAAAAATGGTGAGAATGTGTTCGATTTAAACATTTTTGTTAACAAAAGGTCATTACAAGGTTATTTTACAGCACTATTCGCCTTCTTTCCCTCGTGTGCTGCATAGGTGGGGGCAGCAGGCTCCTCCACCGCGACGGGCTTGTCCTCCGCTTCATGGAGCATGGCCAATTGCCTGGATGGCTGCTTGACAATCAGCAGCCATTGTGATGGAGAGAAAGCTGTAATATAAAAAAAACAAATACACAACAAAAACATTACAAAATATTTGAAGTAATAACATCTAGGAAGTGATAAACAGTTCTAAGAAGGGATGAGCGACGATGCCTCTGGCATTCTTGCAAAAGTTTCCTTGGAGTTCCGATGGGTCTGTGAAATTTCGGCGAAATTTTGCGAAACCATCGGAAAACACTATAGGAGGATTAACGCTGCTGCATTCATATATACAGCTGTGGGAATCCTTCTGTCAGTGAGCGATCCCCGGGCACTACAGGTCAGAATGAGGGCAAGCCCTGTAGTATGTGTTCCTGGATAGAGTTTCTCTATCCAGGAACACAGGACTCTTGTGTTCTTGGATAGAGAAACTCTATCCAAGAACGCATACAACTAGTAAAGGGCTGCAAGAGCAATCGGGGGAGCAGAGCTGACAGGTCCCCTCCCCGGATTGGTCTTACAGGTCCTAAAAATTCGGTCTCAATGGCCGAATTTACAAAGGACGTTCTTGCCTACATGTTTGGTAAGCGAGAACGGCACAATTCGCCGCGAGACCGAATTTAATAAATTTGCTTGCTCATCCCTAGTTCTAAGTCCAGACAATACTACCTTCCCCAACAAAAAACATTCTAAAACACAGTGCCTTAACAACAACTTGGGTGACTCTCTGCAGGGGTCCACAGCCTCTGCCAGCCTCTCTCTAAAAAAAAATTTAAAAAATGATTTACTTTTCAAACACCTCTTGAAACTACCCATAAACGTACTTGTTTACAAACAGAAAAACTATGACAGATTGATTTTAAGGTGCAAATTTACATAGTTTGTTTGCCATTGTGAAATGTTAATAATGTGTATATTAGGGATAAGCCATCGAGATTTGTAAGTTGGATCTCGCTGGGAATCGGGCTGTTCTCACTTACCAAACATTTAACATTCCCACAAACGAGGGAAAATGCAGGGGGCAGGAACGGCAACTATTTCCAGGGGGAATGGCACGGCTCGGAGCAAATCATTTGCTCCCAGGATGCACAGCAAGGCCCAATCAGGAGAGATCGGAGCACATATATACAGGGAAGGAGGGAGGGGTTAGTCACTCCATCTTATGTTGTGTGTCAGAGAAAGAAGCAGGGAGAGAAGTGAATTGTGACGGGGGCAAGTTAGGAGCCTTCTGTATATCTTGAAATATACAGATTGTGCAGTTTTTTTTATGCTACCTCTTGCTATCTAGCAAAAAAAGGCAGAAACATTTCTGTCCTACTTTCCAAAAAAACAGATATTTCATTCTGATATCTATCAAAAAAGCCAGAACATTTTCTGTATTTGTTTTACAAAACTACAGGTATTTAATTCTGATACTTCTTGCTATTTACCAAACAAACTGTTTGGTACAGGTGCATTTTTTCAAGGATAAGTAATAGATGAGCGGTAGATGCAGAGGAAGGCGTGGCGTTGGGCAACTTGCCGTACCTGGCAGGGGGCGTACTCCCCGGGAGTCTGCCACTGTAGGACAGCAGCAACAAACCGTTGGAGGCAACAGCACAAGTTGTCAAACAGGTCTGAGATGTGTGCGGAACACCAGTACGCTGGTAGATTTATTGAGAGGGCCTGAAGTGCAAGCAGGTTCTTCTTCTGTAGCAGCAGCAACCAGCACAGCCATGACAGGCTTGACGTAATTGAAAGCAGGTGCCTTCAATTAGCTGTAACCGCAGGCAATACCTAAAATTGATTTGACAGGTGCACTTTAATCTTCAGGTGCACTGTAATCTTCATTACATACCAGGGGTATGTAATAGTGTTATGTATCTTTTTATGTATCCTTTTACAAAGTATCTCTTTACAATGTATCTTTTTATGTGTCCTTTTATAATGTATCTTTTTATGTGTCCTTTTATAATATATATTTTTATGTATCCTTTTATAATGTATCTTTTTACATCTGTTTGGAGGCTGTAGAAGCTCTACACAGTGCTGAAACAAACCCGAACTTTTCTCCCATTGACTTTAATGGTGTTCGAATTCGATGTTCGACCACCCGAATTTTTTTATATTCGGCCGAATAGGTGCCGAATCGAATAGTGAGCTATTCGACCAACTCTAGTCCCAACCAAAAAAAGAATCATCGATCTCAATTCACGTCTAGCCAAACTATTGGCCTTGCAGCTACTGCCGTACAGCATTGTGGACTCTGCTCCCTTCCGTGACCTGATGGCCTGTGCTAAGCGTCGGTGGAATAAACCGAGCAGGCATTACTTCTCCAGCACAACTGTTCCCAGTTTACATGAACATCTAATGGGTAACCTCTCCTGGGTATTGGCATTCTCGGTGTCTAGTCAAATCCACATCACCATGGACAGCTGGACAACCAGGTACAGAGTGGGACCGCTACCTGTCCTTCACCGCTCACTGGGTGGCCTCGCATAGCTCAGTGGGCAGTAATCTGCAGGAGACATTGCAGCACCTGGTACCTCCTCCGAGGGGTGTGGTGAGAAAACATTGGCCACCTCCTCCTTCATTCCTTCTACTGGCAAACCCTCTCTTTTCGATACTCCTTCTGAAAGGCCAGTAGCGGATTACACTGTGGTTAAGCGGGCATGCCACTACGGCTCCCTCAAACAGACGCGTTGCCAGGCAGTTCTGAAACTGGTGTCCAGCTATGTACTACAGAGAAAATAATGATAATAAGGAATGTTGTTTTTAAAATAGCTTCAAAACTAACCAAGTAAGAAGCTTTTCTCCAAACATTCATTACTATAATATACAATTATAATATACAGTATTGCTTGGTAAGTTATGAAATGTAGCACTGTATTTAATATTTACATACAGAAAATAGCAAAATGGATGTTTATCAACTAATAATTGGATTAGTTATTTACTTTGAATTTGCCTGCCTACGAAAATGTGTGTCACAAATTGGAGAGACAAGTTACACAAAAAAGTATTAATATGCAGAGTTACATACAGTCAGGGAAAGAAGTGTTTGATCTCCTGCTGATTTTGTACGTTTGCCCTCTGACATAGAAATGACCAGTCTATAATTGTAATGGTAGGTTTATTGCAGCTGTGAGAGACAGAATAACTTCACAAGAACACTCAAAAACCCAGTGCTTAAAGGTCAGAGCTTGATGTGCATTGTAATGAGTGAAAGAAGTATTTGATATCCTATCAACCAGCAAGATTTCAGGCTCCCAGGTTTCTTCACTGTATGCAGATAACAAGCTGAGATAGGTTTACCTACCCCGAGTTTGACTCTGGGGGTTACCGCTTCCAGCTTCTTTTTAGTACCCCAGGTCACACTCGGGGTAACCGCTGGGGGGGGTGTTAAAACACACAATCCCATATTTGCATATATCAACATCGCAGACCTTACCCATAAAAATATTTTAAGATATTCCAAAGTATATACTTTTTTTTTTTTTTTAACCGAGAGAAAGTAAAGGAAGCTAGGCGAGGGGCCAGCATGACTGAGGGGGGAAGGCCAGAAGGTTGTATAAATAGAAATAGGGGGGGAATGGCATTATTGGGGGGAAAATGATATGATAGGAAGATAAGGAAAGCAATGGGTGAGTGTATAAGTATGGAAGAGTAGAGGGGGAAGTAAGAATTTTGAAAAAGTGGAGGAGTCAAGATCTATTACAGTACCTATGGATGTGGTTGAGGCCCTCTTGGAGCAGCTTAGAGCTGCATCGGCAGAAAAAGGTCCAGACAGGTCCCAGGAGCGATGCAGGGGACCTCGTTGACCTCAGGGGTTGCTGGATCTGAGGTATCACAGTCTCCGAGGTCTCGGCCCCAGGGCTCGGCTCCGCATCAGGGACCCTCCAGGCCTCCCTGCCAAACAGGGGTATACTGGAGTGGCGGGGGGCTCTGGCAGGAACCCCCTTCGAAGAAGAAGCCCACAGGAGCACAGCCCAGAGTCACCACTGACCAGACTGCGTTCCCGTTCTTCAGGGATACAGGAGCATGCAGCCTCACCTCAGGATGTCAGGATCCTGGGAATGTCTGGGAAAAAATTTGGCATGGGGAGTATGTAGAATTATTTTCCCTTTTTCCCGCTAGAACAATTTAATTTGAATAGGGTGGGGGGGGCGTGGTTAGAAAAGGGGAGGAGGAGTAATGGCACCATCACGTCATCCCACGAACATTTGGAAAATGGCTACAGGCCTTTTCCATTTTGGCAAGTGTGGGGGGAAAAGGGGCCTGAGCAATGCTCGGCTCTTTTTGGGTATTTGGAGGGTATCAGTGAGGCCTACCAGGTGTATGGGGGGCAGGCCGGAAAGGTCGAATGTCAATTGACGTCCTTTGATGGGGAAACTTGATGGGGATTGGGGGATGGGGGGGAGGGTTGAGGAAGAAGGTGGTGGATTACGTTATTGGTTAGTCTGTTTGTGTTTGCTTTCTGTAGAACGGGTCCAGGCTTAATTTGGATCGTAGGTCAGCCCTACATGTGCTGGGGAGCCAGGAGAGCAGAGGTCCGCCCTGATAGTCGTCCGCTGGGCATTTCACGAGCATAAGGGGTGCTTCGCTGGATTGGGGTCTCTGGCATGTTATGGGGTAGAGTGCTGCTGGAAATACATAGGTTTTCCAGGTTGGACAGGCTACCGGACATAGTAGTAATTCATGCCAGGGGCAATGATTTGGGGGGTTGGGTCCACAAGAGTACTTATTAGGGGGGATTTTTTGAGGCTGCGCACGGCTTTCCCTAAGATGATAGTGTTTTGAGATTGTGACCAGGACCCGGTGGCGGTTGGCACGATTAATAAAGAGATTGAAAAAGGCCAGAGCTAAGGTTAATAGGGAAGTTGGGAGGTTTATTACCAGGAATGGGGGAATTGATTTTTGCCATCGAGCGTTATCCATTGCATTTTTTAGGGCGATGGTGTTCATTTAAATGCAGTGGGGATTGATTTGTGGTGTCTGGGGCTAAAAGGTTTTACACTTGTGGAGGTGTAAGGTCCTTATGGGACAGGGTGTGGTGGAGTTGGAATGTTAAGTGTTGGTGTGGGGAGAGCTATCTATAGTATGGGGTCTTGAAATGTTTAAAGGGGTTAAGAGGTGTTAAAGTTGGTTATGTTATGCATGATTGATATTGTTCCCGAGACGGTGTAGTGGCGTCTGAGAGTCGGTCAGATATAGCAATCAACGCAGATACAGGTGTAAAACAGTGGTGAAGGAATTAAAGGCTTAGGCGATGCCTTAAAGGTGAGGATTGCGAGGACCTGCCATCTGAGGGGAGAAAGTTTTGTTGGTGGGATCACATGATTGTTAATGTTATGGTTGCAAAGTAAGTAAGTCATGGTTTTTATACGGTTAAAAGGTTGTAAAATAATAAACGTTCATAAGGCCATTTTCACCATACCCGCAGGGGTGTTTTTATTTAGGGAGGGTTGGTTGGGGGGGTGAAGAAGAGTGTTGGTATAAAGGGCTCTTGCATACTGCAGTCAAGAAAAAGAAAAGGGGGGAATGGGGGGAGGAAAAGAGAGGTCTGAGTCTGATGCAAAAGTAAACTGAACTCAGAAGTAGTGCAAAATTGAATCCAGTAGTACCACATCTGAGTAAACGTTTCTGCTTTGTCAGTTCCAGTGAAAGCAAAAAGCATAAAATGAATTTACTGATGACAGAGATAAATGCTAAACATACATATGATTACCAACATAACCTACATAGACTAATTGGGAATCAATGATATTCAAAGCAATGAAATATCTTTTGTATATGAAAAGAATACCTGGGCAACCTAATACTTGAGCTAAAGATAATATTATAGTAAAGAGTCCAACAGCAGTTACCATTCTTTTCATGGCATTTGAAAACTGCTTTGTCAGGAGCCTTCTTTGCAGATTCTTTTTTTTTTTTTTTTTTTTTGCAGACTACTGAAAATGTAAAATGTCTGTACACAAATAAAGATTTATAAATTGTTATTGTTTACTAATTACTGCTCGTGAATAGTTAACTATATAATAAAACATATTTACTAGATAGATTTACATTATTTCTCTGGGTAAATAACTTGTCAGACAAAGTTTGGTTATTGCTTTATAAATATGGCCCTCATTGAAATACACTAAATACAACTGTGAGCACAAACCGTAATTTTCATTTTAAATTTAATGTGTACAGATGCCGGGATAAAATGCTTTCCCTTACTATCTGGTAAAAATGAGAAGACATAAAGCTGTTTTTTTTTTTTTTTTTTAATGTGGACAGCCTCTATTTAAAGGAAAAAAATGTTTAACATCATAAATGTAATGCAAATACCAAGTAAGTAAATATTATACTTAAGTTAATAATATAATAAAAATAATAATAAGATGGGGAAAACATAGTCACCTGAGGTAACTAAATTATTTCAATGAGAATTTAGCCAAGTCTCCGTGATCAAGGTATCTTTTCAAAGCACATTTTTACTTACATTGAAAAGAAAAGTAAAAACTATGGAACAGCGCAAGTTGTCAATAATTGAGACAATGAGATACCAATGCTCCAAAAAAGTGCCTTTAAAATAGCTTGGCCTTAAAATGTATCTAAAACTATTTCTATTCTTTGGATAAAGGTGTTTGCATTGCTATCTTTGTCTCTGATATGAAAATTCATTTCATCTTCATTTGTCTGAGTGACCATTCGCACCAGCAGTAAGTAAACAAATCCAAAATTTTAGGATGTCACCAGACAAGAAACGAAGGGGAAATCTTCCAACTGACATTAACATGGTGCCAGGACTTTGGGGATATTTTCTTTCACTTCATGTGGGGTCTACTAAACATAAAGTGAATCAAAGTAACCCCACTGGAACACAAATATTATAAAAAAAACTAAGTGGGGTTTTCATCATTCCCAATTCTATACAAAATAGATTAACCACCTGGGCGGTTAGCCCGCACCTGGTTCGGGGAAAGAAAACTTGCTACTATCGTTTACCCCGAACCAGGTGCGGGGTAGTCAAAAATATAAACAAGCGTGACATTGCAATCCGATTGTCATACAACATTGTATGACAATCGGATTACAACTGAAAACAAATACCTTGTCCCCGCAGCTCCTCCGGAGACGTCTTCTGTCTTCATCCAGCGAGTGCAGTGATGATCTCCGGGGTTTCCCGGTGACGTCGCTGCAAGCGTCGGTGCTGGCAGGAGGCGGGGCGGGAAATTCAAATCACTTTTTATTGAACTCAATACAAAAAAGCTGTATTGAGTCCAATACAACGAAATATATATATATATATATATATATATATGCATGCTACTGTACATTTTCATTGCATTATACACTATTTTTATTATATTTTATTATATTTTTTTTGAAAGATTTTTTTTTTTATGTTTTATAAAAAAATTTTTTAAAGTTTAATATTAAATTTATTAAATTATAGTTCGGTGAGTCATGCCTAAGAATTATAGCCTACAATCTAAAATAATCTTTTTTTTTTTTTTTTTTTCTTCCTTTATGCATGGAAGTACGGAAAGAATTAGAACACCCGGCATTGGTGTACGTGTCCCTCTGCGATTGTTGATGATGTCAGTGTATACGTCCATCAACGGGGGTCGTAGCGGATAATTCAAATTTTTTGTATTGGATTTAATACAAAGTCCTGTATCCACTCCAATACAAAATAATACAAATATATATTTATTTAGTTCTGCATAACTAATTTCTAGCCCCGTTTTCCATCCCTGATGGGTCCAAATCACATATTGTTTTTGTGAATCTATTTTGAATACAATATTATAATGGGACATTTTTATTCATAATGTGGCTTTATATGGAAGTGTGGGTGTACATGTGTTTTATTATATTTTTTCTTCATTTTAGTGGTGCCTGTGTAGTCTCTATTTTATTCTGATGTTTTTGTGGTTATGTGGAATAAAGTTGTGTTACTAATTTGTATTTGTGGTTTTTGATGTGATCTATTAATAATCTTTCAGAATTTTTAACTTTGGCTCATCCTACAAATTTATAATTATAAAGTAATTATAATGGCCACTTAATTAAAAAACAAAAAAAAACGGTTGTGATGCGCAAGCCTG